>NC_092415.1:78306430-78906430 GCF_040894005.1 Engystomops pustulosus | reverse complement strand
TACCAGCTTTTTCTGATAACACTATGTATTTAAGACAGACAAAATTACCTCTTTAAGCTACTTTATGGAATTGTTTTATGTGACTATAGCCTCATTTATATAAATGGGTTGTTATACGTCAACTAAATGGACATAGGAAGGGGGTTCAGAGGCAGCAGTCACATCTGGACCATTGATGAGTCATTCTTGGTAGGGGCCCTCTTATAGCCATTGTATAGGAACCATAACCCCTTTTAATTTTTGTTTCTAATATGTATATGTGTTACAGTGTTTTGGAAATAAATCTCACAATATACCATATATACTCAAGTATAAGCCTAGTTTTCAGAACAAAAAAATGTGCTGAAACCCCAAACTCGGCTTATACTTGAGTAAAACAAAATATTGGTTTTACCAGGTTTTTGTGGTAAAATTAGGGGGCTCGGCTTATACTTGGGTCGGCTTATACTCAAGTATATATGGTATATATAATTAATGTGGTTCAGTTTTCTAAGATTTTTTTAATATGCAATATTTGTTTCTTCAAGGTCCTTGTACCGAAGGACCAAGCATTCATGGGCAAAATGGTTGAAGTTGAAATTTTTGAAGCGGGGAAGCATTACATGAAGGGAAATCCATTGTCAGATTGCAAAGTGTATACTCCATCCATCACAAAGCCGTTACAGAAAGGAAAGGTTTCTGGTTTGTCTGAGGTAAGTGTGCTTACTCATTATTATTACTCATTTATGCATGCTTTATCTGCATTATTCACAAGCAAATTAATACACGGATCACTAAATTAAGATTATGTTCATGTCTTCATCCAAACTGAGCTCGAATTGCAGTTTTCCTGAATATGGAGTCTTAAGGGCACAGCTGATGTCTGAAATTTGACATATCGCGGGCTTGTGTTGCCCTGTTTGCACCTAGCCTATCAATAAAACTGTTATTGATGTTAAAGAGAAGAGAATTCTTTATGGAGAATGAGATAGTTGAGAGAGATGCTGGGTGTGTGGGACTTATTGAATAGAAATCAAATCCCTCATTTTCTCCTCCCTCGGGAATTCTTTTCAGTGAGTCATACACAGCCAGTGTGTCTCTCTCTCCACTCCCTTAGAAATTCTCTTCAGCAAGTTGCACACCGTGTCTTTCTCAACTCGCACCTAAAGTTCAAAGCCCCATAACATCCTACAAAAATGAGAGAATGCATAAAAAACCATGGAGGCATACGGTTAATGTTAGTTATCAAGTTTTTTTGCAGTTATGACTGTGTGGGAAAAAGTAGAACCTTTTCAATTTCAAAAATTTAGACTTTTTCCAAATTTTCACCAAATATCTGTTTTTTTCATAAATAAACTCAACACAGGCCAACAAAATTTTTCAACTAACTTGCAGTACTAAGTGTCACAAGAAAACAATTTCAAAATCACTTATGTTAAGGCGTTCCGAAGTTATAACCATTTATAGTGACATAAGGAGTTATAGTGACATAAGCGTTAAGGGGTTAAACATAAAAACTTCCTGAAACCTTTCTGTTCACTTGCAATTTTAACACTGTAGCTTCAGGGTCCAAATGCATATTAAAAGTTACACTCTTTCTGTTCTCTTGGAAAAGCGTTCTGTAATAGGAGGAATGTCTGGCTGCTTCCCAGTATACTCAGTGTCCTCCTAAATGTTCAGCCCTTGTTAGAAACTCTTGGCTATATACACTGTGGACGGCAACTTCTTTGTAGTGACATATACATATGCTGCAAACCCTTTTTCTTCTTTTAACAATGCTGATGTTTTCCCCGGAGCAAACAATATGAATACTAGTTTACTTTTCACGGCAAGAGTGTGAATAGCATTGAGATTTCCCTTTTATTTAAAACCTCTAAAGGTGAGCAGAAATGGCTGTGCGTCAGATGTGTACTGCCATGTCTATAAATGTGTAAATGAGTTTGTGCCCATCCTGAATCTGCTCTACTCAGTACTGCTGTCTCAAGCCTAGCTGTAAGCGCTTCAATATTTACTTTTTGGTACCTTCTGGATACATGAAACCAGGGAATGCACAGGGAAAAGAGCAATTTATAATTCATGGAGAAAGATGCAAAGCATTTTGGGAAAACGTTTCCCATGACACTTGATTAAACCATTTGGAAAGCGAAGAGTAAATAGGCATAAAATTAGGTATTACTTCTTTATTATTTTACTGCACTTTAAGCAACAAGATAATAATTAAAATTAATAAAAACAAATGATGTAACATTTCTACCTGGTTGTGTCAGTATACAAATGGGAACTCAATACCAGAAAAACTTGATCACCGACCCTTTGTTTTACCAACAAATACTCAATACCTTAGCAAAAAGCTAATGCTACACAGGGCCGGATTATATGGAGGGCACCGGGGCGTGAACTCTGTGTGTTACCAGAAGCCCCTGTTCTGTAGCTGTTGCTCACACCTTCCCTCTTGCTGCAATCTCAAAAGCAGAGTGTAATAGCCTGTATAGCTACAACAGAGAGGGCATATGGTAACATGCCCCAGAGCCCTTCTGACTCATAAGTATCATTTTCAAAGTTTATTTTAGAAGGAAGGAGGCCATAAGTAACAACAAATGTAAAAAGATTGCCATAGTGTCAGTAGTGCCTGCATCAGCAGGTGCCCCTTGTTCATGCTTAATTTTGATGGTAGTGATGGTATACTTAATGAAGTATAATATAAAGTTTACAATTATCCACTGCACTAATAACATCTGAAATAAAAAAAAAATTGCTTCAATGTTTTAGTTATACTTTAACATTCTTTAAAGCAAAAGTGAACATTTAGAACCAAGCAAACAGGATTGACCATAAGAGCATTCATTTGTAATTTTTGACCCTCTGTAGCAATAAATGAATTAAGCTGTGATGGTGTACATTGCATAGCTTTGCGTAAGGTGACAAAACCAGGACACAGGGAATGACCTGGAAATAACACTTAAATTAGAGAAGGTGATTTATTATTGTATTTTAGTGAATCAATAATTCCATTCAATAATACTTTTGAAAATCATGTTTCAGGAAATATTGCATTGGCTTGCAAAATGGCTGACTCCACAGTATGCCTGGTGGAGGAATTATCTCATACGGGAAGTTTAGCAAATTGTGCCCCGCACACCCCTTTTATCTGCCGTCAGTAATGTCCTTAATCCAGTAATTAAAATCCGTAGTAAAGATGTGATTGTCAGCTTTTACCTTGGTAGATGTGGCGAGCTTCCAGGCCATGTCTTACATTTCACTGAGGCCCGGTTGTAAAAACTGATGAAGTGTGAAATGAAAATGTGTATCACATTTCTAAGCATCATTTTATGCTCTTGCTGAACTGAAATGTTTGGGGCTACAAAAAATATAGCCCTGGTTTTAACATATGGAAGAAAGACTGCTTGCTCAGCCATGTAATTTCCTGATTGTTTTTTGGAGAATTTTTTCCCCCCTTATTTTACAATACATGGTAAACAAATGTTAACAATGACGGGGGAAGTTACAGATAACATTACGTTTATTGCGGTAAATGTCACGGCTGCTCTACTTTTATAGGCTTTGGCAGACAGTAAAAGGGAAGACCTCAGATGAAATGAGCAATATGCTGCATACATACATAAAGTGCATCTTTACTGGAGGAATATTCTGCACATGGAGGTCACTCAGGGGACACCCTGTCTCTTCTGCATGGAGATATTCCAAATCATTTCACATATTCAGGGATCGCACAGAATGTGCAAGCATTCTGCATCCTGTGCATAGGAGTTAAAGGGGTTGTCCACTCTTAAATAATTGATAATGTTTGTTTAATGAAGAGTTGCACAATTTTCCAATGTACTTTTTGTATCAATTCCTCACAGTTTTCTAGATCTCTGCTTGCTGTCAGTCTATGGGAAGCTTTACAGTTTACTTCCAGTGGATCGAAAACTGTCCATGGTCATGTGATGTTACACAGGTGCTGAGCCATTAGTATCGCAGAGACTATTCAGAGCTGTGTGCAAGCCGTCCACCTGTGTCACCTCACGTTCCTATCCACTGGAAGAAAATTGGGAAGCTTCCCATAGACTGACAGCAAGCAGAGATCTAGTAAACCATGATAGATTGGTACAGAAAGTATATTGCAAAATTGGATCATTTCAATTATTTTCTGAAAGTGCACAACCCCTTTAAGTTCTGAAACTTTGGTCACTCTGGAAAAATTGATAACTTGCTGTAATCAAAGACTGACCTGAATGTCAATTGGCTCCATTGCATGAAGCTAACCCTGGTGTGGGTCCACATCATATCCTCAGCGGAAACAGGAGTGCCAGTCATGTTTCTGCCTTGTACAGTGTGCAAAACTGGCCTAACATAGGTCATCCATTGTAAAAGTAATACTTTTATTTAGAGTGACACTATCCCAAAGTGTTGCCTACAGTGAAGGTTGGCACCATGTCATAAAGTATACTACTATAAAAGGACTTACACACAAATATATACCCAAAAAGTCAGTTTACCAACGTTCGACTGCTCATCGCTCTTTTACAAAAATGACCTTTGGTAATAGAATACCAGAATGGTATATGGTAAAATGCAGCCCATTTTTCTAATCCTGTGATGATCATCTGTTAATATATTCATGGGTGACCCTCTCCTTAGAATTTGTGTGCCTCTGTTCCAGTGCCAGAGTGTAACATTGTAAGCAGCAGAAAGCTTGGCTATAAATTGGTGCCAGACTCTTGCTAATTAAAACATATGGTATAGGTCTCAGGTGTGGAACCCCGACCTCACTCCTATGGCATGTAGAAAAAAATCCTAAGAGGCAGGAAACCCATGTTAGCAGACAAGTGTAAATTTCAGGAAAAATCTGTATGAACATATTCATACAGGAGACCAGAGTATTTAGTTGTCAGTAATTAGATTTGCAAAAAGTACTCAAGCGTTTGATAGTCAGCCTAATGGTTTTCCAATGTTTTCCACTGCCAGGCCAGAAATTCCCCGGCCACCATTAAATTCTTTCAATTGCTTGGGTAATTTTGAGACAAAATGTTAAGAGGAAAGCTAGAGTCATATACTCAGAGGTGTCTTGGCACAGTCTTCTATAGTGCTTCACTGAGGAAGAAATAAAACACTCAACAAGCTCTTACAAGCAGCTTAAAGCAGTTTTTCTCTATAGCTGCAAAAGCTGAAAACTAACATTTTTCCAATATACTTTCATTACCTTATTGCAACTGTTTCTCTGCCATCATCCTGGCTCTCCCATTAGCCTGGCATTCTGGTTGCTAAGAACGATTCATAGAATGAAAGAGGAGGGAACAGGAGAGATGCATTGTACAGGCAGAGGGCTCTCAGAAGGGTGAGGGGGTTGGGCTATGCACTGTGCTAGTTCTGGTCTTTCCATCATATCTGGTCTGTGTACACTCAGTTCGCTTAAGCACTGCATTAAAGCATAACTGTAATGCTACTTGACAAAAATTAGTTTTAGAACAGCTGGAGCCTTTGACAACAACCCCAGCAATACCTGTATCATGCTTCCAGCTTCTTCCTATCCTGAGATGTAGGGATAATATCAAAAAGCCATCTCTTTTACATCAACGTCGGGAGACGGCTCCCTTCAGTGACCCGATAGCTCACTTAAGCCCGCCTCTAAATTACTCACCACCCCTCCTTTAACCTGGTAGAATAGGACTTCCCATGACTAATGTATGAGGCTATCTATAAAACCCTCTCCGCATTTCCTGAAGTTGGTGGGAATTCCTGGTTGGGATATCAGTTATGGGCAATAATGCCAATAGCACTGCTCAGCCAATTAGGACACAGAATCAGTGCTTGTATAGAGATCTAGTGCAGAGCAAGGCTGGGGAGACAGAGCACTGGCGCTCTGCATCATACAGAAATCTACTACATCACAAAGAAAAAGATACGTTAAAACATGTTCAACTACACTATAAAACACCTACATGGGAATAAGAAGATGAACACATGGCAGTATCACAGTATGTGTACGTATACATATATATGTTACGCATACATTTTGTCAATCAATGTTAACACATATGTTAACATAACACTAACAAACGCATACGGTAACATAGTGTTAACAAATGTGTTAATGCATGCTAAGTAATCAAGCTAATCTCCTCTTCTCAGCTTTCCCACTAAGTTTGAATTCATGAATTACTGCCTTATGTGAACGCACCCTAAAACATCTCCAGAAGACCACCTTTCTGTGAGGACCCCCTCCCTATAAGGTTTTTTAAAATTGTTTTGCCATTATACTTTATGGAAGCTGCCTCCTGTCTGCATACCATCTCTTTCCTGTACAAAGGGATCTGCTCAAAGAGATTGGCACTGTATATATACTATGCTGTGTGTATAGGATCTGTTCCACTTATTAGAACTGATGGGGAGTCTGAGTTCCGTGTTAATTTGTGCATTCAAACTGTCATACATACACTTTTTTTCACTATATTCAAACTTTCAAACACAAACATCTCTGCTACATACCATTGTAATTGGATAACCTGAAGCATGTGACTAGTCACGCTTATGACATCACTGCAGGTCCTTCAGCTTTTTGCATGCTGCCGGAACTGATATTCTCCTGCTACTGATCATGAGCGTGCATGTGCTAGGAACACCTCCCAACAAAATCCACCCACCAGCCTCTCCACTACTCCATCTAGATACGGATTCACATGGCAAACAACCAAGCCAGAAAGCCAGAGGGACGAGGTAACTACTAACTGCTAGTCTGCCAGCTGACAAATGGATGCAGGTAGCTAATGAGTGTAAATTAGAGAATTGCTTATTTTTTTCAGAGCTAGTTTTTTACAATTGCACTTTAACGCTCACAATCAGAGTTATCTATTATTGTTGGTGTTACAGGAGGGTATTAGCTGTAATATACAGCTGATACCTGGAGCGTCTGGCACTGACTCATGGCATAATAGTATTGCAGTAAGTCACCGCCGACCATGCAGTACTAGTATGTCCTGCATCAGGGAGGTATTATTGTAATTTTAGATTAAATTGTATTTATATCTTAATTCGTGTGTGGCCACCTGCTCTGTACACATGTGTTTTTTGTATGTTAGATGTTAGTCATTATATAGGGGCCTAGAGATGTCTGTAAATTGTCCTAGATAATTCAGGTTTAACTTGTTCGGTAATATAAGAGCTGGCAGATCCCCTATAACAGAGGTTCACTTACCTCTTCCTCTGCACTTTGGACATCTTCCCATTAAATACAGGAATAGTAAAACTGTACCTGAAAGCTCTTGTTCTGTCTTTTATTGCATGAAAGTCCAAACCTTATTGATGCAGAGTGAGAGCACTCCTGTATTGTGCACCATATTGGAAGTGCACACCAGCCGTCCAGGAGCTGCAGGCTCAATCAAGATTTCTTCCTTATAACTTCAGTAACTTATAAGTGACTTATACATACTTTAATGAAGGTTTTACATTCTGTTTTAAATCTAAGCTAACTTATATTACAAATGCAGAGTTTAAAAGATTCTAATAAAAGAGTAAGAGTATAATCATAACTGAGATCACATTGTTGTATTTATTATTTCCCATATATCCTTGCTTCGGATAGTTTTGTGATGTGTCCTTGCTTGTAAACTGCTTATATACATTGAGCTCTCTGATGCCGATTACGGGTACACCGTTCTACATGTAAAGCCATTACCAGGAAAGTGATGCTCAGTAAAGGCTGCTTTGTGCTTCCATGACTAAGAGTCTTCAGGCAATGATCTAGTCTGCTTTTCATCTTCCCAATATGTTGACACTTTTTTTTTAATTTACTTCTGTGTTAGCGAACATCTACAAGCAGGAGGTCGTGATTCATATGACCAGTGGTGGCTTGTAAATGTCTTCTGTTCCAAGAGACATCGAAGTCACAGTTATAAAATATCTCTTTACATTCCTGCCTTAATGAGGATTGGCTGTCAGGTCTTCCCATAACCACAGTATAGTATCCCCTAGTGTTACAGTATGTATTGCACTCCCTTTTGTAGCTTGGAAACAATTTATTTTTTTATTCCAGAAATGAACAGTGCAGGGGATAATAAAAAACGTAGCTAAAATTCATAAAGGAAAACCACGTCTCTGTGCCTTTTCTTTGCTCCTTCTTTCTCATGTAGAGAGCACTGTATCCATAGTCATGTGCACAGTACTGAGATAATGAAAGGCTAAATATGAACTATTTCCAGACATAGAGCATTTCATATCATAATATAAATACTGTATCCAGAGACTGACCGTGAGGCTCATTATCAGGTTCTTTAGTCTTCACTGTCGATGGTGTACAGGCCAGAAAGTGATTTACAGAAAGTGGTAAAAGTAACAGAAAAAGTACAAAGAAACTATTTCTTAAACAAAGTACATTACAAATTTCTCTATTATCATCTGTTGATTTATGCAGTCAGCTTTGTTTTGCATTAATAAACATACCATTTAATCAACTCTGCGTCATTCTGCCCTTTTACTTTATCTGTATTTGTGCTTCCCCTTATCTATTTGCATCTCTCTCTCCATGAATGTAGCCCATTACCCGTTATAGATGGAAGACATAATGTCATACATCACTGAAATAGAGGGTCCTGACGTGTTAGAAGTGTAGAACTGTTGGGTGTAAGGCATGTACCGTATTGACAAAGCACTAACTTGGTCGGACTGAATCTGCTGGGGCCAGACACTGACCCATGTCATTTTGATTTTTGTCAGCTATGTATTATAGATAGAAAGGTGAGATATGACAGCTTGTCTCATACAAATCTCTAGATTTCATGGCAGCAATAGGGAGGGTGTCAGACTGGTGTGTGAGCCTATATTCTCCCCTGAGTAGCCCTTATCTCCTAACCACAAGCTATAGCTGCCGTTCAGTCATGTAAGAGGATGTATTGTCCTTGTGTTTTGTGTATCGGTAAACATACACTTTCCATGGTGGCTCTAGTCACTGATAATAGTGTGATGGTTGCATATCCCTCTTTCAGTCCAGCAGCCATGTGAACTGTAGCGTTTTCCTGGGTAAATTCAATGTTTGAATCCCTTTCTTCTTTGACTTGCTATTGTGGCGGACTCTACAATACTTTTCACTGTGTTATCAGCCTCTGTCTGCTTCTTTCATGCCCAGTATCTTTCTGTCTCTCTTAGTTATCTGTTCCTTAGTGCATATGAGTGAACCATACTATATATCTTTCCACTTGGTTTTCATTCACACAGTGCTTTGATCCATCTGTACCGCTTGTCATAGACTGTATAACCTGAAAAAAAAAAAGATTGATCACTTGTTTAATAAGAGACCTTTTCAAGAGGGGTAAAGTGCTCCCCTCTACGAGACAAAAGAGGTCAGCAGAAAATTCTGTTTTATGTGCTCTATGAAGTCATCTCAAAAGCTCTGACCCTTAAAATAGCCAGCACAGAGATGTTTTCCTTTGCATGGCGACTTCATTTCCAGAACTATTGAAGTGAGAGGCTGCATTAACCTGGGTGTACACGCATTTGAAAGCCAGATTTCTCCTGCTTTCATCTTCCTAATAATGAAACATTGGAAATCTCGAGGGAGTGTGCAATCTAAATGTTCCAAAGACAAATTGTTTGTAATATAATCTGTGTAATGTTCCGGATTTTTACCTACTTGCCTGATTATACAGATTATATGTTGGCACGG
Organism: Engystomops pustulosus; assembly: GCF_040894005.1. NCBI lineage: Eukaryota > Metazoa > Chordata > Amphibia > Anura > Leptodactylidae > Engystomops > Engystomops pustulosus. The sequence continues at coordinate 78,896,793 of NC_092415.1, read as the reverse complement.
ACTACATGTTTCTAAGATATCCACCATTTCTATGTTGTTGAAAAAAATTTCTATGTTGGTTACCACTTGCTAAAATCTGGATACTTGTCTGTTACTTTGAAGAGCGATGCCTAGTAGAAAGCAATTTATAGATATGATCTTCAACAATTGTTCTGGAGAGTAAAAACCAAATGCTTTCATGGCTTTTATTCAGTTTATTCCACATAGACATTCACTTCAGTGCACGAGCACACGACCCAGGGGAGCCTTCTGCGAGTCATATTGTCAAGGGAAAACCTTAAAAACACAGACGTGTCGTTGCATATAGGAATTAAAATCCTCAAACTTGTTTTGTGGAAATTTCTTATTACTTGTGCACAGAATCATCTAGCTTTATGCATTATTATACATTAATACATATTTTTTTAGTTTTATTAAAAATTGCTCATATGGATTTATGTGGTTATCCCACTTAGTTTCAAAACAATACTATTTGTTTGTTTAGTTGTCTGCCACTCGAATACCTTTTAGCAGACAGTACTGGAGGGTTTTAGCCTATTTGTTCAGTAAAAACTTTCAAGACTGGAAGATGCATTTGCTTTGAGAAGTGCCTCTATGGAATTAAACTTTCAAACATGCACTATACTTTCTGATCACCTCTGCATATTACTAATTTACAATCATATGTGATGGATTTCAGATTCTTGGAGAAGCATGCACACATGATCATAGATGATGGTCTAGAACACAAGGGATCTGCTACCATCATTATGTCGCTTGCTATCTTCATCACTTCTTCATGGCCACCATTGCTGCTCAGAGATTATTGAATATAGATTAGTTTGTCAGAATCAATTATGTTAGGAATTATTACTTTATGTCTTTTAAAATTCTTGGTTCTTCTCATATGTAATCAGAATTTATGCTAAAATCTAGAAAAAGAAAAAAGCTGCTTTCTGCTTTTAGGGTGAGACTGTACCTTATTGCAATAGTGAGTACCTGTCTATCTAATGGTACCTATATTTTTTTACCAATAGGACTGTGTTTATGTCTTATTTTCTATCTTTACTGTAACGATACATCATGAGGATTCCCAATTAGGGATGAGTGGACCAGAGTTTGGCTAGACCCGATTTAAATAAATGTGGGGCATGCTCATTGGCACTTGGCCGCCACGACGCTTGCGCGTTGCGTTTTTAATGAGGATTATCGTTCCCCATGACCTGGTAGAGGAGCTTCAATCCTCCCCAATATGGTGGTGCACATGTGCCGCAGGGGTGAGACCTGGTATCCACAACCTACACCAATTCAAGTGCAGATGGCAGCTTTGCCAGCAGCATTTAAATGGATAACACCCAGAATCGGTGCCAGCACCGATTGCCGATGTTATTGCCAATGGAGTTGGGCTGGACCTGGACACAAACTGAAATAAGTTTGTGCCTGGTCAACACCATTCCCAATGTATCCTTACAACAGAGGGCAGCTGTGTATTCCCCTGTATGCCTATAAAGAGCGATCCACCATGTGCTTATAGGGTGATCAGATATGTATGAGCCTAACTGTACTGCAGCCAATGGATATGGTGTCTTCATATAAGGACAGTTTCATCACTGGGAAAACCTAAGAGATACTGTTATGTCCTGCAGGAAGCAGGATGAAAAAAGTGCATTCTCTTTTTCATCCTATGGTACCTGATGGAGGCAATATATACTGAGCAGACAGAGGTCAAAAAGATGCATCCACCTGCCCGTTGATGGAATTGTGCTGCGTGTATGTCAGGAGCGTTCCTTGCATACACGCCGAAGTTTTTAAAAATAATTCGATCTTAAAGGACATCTATCATCAGATCAAGGATTGAAAACCAAGCATACAGATATACTGGTGTGCGCCGCCTCTAGCAAGATCTGCTCTTCTTTCTTTTAACTTCTTATGCCCTGTTTTTTTTTTAAGGCTTTTAACATTATGCAAATGAACCTGAGGAACTCCAGGCTCCATAGGAGTTAATGGAGCCTAGAGCCCCGCAGGCTCATTTGCATAATCGTTAAAGCCCTTTTTTCTTAAAAACAAGGGCATAAGAAGCAAAAAGAAGCGCAGATCCTGCCATAGGCGCACACACCAGTATATCTGTATTCTTGGTTTACAATCCTTCATCCTGCTGGTAGATTTTGTTTAATGTCTTAATCCTAACCTGCTACAGGTATAGTATAGACATGGAAATGCCATGACTTAGGTGAAATTGTTCACTACATTCTGCTGCGCTACTGCTTGATCTGATTCTAAAGAAAACATAATATGGTAAATAAGGCACTAGTCGAGTATATTTAATGTATAACAAGTCTGACACTTAACAGACAATGGTTTACAGTAAGCCATATTCTATTAAGTGTTAGTCTCGTTATACATCAAATCATTTTTATGTTAATAATTGTGGTTAACATAATTCATACTCTAGTTGTGCCTGCTTTCCCATACTATATTCTGCTACAGATATAGGTGTAACAGACACTGCTATGTGCTAGGTTTACTAAATCCTGCTTCTAACTTACACCAATTCTCACTTTTGACCACCAGGGAGGGGCAAGGGTAGGGCAAGCCATGCATTTGTATTACAACATTTGGTATACATTGTAAAGAATTACATAGATTTATTTTCACTTTGGATTTTGTGTAGCCCTTGATCTCTGTACTTATGTTTTTAATTTTTATTATTTTTTCAAGCTTGTTTTATTTGTATATGTAAGGAATGGGTGGCAATTTTCCAACCCTGATTTGGATGTTATGTTATCATATGGACCCTGAAATCTCTATATGGCTTCCATCAATTGTGTCAGTTGTGTGTGTGTAGGGAGATGGCCTTAACACTAATGCTTCTATGCTACATTTTTTACTGGATTTGTACTGAATCCAAAGGACAATAGACAAGAATAGCCATCCCTATGAATTCTCAGGCTCAAACACAATGTGAAGGTTGAATGGGGCTATGATACGGCCTTGTGCATAATCTTTTCCTCACCTGTTGTGTGTCCTCATCTTCATCTCCTCTCCTAATTTGTAATTTATACATCTGGTTTCAATTTCCTTCTCACATTTTCCATTTTCTGAACTTCCCTCATTTCTGATAATTGAGAGAAATTAGAAGACGACCTGACATGTTCGTTCTTTTGCTGCTAAATGTCTAAAACCGATTTTGTATTTGTCTAAATACAAGTGCCATTAGTACTCTGGTATATTGTATGTTTATCAGCTATTGTAGGGTCACATAGTATAACAAATCATACATTGCTGAATTATGCACTGTGCTACTATTGGACATCTTAATTCCTGTAAGCATCTGGGTATCCGAACTTGATACCTCAAGGTACTGTAATATCAGGCCCAGAGCTGTCAGGCTGCTAATCAGCACCAATATAATATGGCGCAATGTTCTTTACAAGCCCTTTGATGGTAACTAACAGAAGTACATAATAAAATGGGATTAGCCCGATCAGATTGTTGGATAATTAGTTTTGTTTTAACGGCATTGCTAATTTCCCCATGACTTGCATATACTAATTATTTCATATAGACTCCTAATCTCCAGAGCCCAAAGGGCTTTTAACAGTGTCAGTGACATTTTCTGAAGAGAATTTATATTGTATTTGCCTTTTCATCCTCTCAAGGCACTGATCATTGCTCATTTTTATTATTTCTACTCACTATATTACAAGTTTCTTATCACATCACTGGTTATACAGATTGGAGTTAATGGCCTACTGCCAATATATGTGTTCTCACTTACATGAGTTCGGTAATGGGGAGTAAGGTTTTCCAAGGTAGAGGAAATCTTACTGGGCTAATAGTATAGAGCTGAAACCCCATGTAATCTCATCAATGTTTTTATATTTTTGACAAAATGTCTGTTTTTATCATATTTACAGAGAATATTGGATACATAGTAATATGTTGGTAAACTATTATACCAAATGTTGCCGCTACAACACTACAGATGGTCACTATACAAGTTACAGTTCATTGATTGTAAACTTTAACACCTGTAAAAATGTTACCTGTGGTTTCCCTATAAAGCTGCCCACGGCAGCATGTTATTTTTACACCTTATTCACATGACCGTGATAAACGGCTGTGTGTTCGTATTTTAGAAGGTACAGCACATGACTATGCGAAATGCAATACTTCGCATTTAGCAATTGGTTGTGGGTTTTTTCTTTTGTTTTTTGTTTTTTTAAGGGAAAGTACACGGCTTTACTAAAGCAATACATTCCAATAGAACAATTCACATAGCCATTTGTTAACATACTATGTGTCTGCTCTGTTTAAAAGTAGAGCGAGAGATGTTGACTTAACAGCTTATCTGTCCTACTGATATGGAAAGGCATGGCCAAAACAACTTGAATTTAGCATATTTGTTAAGTGTCCTCAAGGTAGTCTAGAAAGACATATACTAAGTGAGATTTATCATGATATTGTATAGTTTAAAAATAGCTTAGTTCTAATTTTTCACTTTCTATTTTTTAGCTTTGTTTATGCCAGATTTTTCCACACTGTATGATACACCCTCTTTTGTTGCTCTAGTATTAGTGTTGAATAACTTACTGCCTTTATGGGACACATTGGGGCAGATTTGTCAAAAGGTAAGACAGGCAGAGTTAGAGTAGAGAGTCTTACACAAGATACATGTAATAGTCTGATGCTGGATGAGAAATCTGTTGTAGTATAAGACTGTCTGGTCATACTTTGTACCTCCTATTAGTTTATTTTTACTTCTATTATTTGTGGGGCTCAGACTTTTTGCCGCAAAGCCATGTCCCATTTTTATAGGTCACACCATTTTTGTTTTACTAGTTGTAGTAGTGCCTGAAAACTGTCCAAAACAAGGGTACATATAGGCCATCTGCCTCCGCCCCACTAAAAGCTTGTGGGTTGGAGAAATTCATACACGGTGGAACTTAAGAGGTGGTTTATGTTCTTCTAAATGAGAAGTATTTTGCATTAAGTCTAAGATTATATGTATGTATTTTGCTGGACCTTTACCTTCATAATGTCTCATCAGATGGTAAGCTGTCACTTTTGGATTATATGCCTTTTTTTATGTTCATTGCTCATTTTTATTCCATCAGTTCAAACTTTTATAACTTGACATATTGTGATGAGTGTTTTTTCCTAAATGCAGCCATATGTTAGGTGCTTTTTACAATGTGAGATAGTCTATCTACATAACATTTCAGTGTTTATTAATAAACAGGGATCTAGTGGAGAATAAGAAACTATTTGTAGTCATAATAAGTAAGTTGAAACTGCTGGCCCAGATGTCAGAGTAAAGATAAAGAGAGAGGATATGGTCTGCTTGAATTAATTAGTGGCTCTTCTAGAATAGTGGCTGTCTAAACAGCGTGTGCACCCAAGCAAGCACTTCGACTGCTAATCCCCTCCACACAAAATCCTGCCTTCCAGCTAGTAACAGACGGATGGGAAAAGTGAGCTGCACATTACCTTACAACAACTGGGTATGGGGGTTTTATTTATTTGTTGGTCTTCTGTCATGAGTACTCCCAGACTTTAGGCCATCAGTACAATCATCAGTCATATCAGTATGTGAGTGACCTAGTATATGAGATCCATTAGATGGGTGTACCCAATGAGTACATGTTATTTTAGGACAACTTATTTTTGCTAGTTAGTATATTCATCTATGGCTGAGTGTCTTTAGATTGATACACTCTGTTGCACATGATATTGGCCCAGCCCTCTTGCTTTGGTCAATAATATATCTGGAGGAGTTGAAGTTGATGTTTCACTTTTAAGATCAGTGTTCCTGTATCTTTCTTTTGTCCCTGCCTGCCGTCCCTATTCGAGCAGTTTGTGTAAATCAGGTCCTGAACTCCAATGATTGCTGAGATGTATGGGAACCATATACATCTGTCCAATGACTCAATTATATACAGACAAAGGGCTCTTGCACACGAAGATGTGCAGCCCGTGTAAATGTGTCGTATGGTGTCATGATCACACGGGCTGCACACAGTGCAGTGAATGGGAGTCCCTACATTATATAGAAATATATATGTTCTCTCGGCTGTTCGGCCAGCAGAGGGAACTTCCTTGCATTATATTTCTTTATAATGCAGGGACTCCCATCCACGGCACTGTGTGCAGCCCATGGGATCGTGCCACCCTACGTTATTTTACCAGCACCCAATACCAATGGGATTTTACCACTGGCAGAACAGCAGTACGGTTCAGATTACATTTGTTTTTAGGGTTGGTAGAAGTGCCCAACTCTTTAAATTTACTGCTGACCCCTTGTAGTTAGTGTCATGTTTTGGATGCTTGCCAAATTAGTTTTCAACACATTTGTATCCTGGGCGAAATCCATGTGGACGCAGCTAGGCTTACAGATAACACCATCTTGAACATAGTTTCAGCTTTTATTAAAAAATATGTTTTCCACCCTAAAAACTGTCACTAGAGGGCACTCACCTATGTAATCTTTAGCTTCTGCCTTCTCTAACAGCAGAGGCGACCAAGACGAATGCCCGGGAATGATATGCAGATTAATTAACCCTTCCGACCCTGAAGAAAGTGTCTAAAGCAGTAATGTCTATGTTGGAGTGTTCTGTGTCGTCTGGCTCAACATGCACTTGCCAAAGACTTAAAACTAATAATAATAATACGAATCATGGTGTCCATACAGGAACAAAATAAGACATTGCAGAGTAATAACATGATCAGATGCAACTAAAGGAATGAGCTACCAGGAAAACACTGAAGGGAGAATTGAAATGATGAGTGCCACCAATTGCATGAGGCTATACATGTGCACTCCAGAAATTAAAGTTCTTACAAACACCATGGAGCCACGACAAGTTCAGAGTAAACTGCAGATTAGGGTTCCAACAAAATGGGATGATTACCCCTTGAAAAAGTTTGTACAACACTTGAAGTATCCAACCTCAACAGAACCATGTACCCAGGAGGACCCTGCAAGATAATTAAGTTCCATCAAAAATCCAGTTGTAATGCACTTTTCTTACTGTGGACTTAAAGCACAGATACACTTTAAGGAAGCCTTTAGTGTACTTATTACATAAGTTATCCAATCGTTGAGTTAGAAAACTGTAAAATTTGAAACCCTGGTATGCACAATATCTGCATATTCAACACCCAGTGAACAGTGAGCCAACAATCAATAAATGGTATAAATGTTGCTTTATAAAGGCAAGTTAATAAATGGATATGTAGGGAGTCTCCTGAAGTTTTTAGGTTCCTGAGACAAAAATTAAACTAAATAATTGGGGTTCTGTGATGGCATTTTAAAGGCTCTATATATCAGCAATCTGGAAACAGAGTTATGAGGGTAAGCTATAATCCAACTGAATGTAACTGTTGCACGGAGAAAAGGCTGTTGAGGAACAGATATCATGGGAAAAAGTACCATATCCGTAACAAGTACATTAAATCCAGAGAGATTATCTGGGGCCCGGCGACTCCGTTGTACTGTAGAATGTGACCTTTCTGGCATTTAATGTCTCGCTGGATTTCACCCTCTTATTAGCTACCGTTAAACCTGGCTGACTGTGAAATGAAACCCACTCAAACACTCAGAAGTCTGGAGAATGTCACTGCAAGAACTTCCCAAAATGTCTGGAGGCAAGTTAAAAGAGGGAGCCGTGACAATGAGAAAAGATAACCTCTTAAGTTGCCCCGTACTGTATGAAAGCAACCCAGGCTTATTAACTGCCTGGTCTCAGCCTCTCCTGGAATGGATACTCATTAGAACCAGCTATGCATGAATCTTCCCATGAACTGCCCAGAAAGTCACAATGATGAGTCCGGAGGAAATAGCCTGTGTCCTTTCTCCTTTTGAAGAAGCTGCTTGATGCGTACAATGCTCTATCTGTAAATACAAAGCATAGAATTAGAAAGTGTAACGCTCCACATGCCAAGTAACACAGCACTGCTTCACACTTCTATTAGCTCTGTGGAGGTGCCTAAAAGTCTGCTACTTGGCTACCTTGTCTGGAGTATATCAGCTTTCTTAGAGTTTATAACTGTTCTGAGAAATATTTCTATATGTACCCTTACCCAAAAATCTCTATCACACAGGGTGGTAATCACAGAAATACATACAGCATGTATTTAAAGGGGTATTCCAGGAATCAGCATAATTCATATACAAATGAGTCAGTAAAATATAAGCTAATATATAATTATTTGTTATTTGAAATTTTGAAATAGATTGTAATGAAGAATTAAAATGCTCCTGGCCCTTCTATCAGTCAGTTAATTTTCTCCACGTGAAGAAGACGCAGGACAGAAGATTGCCGCTTGTCACATGTCCACATCACATGTCCTGCACCTGCCTAGACAGGTCATGTGATCACCACTATGTTTGGCTGTAGTCGGTTGGTTGCAGTGCATCCAGTATGGCCAGTGTTTTGGTGATGTCATGATGGCAGTTACACATCATTACTATGGTAACAGAGGAGGACAGTCTGTTACATCATCACTGGGGGCAGAATATAAGACAGAGGAGGAGTTACTGAGAACTAAAGGATCAAGGGACTTTTGGTTTCCATTGGCGGCCATCTTGGTTATAACTTCACCTACTTAAGAAAGGCCATACTCAAAAAAACTTTTTAAGCTCCATTTTGTAACTAATGACATTGAGTATTGTTGTATTCATTTATTTATAGCATCATGGGTTTTTGTATCGGGCATTCATATTCCCGGAATACTTTGCACAATCACTAATGCTCCTGTTCACCAGTAGATTAATAAAAGGTCGTTGGTAAAAGTTCAGGTTTAATCCTGAACAAACCTTTAGTCCACCCACATATACCATGCACTTTTTATGTGATTCTTTGGGTCACCCACTGATGTAGCACTAGGAGCCAATGTCTGAATATAAAAGGCAAAAACCCAAAGACATATGTTTTACAGCTGTGCTATACAGCTGACACCCACCAGTGCCAGAAGCGCCATGTAATGGTATGTCTCGTTGCGGGATGTGCTCTCCTGTATGGGCATACTATTATGTCAGGGACACTTCTAGCTCCAGGCACTGTGACTGTGGTAATGTTCTTCCTACTTTTTCCAATTTTAAATAACAATGCAAGGACTAAACATCAGACTTCAGTAATGTGTATTGTTATACAAGCAAATACAGCAATGAGCAACATAAGGGATAATATGAGTATTAGTCACATGGTATGCAGCAATGGAGGTTGGGATACCATAGTTACCAAACAACCCCACAACCAAGCACATGTTAGACAAAGACTAAAACAATCCACAGTGATCTTCTTATATTTGTTATCCATTGCCGTCTTTCTTCTAAAAAAAAAAAAACATAAAAATTATGCTAATAAGCCTGAAGGGCTCTAGGGTGTGTTACCAGAGCCCCTCTGTGCTGTAGCTACACAGGCTGTTAGTGTAAATGAGCACCCCTTCCCCCAACATGCTGACTGCTTCTGAGATTGCAGGATGTGCAGGGGAAGACTGAGACATGCTGCTTAAGAGTGATGCCACTCGTGGCATTCTGGTCCATTTTTAAGCATGCATTTTCAGTCAGTTTTAAAAACGCACGAGTTTGGCACCTTTGTACTTGTTTATCTATTAAGATAAACAGGTTCTAAGCAGCCAAATGCATGATAAATGGTAAAAAACACATTTTAAAAACGGACTGAAAACGCATGCTTAAAAAAGGACCAAAAAGGCCATTTGTGGCATCACCATTAGTGTAAAAACCACTTGTAAAACCAGAGCACCGTGGGGTTAGAGTAGCCCGTTTAGCTCATCAGCATAATTTTAGAATTTGATTTTAGAAGAAAGGAGGCCATGGGCAACAAATATAAAATTACAATACCATAGTCTCGGTGACTGGTTCATCATGCTTGATATTGATGTTAGATTTCCTTTAAGCAGACATTTGCTACTCTTACCAAACACATTGGTTACTAATGATCTCATGTTACATCTAAAAATTTTAAATTTAGAATTCTAAAATTTTTTTTAAAGTTTTTCCATAAAAGAAAAAAAAAATCAAGTTAATTAATTTTTCAAAATGTTTACCAAGTTTCAATAAAAAAAAATGCAAATAATATCAATCAACTTTTACCACTAAAATGATGCACAACATACATGTCACAAAATCATTTAGATAAGTTTGTTATTACTGCATATAGCAACCCATGAACTTTGTCCTAAAAGGGTGAAAACACTGGAGGACTGCAGGAAGATTGAGAAGGTGCAGAGAGGGCCACATTATCACGGATAAATTTCTATGTTGGCACGTTGTCATAAATAGTGTGTTTTGGGTTCAAGTTTGGGCACTTGGTATCCACAAGGTTCACAATCACTGGGCTAGGGGAAGGGCTGACTTATGTATCCCTTGACTACATGACCTCTTCACAGGTCCTGCAACTTTTCCAGCAATACAAACTGCACTGATGAACTCCTATTATTCATAACCGTAACACACTCCTGTGATCAAATTATTATGTTAATTTTTAATTGCAGAGAATTGAGGCTGCCAATGGTTTTGTAGCAATGACTGTTCCATTTTGGATATTTGATGCTTCCACAATACCGCTAGTATTATCTAAAGCATGTCACCTAAGCTGTATTGTTCTCTGCAGATGTCACCTTAAGGCTGCAACAAGATCAGTCACTTAGTTGTAACCCTTTTAAGCATGTCACTGGCCACAGTCATACCACTAGCTCATAATTAGTTCCACTGCACAGTGGAGACCCTGTCCTATAACTCTCATCATTGCGCGTCCCAGTAATTATAAAATAAATAACAGGTGAGCAACGTGTGTGTTTTATAGATTTTTGTTTCTCTTTTACACACAATTCGCAAGATGACCTCATAAAGCTGTTGCGCTCCCATAATTCTCCTGTTATCGATTATCAATGAAAGTAAAAGCAATCAAATCTTCCTAGTCATTACTTCTAATGTTTCTACACCCCTGTCATCATTCCTGATTCCCTGACGCATGCATGTGTTAAAAACCATTAATGAAATCGCACATATAACATTCATAAAAAGTGTGACATAGGTAGCATTGTCTAGACCAGATACAATTGTATCCAGCTTTAACACCACAAAACTACCAGCACTTCTTGGGTATCAGATGTTCTTTCCAGGGCATTCGTTCTCACCAGTTTACCTTTAATAAATAATGCTCCAAAATCATATGCAAATGAGATGATTTACGTTTTACCTAAACTAGTCACTGAGTGGCTGGGAGTGGATTATTACTTCAAAAATGGGATGCCTATTTTTAATAAAATTTCAGAACCATGGTTCTTTGTACTATAAAACTCAAGATGGGGGATCTAAAGTGATGCTACTCTCCCAGCCTCTAAAAAGTGACTCGTTGCAGCCAAAAAGTGACTCTCCATCGAAATTGCTAATTGTGGGACAAGTTTGTATAGGTAATCAGGCAAGTGTTAACACAAAAAAGGGAATTTTGTACATCATATATCATACATATTTGGTGCCCTACCTTAATGGTGGTACAGCTGCTAATGTCCCTTTAAAGCAGGACTGGTATACTTCTTAATTATTGGAAACCTGACTAACCTTTTTTTTCTGAAATATAGTTACTGTATATCCAATAAGGTTCCTTAGCAGGACATTACATTTGCATAATGTAACTCCCCATATGCGATGATCAATACTGACTAGGGCCCCTGAAACATGATTGTGGGGTGCTGCGAACCAGGGCTTTACAGTAGTTCCCAGATCTATCAGATCCCAGACCTAGAAGCTTAAGTACATAATAGACTGCTTGTTAATGTGAGGCCGATTTTATGCCAGTTTTCTGAGCCAAATCCAGAAGTAAATTCAACAGGATTGGGAAATATTAAATAAGTACTTGGATTCACTTCTGGCACTGGGTAAAAAAAATACATTTGTGTTTTCCATCCCAACACTTAGTTGTGTTATATTACATAAGTATTGTAAAATATTTTAGGTGCAAGCAATCATTGATAGTTTTTTGATATCACTAGGAACTAGAATATAGAAATTGTTTTAAACAAAATGGTAAGCAAATTTAGGAAAATGTTTAAACATGGACACATTTTGTAAAACTGCAGCGCTGGTACTGTTTCTGTGTAAGCCCTATTGTTCGACTGACAGACAGGGAATCCTTGCTTCATATTTCTGTATGATGCAAGGACTCTGGTCCTGTGCAAAGTGAGCAGTTTGTCATATTGAGCCAACATATGGGTCATTTTCCATGGACTGAACACATTTGTGTGAAGCCATCCTGAACCCGACAATCTCATGAGACCTTGTCTGCTTAGACAAGTTACCAACTTTGGATTATTTAATTGACTTTGAAAATCAATGGGTCATATGAATTCAGGTTTGTTAAGCTAATGCAGAGCAAGGAGCTAATGCTTTCACATTCATAGATGCAATGGCTCGTACTATACGTAAGTGTACAGTTTAAAGGAAACCCACCACTTCCAATGGTGGTTATAAGCAGCAAATGCCATGCACCAGCTCAGGGTGAGCTGGTGCCGGCACTTATTTTCGTTATGTTTTTAAACCGTTGTAAAGCGTTTAAAAGCTTTAGTAATCTTTATATACAAGTACCTTCACCGTGGTCCTTGCTCAGCACTCCGTACGTGCGACCACTTCGGTGCGGTTAAGCTACTTGTATATAAAGTTTAATAAAGCGTTTAAATGCTTTATAACGGTTTAAAAACATAACGATGCTTATAACCACCATCGGAAGTGGTGGGTTTCCTTTAAAGTGAACCAGTTAAACTAATCCACACTAACTAAACATATCTTTGAAAACTGCTTGTTTACAAACTATATATTGACTATCCCTATATTAATTTTCCCCATGCCTGAAAAGTTCCACAGTCTGTGAAGTTTACTCACATATATACATATTCATGTTCTTCTAACTCAGCCACACCTCCAGCTTCCTGATTGACAAGGGTCTGCTTTCTCTTCATCCCAGTGAACTTGACCCTGCTACATCATACACATGCTGCTGTGTGACTTGCTGAAGAAAACCCCCTCAAACTCCTAGACAGTTGGGAGAACGCGGAGATAGAGAGAGAGAGAGAGAGGGATAGAGAGATAAATAGAGATAGAGGGATAGATAGAGATGGATAGAGAGAGGGATAGATAGAGATAGATATATAGATATAGAGAGAGATAGATATATAGATATAGAGAGAGATAGATATATAGATATATAGAGAGAGAGATATATAGATATAGAGAGAGAGAGATAGAAAGAGATAGATAGAAAGATATATATGCCAGGCACAGCTCAGAGAAAAGACGATGATTGGACAAGGGGTAAAACATTAGGGATAGTTGTTTAGTTGTTTACGTGACAGGTTCCCTTTAGCTGAACTGAACTGAGCTCAGCTGTACCGGGTGTGGACCAAAAATTGTGGTTAAGCATGAGACTGAGTTTGTCAGACCAAACTTGTGCATAAGCTCTGGTCCTTAGTCTTTTTTTTCTGGTATTTTAGTAATCTCAGGAGGTTAAAATTAAAAACTGCATGCTGTTGTTATGGAAGCAGACACATACTGCAATATAGTAGAGAAATCTTGCACCTGGATGGTATGTTTCTCTTTAGTTCTGTATTACGGAAGCTATGCGCATGAGCCCCAACAGGGATGAATAGTTATGCATTTTGCTGCAAAGCCAAAAAAAACAACCTCTAGAAAAATGCTTAATATTTTAGTCAGCTGAAGACATTGTGATAAAATCTAGTTCAGAGAAAGAGCATTAACAGGCCTTTGTTGACTAACATGGAGCATAGTCTAAGGATGGAGAGGTGTTGTCTGTGATCAGCAGATGCCGGAGCAGAGGTTTTGATGTGAATGTGTTTTCTTTCATGCTCTGCAGTTAAAGTGTGAGACAAGAGCCTCAGAAAGATGGGTGATCAATGAGCAGCTATATAAGAGCCCACCAAATGTATCTCTTCTGGCAGTCAGGAGGGGAGAATTATTCAGGAAAATAATCTGAAATGCATTTGATCATGGAGTGAATGATTTAATAATTTATAATATACCTTATTAGCAAAGCCTGGTGTTTATTTTGCTGCTGCCAAAACAAGATGAAAGGATTTGTCTCTCGTCTCATAGAGGCAGAAAATGTGGTGTTCTCTCCCTTTTATTTAGCAGATTAATCCGGGATTTCTTTCCTGCTTATCTTCCAGTTTGTTCCATGATTGCGTTTGATTTATGTTTCCTTATTTTCAGCAATTTAATTCATTTAATGTCTCAGGTTTATTTTATCTTGCACAGTAGGCACATAAAGGCGCGTAAGCCTTTGATGTGTACCCACTATTCTAATTTGAAGTCCAGAAGTACCACTGGTTTGTTGTTCAGGGAAATTACCACAAATCCCTTGCCATTAGTTCCCATTTAGTCCCATAGTACCTGAAATGTGCCTTGTGATGGGGTCTAACTTGGTTGTGTATAAGCCTTATTAGTTTCTATGGTGAAACCCTGTGCCTATGACAATAGTTATGATAGAAATGATAATAGTGTGACATGGTTAAAAAATCTTCACATCACAATACCTAATATTCGTAACATATAGATAAGCCATGAAGTCTGTTCTCAATGTTAGAACCACATAGTCTTGCGACCGTTCCCAGCTGAAACCCCATAGTATGCAATGGATACTTATTTGCGATAAGTCTAAGCTACACCTGATTCTTGCTTACAAAATTTCATGGCCATTTGGAACCCTAGCAGGTTAAATGCGTATAAATTATTAGTGCACCTACAGAACATAGATTGTGAACCAGCTGATATTTGACCTTTGATGTTATGCCTGCCTTAGCAAACTATTTTGAAAACTTTAAAATCAATCAACTTTACAAATGTGTTAACTGAAACAAGTTTATTTACAACCCTGTGTAAAAGTATGATGCTGTTGCTATAAGAAGAGGCAGATTGATTGAAGTGACATATTGATAACTCTATAATGGGCTGTATACACAAACCTATAGTAATTGTCAAAACCATGATTATTGGTTTAGACCCATAAAATCAAATACATTTCGATTGCAAACATGTCCATATCCTTTAACACCTTGGTACCTGTTCTGTCTGAACTTTATAGTCAATAGTGACCATATGGTCAACCATGATTTCAACAGTATATGTGACATTTTCTGGTTTTGTGCACAACCCTATGTTGTACAACACCGGACAAATGGACCCCTTCTAGTTACCAATGGACCTCTCTCCCAATGTGACCTCTGAAGCTTTCTGGATGCTACTGGATATGGTTTTACCACTGACACAATGACCGTTTCTAAATTTATAAAACACCTCTAATAAATAACTTTTCTCTGCTAAAGATTGATAGAAATAGTGTAATAGACATTTAGTACTATAGCCCTTTTGTAGTGTCACATACCACTCTCGCTTTGTGAAATCTCTCAGCTGGCATTTGTGCTGGCACCTAATAAGACATGGATTTTGAACAGAAAGCACACCATTACCACTTGTAAGGACAGGGAAAGTTAAATAATTTTTGAGCAGACGCATGACAGGTTCTCAGTGCTGGATGACTTGGGTTCCAACAGAGAGGTTCTTTGAAATCACTTCAAAAACAGATCAGCCAAAACTCTGATCAGATGCATTTTTCCTCATTTTAATATCCCTCAGACAGCCATGTTTTATGTGAAATGAGCCTGTAATGTGCTTTGAAGTCAGTCTACCTCAACTTGTATATATTGTCATGTGAACAGACGAGAAGTCCAGTGCCCTTATACATTTTATGATTATTGCTGCCACTTTAAGTAAAGATAATTCATATTCATATATCTCACAATAAAGTAAGCAGTACATTGCATTTAATGAGATTATACAGTGCTGGACAAATCTTGAATCTGAAATGAGTCATATAGTAAGGTCATCTAAGGTAAGAGTATAGCTCTGTGCAATGGCATGTTAAGTGAATCATCTTGGTGAAAGCATAAAAAGGCTGATTAATGAGGCTATGTTTTGTTAAGACTCTAATATTCTCAGGCTATTGTGTACCTGGATATTGGAACCTGCAACCCTCAAGTTGCTAAGGGTTAAATTAAGGTATAAAACCAAAGTTGTCCATACATTTTTAGTAGTTATTGGTGAAATGCTTTATGTGCTACCTGCTAGAAGAGATTGATGTCCATTTAATTCAACCAAAGCACAGAACACGAATGAGGAGGTGAGATTTTGGGAACCACAGTTATTATGATATTATATCATAATATAACCATTTATGTTATTTTGGTGTAAGAAGGCATCTGGGCTTTTTGAAGCCTTCTTTTGGTCCTGCAGTCACCAGCTCCTGCGGTAGCCAACTCCACTTGGTAAAGAAGAACTTGCTTCTGGAAATTAAAGCTTCTTTTTCAGACAGAGACAGTTTCTCCTGATGTTTTTGAGGTGCTTTATCATGGAGCAACTTTTCTCTTGCTAGGGCCATTTTAATTTTTGGCCGGTTATGCTCTACTTTAAGCTTCTTAAGTCCTGGTTTTTACAAAAAAAGGTTTTTGAAGATTTTGCAAATGAGCCTGAGGGGCTCTGAGCTCTATAGGTGTTTATGGAGCCAGAAGCTCCTCAGGCTCTTATACATAATTTTTAATACCTTTTTTCTTTAAAAAACAAGAGCATAAGAAGCTAAAAGAGCAGAACCAGTCAGAGGGGGCACACACCAGTATGTCCATGTGCTTGGTTCACAATCCTTGATCCTGATGGTATATGTCCTTTAAAATATTTCTTCATAAATGAGATCCCCTCCGTGTGTCTGCTCCTCTCGGGTGTGTTTTCTGGGCCTGGTGGGGGACATTCTTCAGGCTAAATTTGAGAGGGCTTTGTTTAGACTGCTAATGTTCTATGGTAGGGAGATTATTTTGCTGAATTGGAAGCCTCCTAAGCTCCCCACGTTGGGCAAATGGATCTCGCTGATGAATGTGGAACTTCCGATGTATAAACTCACTTACATGGCTGGAGGTACTCCGGATCATTTTTCTTCGATCTGGGATGTGTAGGTAACAGCCCAGACTGCTTCAGGAGAGGAGGAGGGATAGCTCCATATGTGTGAGGTATAAATGGGTGAGTGATTGTGTGTGCTCTGCCTTGGGGAGGGAGTGCCTCCTGTGGAGGTAAAACAAAAATGAGATCCATTCCCCTTATCATTTTTTGTGGCTTCTATTTTTACCCTCTCTTTATTCAAGGACATTATTTTTATTCCAGATTGGGCCAAACCATCACTTTATAAAGCAATTTTGTTTGTAAAAATACACACTGCTCTCTACATCAGTGGTTCTCAAACTTCCTAATACCCTTTTATAAAGTTCCTCATGTTGTGGTGAGGCCCCCTCCCAACCATAAAATATTTTTTGTTGCTGTTACATAACTTTAATTTTTCTACTATTATCAATTGTAATCGTAAGCTCATCTGTGATCCGGAGTAACTCAACACAATGCGACATTGCCTTTTGATTCTTTGAAAAATCCCTTTAAGATTGGCAAGAGTCTTAACCCCTTGCCGAAAAACCATTGTACGTTGGCAGGTGGCAAGTGGTGTATGGAGAGGACTTACAGACTGAGTTCTCTCCATACAGCCCATTGACAGGGCTCCACCCATTAACCCTCTCCATACACCCCTTGCGACCTGCCGACGTACAATGGTTTTTGGTAAGGGGTTACGACTGGTCACCAATCTTAGAGGGGGTTACAGTATGTGATGCAGTTGGCATTGCAGTAAACAAAACTGGCGTTAAGTGTGCGCACCTCGTAAATTACTATTGAAATTTGTACATTCAAATAAAGTCGGATAAAATCAACCAATAAATCACTGCTAGTGGGGAGAAATATTATTATAAATTTACAAGGCCGCATCCTGCACAGTAACAATTACACAGCCATATCTCTAACACAGAAACTAAAACAAATAGACACCATGTGAGTCACATAAGAAAATAAAATACTTGATGCTCCCGCTAATCTTGGAATGCTCACATAATAGCCTTCCTGGAGGCAGCTGAATAGCATTTAAGTGTAATTTCACTCTTCCCCTCTCCAAGCATAATGAACATTGGGCCCTGATTGAATGAAATCTGAAGGAAAATTAATTTGAAGCACGACACTGAGGCAAAGCTGTGAGTTTCTCCTCGGAACAGCACGACACAGACACTACATCCAAATCCACAGACAAAAACACTCTGCACTGTCTGTCTTCATCACCCCACACAGATGCAGCATTTCTAGGAGGTAAACAGTTATTAGCATGTAGAAGGAAAAGAATATCAAAGGCAAGAAATGAACAGACTGAGCTAATTGCTACTAAGAAATGCACAGTGTGATTTAGAGTCAATGTCATACAGGTGGAGGATTATGGGACTTAGCATGGATGAGACTACTCCATTAACCATGTAAATGTTAATTCAAAAGCCATATGTGTCCACTGGGCTCTTAACGTAGTCGCTTGCTGTTAAATCCTGACAACAATCCTACAAGATCCTGAAAGTTGACTGAATATTTAATGTGACCAAAAAAAGGAATATTCCGATAAATATTTGGAACATGTTACACATTCATACTTTCTATGACTTCTCTTTTCCCTCATATTGATATTTTATAAGCCCAGAAGTGTTTTAGACTAGAAGTGACCCCTAAAGAGTTAAACATGCACAAACATCTTTTCTCCTGCAATAGTTATCTTTTTGCCATTACTGTCTAAAGTACTCCTTCCCATAAGAAGGAACATGCATAGTTGGTGGTTTGTGTTCTTAATGGCGCGTCAGTTGTGTAATTATAAATTCACAGCCTTTTTTTTTTACATTATTTTTTATTTTTTTAAAATAAAGTGTAACATGCTGATCACTTTCTCTGCAGGAGTGCAAGTCATTGCTGAACAATGGTTCCAGTACAAGAGTGAAGCCCCCTGAGGAGCGTGGCGAGGCCAGCCTACATGAGGAAAGGATGAAGATTGTCTACTTTCTTGCTGCTGTCGTGGCGGTTCTGATTGCTTTTCTAGGGGCAAAGTTGTATCAGAGTGAAATTTTAGGAAATTAAAATGACAGTTTTTGAGGAATTACAGCAGAGACGGATTCTGACCAGACAACCATAGTATTGTTTAATTTTTATGGAGAACTTACATAATTTTATTATGTTTTCAATAAACAGTGTGTACAGGTCACCAAAAACCTCAAGTCAAGGATTTTCAATGCATAAGATATTTCCTGCATTTACACATATTAGCTTCTCGTAAATATGCACTGTACAATAAAAGGTGACTGCATCATAGTGAACACTGAGAAGGGCTTCAGTTTGAATAGACGGTCAAAAGTCCTCTATTTTACCAAATTATTTTATGTCCCAAAGATAGCAATTCTTAAACATCTTTTCTAAAGCTTTAAAGGGAGTTTTCTTGAATATGGAAAGCCCCTGTAGAGCCGCTACCGGAAATAAGAATTAATAATCTTGCTCCTGCTTCCAGTTCTTGTGTCGCTCTGGTACTTCTGTTTTTGGTCTCTGTGCTCGACCTGAGGTTCCTTAGGGTCATAGGACCTGCTTCATCGAATAACTGGTCGCATCAGACCAAAGAACACTGGAAATGATATCCCCTGGAAATGTCGTCTCATGTTGGAGGAGGACAATCAGTCGATAAGACAGGTCCCCTAGAACTTCTGGTTGGACACACAGCCTGAAACCCTAAGTGCCAGAGCGATGCGGGAGCTTGGGTAAGTTTGTGTTTATATTTCTCATTCATTCCAGGGTTGTGATGGTCTCATTGTCTCATCACTGAATAGAAACGCATCCCTTTTAACAAGAGGAACAACAACACATTGATAATATCTTAATAGGTTTAATATATTAAAGTTGCAGAGGACCGTGATATTACGTGTCATATCTTTTACCTGACCCCAAAGCTTTTGTGGGGTATTTTATCTTTGAATATTTGTATTACTACCTTACAATGTGGTCTGTCTGTTACCAATTTCCATAGTCTTAAAGGGGTATTCTCATCTGGGCATTCACATTCAGTTTCATTAATCTGCCATATGTAAACATTTCTTCAATTAGATGTTATTAACATTTCTTTACCTGTGTGAAGATAATTTCTTGGTCCCTTAGAAACAAGACTGTGTCCTTCGATACGACCACCTCTGCTGGAGGGATTGCACAAAGAAACAAAAGTTTTTTTTGTATATGAAATGTCTGGGTGCTACTACATGTTCCGCAGCCGCCTTGTGGTAATGATCCCTGAATCCATGTGGTCGGGCAGTACTCAATAACACATGTCTGGCCACTGCTGCCATCTCGTTTCTAAGAGACAACATGGCTACATTTATGAGAAATTATCTTCACATAGGAACATTTTTTTTAATAACATCTCATTGAAGAAATGTTTACATACGGAAAATTTATTAAATTAAATGTGAATGCCCAGATGGGAATACCCCTTTAAGAATGAGAATCCACGGATAAATGTTTTCATAGGATGTTTTAATCATTTTTTATTTTTAAGTTTTCACAATTGTGTTCCTGTTAGCATTCATCTTTTCCTGACTAGATTTTATTTTCATCTTTGCAAATTGCATATTCAGTTTTGGCAATGACTTTTACACGTTTATTTAAACTGTAGTGCAGTAAGACAGTTTCTGTATTTTTTCAGTTTTATTCTTTATTACTACCTACGGAATTTGTAAGGGAACTCTATAGGGTGCGATACACTAGGTCCTGTATATGAAGTTATTCCTCTTCCCATTATGTAGGGGTTCAAGGTAGTATTCATGCCCTACTGATTTGGAATTTGTGAACAGAACCATACAGCTAATGTAATATAGCTGCATTGTTTTATCAAATTTACATGTAAACTACTAAGGACATGTCCATACAATAGATCATCACCTCTGTGCTCTCCTTTTCGGAACTGCAGGCACAGCTCCCAATCATAGTTTTGCCTTCTGGCCGATACAGTATGTACTGATTTATTGACTTCCTAGTGTAGTGGCAAGTCGGCAATGCTTCTCGGGGGTGGGGTTCACCTGTGGCATCCTCAATTTATAGGTCATTAGTAGTTTTTTTTTTTTTTTTAAATCCTTTAATACTGCAATATGCCTAGTAATAGTGCCTGAAGGCGTACAACATGATGGAAGTCTTGTCTATTCTGTCTTTGAAAGCCATGGCCAGGGAGTAACACAATGCACTCTTTAGTCCTGGTGGGTTCTGTTGTTGATTTTTTATAATATACCGGTAGTTATTTTATTCTCCATCATATAATTCTCTGAATTCCCATTCTTAGTAGACTGCATCATGTCCTTTTTCACTTTGTGAAATTAATGAATATATGAACAACTGAGTGTGTGTCCCTGTTTAGTCTGTGCCCGCCATGACAGACTGTGCCCGCCAGGACAGACTGTGCCCGCCACGACAGACTGTGCCCGCCACGACAGACTGTGCCCGCCACGACAGACTGTGCCCGCCACGACAGACTGTGCCCGCCACGACAGACTGTGCCCGCCACGACAGACTGTGCCCGCCACGACAGACTGTGCCCGCCACGACAGACTGTGCCCGCCACGACAGACTGTGCCCGCCACGACAGACTGTGCCCGCCACGACAGACTGTGCAGACACAAGGAGAGTTATAGGAAAGGATGCTTCAGAATTGTTCATTTATTTCTGCTTTTCAAGGACTGACTGAAAATATGAAAGTATCCAGACTGAAACATACAAAATACTGAAATGTTCTTCAAACAAATAAACTTTATAAATGGTTAAGTGTGATTTACTTATACACACAACATGGCATTGGAAAAGCTGAGTTTTCAAGCATGCTGAGCTGAGGCCACGCTAAAGGACACACCAGAAAACACAAATTCTGATTAATTTCTTCTCATTTAGACATGGCATCTCTCTGCTGTGCATGAGTTACCCTTCACTGTGTATAACCGCCTCATATGCTCGACAATGTGAGTGGATAATTGTGCCCCATTTCACATGAAACACATAGCAGCGATCTGCTGTCTTATTTCCTCCAGATAATTAAAGTCTGTGGACCACAACCACTGTTATAGCACTGGTGCTTGGAATATGCATCAGGTATTTTTACATATTAATACTCATTATTTAATATTGTGATGAGAATTCTAAACTTTTCATATTAGTATGGATTACTGTACAACAGTATAAAGCAATGTGCTCAATACTATATGTTTTATCTCAAAAGATTATGTGAATGAAGCCAAAATCAAAACTACTTAGACATTATGTTATATGCTACAGAACGCAAACTTAAAAAGAACCTGTCAGGCAACTTAACCCCAAAAACGTATAATATATTTTCATAAGCTACCATTAGAAAACACTGCCCCTATCACTTCATTGTCTCTCTACATGCTTGTAAATCTAAGGGTGATGTCACACGTGGCGTTTTGAACGCGTTTTTCACCCATTTTTAAGCAGTCCGTAAAAAATGCATGCGTTAAAAACCACATGCGTTTTTAAAAATGTATGCGGTTTTTAACGCATACGTTTTTGACCAGTTTAAATTTAGATGATTGGTTAAACCTGTCAAAAACTGACACATATTCAAAAAAACGGATGTGTTTTTTAAAATGCATGCGTTTTTTGACGGACTGCTTAAAAATGGGCCAAAAACATGTTCAAAACGCCACGTGTGCCATCACCATCAGGGTGTAGCCATACGTTCAGTTTTTCAGATGCAGTTTTTGAAACCAAAAGCAGGTGTAAATCATAATGGGTGAGGACTTATCATTAAGAAGTGCTATTTTCTCTCCATTCCTGCTTTGGGCATCAAAAACTGCATCTGAAAAACTGAACCTGTGGACGCACCCTCAGCAATCAGGTTAGCTGTATGCAAATGACCTGAGAGAGGTCCAATGAATCATTATATTCAGCTGTTCAGCTTATTCATGAGTTTGAGGCACAGCCACACCCCCAGTGCTTGACTGACAGACTGTATAATGATGTGACACTCCTGGTGGTGGTTCCTCTTTGTGCTTCCTTTTGCTGGAGGCCACGCCCCATGCATTCTGTGTGTGTATGAGATACTCCTATACACATGACTGGCAGCCTGTATAATGATGTGACACTCCTGGTTCTGGCTATGCTATGTGCTTCCTGGTGCTGTTGGCCACACCCACTGCAGCCTTTGTGTATATGAGATACTCCTATACACATGACTGACAGCCTGTATAATTATGTGACACTCCTGGTGTTGGCTCCTCTATGTGCCTTCTGTTGCTGGTGGCCACGCCCCCTGCATTCTGTGTGTATGAGATACTCTTATACACATGGTTGACAGTCTGTATAATGATCTGTCACTACTGGTGCTGGCTCCTCTCTGTACTTCCTGGTGCTGGCGCCCCCTGCAGCCTCTGTGTATGAGATACTCCTATACACATGACTGAAAGTCTGTATAATGATGTGACACTCCTTGTACTGGCTCCTCCATGTGCTTCCCGGGGCTGGTGGCCATCCCACCTGCAGCCTGTGTGTGTATAGGAGAAATAAAACTGCTCCAGAATGCATCCATGTTATAGCAGAACATGTCAGGTACTTGTGTAGCTGATGTCTGTGTCTCACACATGTGTATAGCAGAACACAGCATGTCAGTAGATAAAGCACTGGCAATACTTTGACAGGTATCCTTTAATAACTATCTCATAATGCTAGCCACCTATGTGGAGCCACATGTCGCAGTATATTTTTGATTATACCTTTGGTGAATTTCCAGCATCATGTGTATGTATGCCTTGCTTGAATTCGTTGCTGAATGCAGAGAAATCTTCATTTGTATCTTTTGTGCACCACTCTCCAGCACATCTTACTCATACATGTAAGAGTTGTTTGTATAAAACTCCAGATTTATATAATGCAACTTAAATTTTAAAAAAAAAAAAAAGCTGTAGTTCCTTGTTCCAGTACAAGATGATATAGAAAGTGAAGTAACCTCTCGGGACAGACGTCCTAGACTTAAAGTAGAATATGCATCTAGGGTAAAACTCTAGGTGCTGCTTTATTTCCTCTCATTGTACCTTGTACACAACTCCTCACAATGACAATTGTTGGAAAAATGAAAAGAAAAATGTTGTTCTGCTTGAGATTAATAGTAGGGGGGGGGGGGTTGCTTTAGAAAAGCCGCACCTTTGTCACATCCTTGTCTTCATATCTCTGAACATTTGACAGCCTGCGTTAATTTAGTTTTACTCCTCCGTTCAGCTCCACGTGAAGAAAGCGAGAGTGATTTTTTGAATAACAGCAAGTAATATGTGATGTGGCAGCAACTGGCAACTCTGACATTGAGCTTGGCTGTAGCCATTACCCACAATCCATCTGTGCTTCTTGAGAAGCAATTACAATTTCACAGGTTGGAATTAAAATTCCCTGTGGTATGCAATAGAGTAACAGAGACTGTCAAAGTGATTTCAAGCTGCTAATCTCTCACTGTTGTAGGAGTGAAAATAGAGTTCCTCTTACGGATACAGGGGTCTGACAACTTAAAAACTACAGATCAGCTAAATGATTTAATACATGACAATTTGAGCTAACTTCACCTACATTCACATTAGATGCTCAAAATAGTTTGAGAGGTATTGGAGATAAGTATAGTACCATTCAATAATGTACTGGGATGTAACGGTCTGCCTCTGGTGTTAATGTATATTACGAGCTTTGCCATTCACTAAGTCCGAAGACTGAAGTTGTGTAAATCTGCTTTCCCTTAATTATTTCCATGTCATAATGTGTACAAACTGTTATTGTTCATGAATCTACAGGCTTTATATGGTCATTTTAAGATGCAGACTGACAAATGCCATAGTGCGGACTCTACTGTACCCCACTGCAGTGGAGAATGTGTAAATCAGTGACCTCTGCTTTCTAACCAACCCATGTAATGTAGCTGTCCTGTATGTGGTTTTTTCATTGACTATGGTTACAATGCCTATAGGAAAACTGAAAAGAAGACATTTAAAGGAATATCAAAACCCAAACTTTAACTTTTAAACTTTAAATTAAAAAAAGGGTTCAGTGACAGTGACACAGTGGAGTATAATCACTGCATTCAATAACCTACTGTAATGGGGACCCACAGTAGTCAGTAATTGGCTGCAGCAGTAACAAGCCCAGCGGAATAGGCCCCAGGTTCATTTAGGTAATAAAGGGGACTGGGTTATTTTACAAAATTGTAATTGAATATTGTTCTCTTCCCTTGCCAGTAGCGTAGTAAAGGATGCGGGAGCAGTGGGAGTGATACCCTGGAGTACGTGCAATAAAATTTTGAAAGTCCCTATGCTGCACTCTGCCCTGGCGAGTGCACAGCAATGGATTAGGGAAGGTATGGGAGAGCTGCTGGGGATCGTGTCTGACTGTGCTGCACAATGACAAGGGAAAAGTGCAGCACAGGTACATACACTGAAGAATGCCACGTTCCTAAGGGTGATGCCACACATGGCGTTTTGAACCCGTTTTTGGTCTGTTAAACGCATCCGTGTTTGACAGGTCTGACGTATTATCTTAATTAAAACTGGTCAAAAACTGATGCATTTTCAAAAAACACGTGTTTTTTTCAAAAACGTATGCATTTTTTTAACGGACTGCTAAAAAGCGGAACAAAAACAGGCCCTAAATGTCAGGGTCATTGTGTGGTCCTATGTGAATATAAATGACCATAACTAAAATAGCAGTATGTTAAGTTTATTTCATACATTGTACACTAAAGCACAGAATAAAAATGTAAATGAGATCATAGTAAAAGAGCACTGATCAAAATTAAAAGAACACTTTCAGTGTGCAGTCACATGTTGAGTTTAACGCATGCGTTTAAAACAGCTGAAGAGAGATTTTTCTAATGAAACAGCTGTTAACGCTTGCGTTTACAAAACGCAGGTGTTAATGCGTTAACAGTAGCGTTTTGTAACGTGTGGCTGCAATTTAGATATCTCGTTGGTAGATAAGTCATTGGTGATAGATAAGTCATTGGTGTTATTCTGGCACCTGGTGCTAATTTCCTTAACCCCACATTGCAGAAGCTTGTTTTCAGCTTAATGACCGGACTCGATTTTTAGAATCTGACATGTGTCACTATAATTGGTTATAACTTTGAAACGCTTTAACACATCCAGGTGATTTTAGATTGTTTTCTCGTGACACATTGTACTTCATTTTAAGTGATCAGTTTTGTTTCGTTCTTAAAAAAAAAAAAAAATGTTCTGCTTTCCAGGCATATAGTTAAACTACTCATAAAGCTTGGTGACAAACATTTTCTCATTTTCATGAAAATCGCCAAAACTCACGTTTTGAGGGACAACTCAGCTTTCATGTGACTTTGAAAGTCCTAAATAATAGTAAAACCCCATAAATTATCACCGTAGAAAGTACACGCTTTTATGTATGTAAAACAACTTCTATAAAGTCTATTAACCCTTCAAAGAAAATGGAAGTGCGATTTAGAATCTTAAGACTTTTTTTGGAAAATACATTCATTTAGACCAAAAATAACATTTTTTAAATTAATTAAATGCCCAATTTCTCCCTAATGTACCCATACTCGAGTGCACCCAAGTGTGGTGGTTAACTGCTGTATGGGCGCATACGGCCGGGCATGGAATAGAAGCAGCACCGTTCACAGCAGATTTGTATTGTCACGTTGTACAGGCTATAGAATTGAATTTTTTTTGGTTATGCGAATACCGTATATTGTCATTTATAAGCTGAGGTTTTCAACACAAAAAATGTGCTGACAGACCCCACCTCGGCTTATACACGAGTCTATAAAGAAATAAACGTACATACTCACTGCAGTGAATGCAAATGTGTATCAAAATGTGGTTCCTTCCTTGCGTATCTCACGCCAGCAATTTTCATGCAGAGCAATTCCCCCTGTCACACAACAAAACAGGTAATGCAGGTCCTTGAAGCAGAAAGGATTGAAACAGTAAAATGGCTAGTCCAAAGTCCTGAATAGAACAGTCCTAAACCTAATAGAAAACATCTAAAAAATTTTGTGGCAAAGTTATGGCCAAGAAACCCAGAACTGTGGAAGAGACTGGAAGAAGAATGGACCAAAATCCCACCAGAGCAGTGTGAGAGACTGGTGATGTTCCGTGGCCACAGATGTGCAAAAGTCATTCAAAGCAAAGCCTGCACTTCCTACTTTTTGGTGATTATAATCGTTATCTATGCTACAGTTTTGCTCTGTGCTAATTTTTGCAAAATTAAGGTTTTATGTTGATATACTTTGGTTATTTTATAAAACACTGTACTAGTGGCAATTGATCATACATTGTTCTCTAATTTTGATCAAGTGTATAAATGCACTCTGTCCAGGCCAGCATTTAACCAGACACGACCAATCCTCCCATACATGAACACCTTACAGGGATATGGAGTTCGCAAAAGGCCATAAATAATCAGCAAAGACGATCTCCATAAGGAGTTTAATTCCTTTTCTAACCCACGTTTATGACCTCTGACCTAGCCCTATGCCGCATTGATGAGATGCAATGACATGAAAACAGTATTGCCTACAGTTGGGTGTCTGTTCCTTTTGGAAAAGACTTACTGTATTGGTTATTATCTTGCTAATGTCCCTAGGCAGAGATGTAGAGGGAACTGCCTTATTAAGGGTAACACTGGATCCGCAATCGGTGATAGCAAGATCCATCAGTGGCTTCAAATAGATGGCGAGGCATCTTTATGAGGATCACCACTCCCCGTGACATCATCAGGGAGCGACAATTGGTTGCCATGCCAGCCTCGGGTCTCCCAATGACGCGAGGCTGTCTCGTTTTACCCATTTCATTACCATGTGCGATTTGCACATTGTAATGAATGAGGAGGAAAATCCCCACATACTACCATACTGTAGTTACTGTTAAAGTACCCTAGGGGTTCTGAAAAAATAGTGAAAGTAAAAATAAAAAGCTTAAAAAAAAATAATAATTAAAAAAACACATTAGGTATCGCCACATCTGAAAATGTCCAATCTATCAAAATATAATAACTGTTTTTCATTGTGTTTAACCCCGTAATGGAAAATAGCGCCCAAATTTGAAAATGGCACTTTTTTGCCATTTTAAAAAACCTAAAAAAAGTAATAAGTGATCAAAAGGTTGTACAGTCTGAAAAATGGTAGCGTTGAAAATGTCATCAAAAGTTGCAAAAAATTACACCACCCACAGCTCTGTACACCAAAGTATAAAAAAGTTATTAGCACCAGAATACGGCAATATCCCCCCAAAATTGCTTGTACAGGAGGTTTTAATTTTTGTAAATGTATGAAAACATTATAAAATCTATACAAATTAGTATGTGTTTGTATAAACACTATTGCTAAGGAATAAAACATACATAGTAATGTTAAAGGAAGGAAAAGAATACAGTAATTAATATTTTTTTGAAATCTGTTTTAGTTTTTTAAGCAATCTTGGGCTGGATTTGGAAGTACCAGAGTTTTGCTCAGAATATTTTACATAACAATAAGGACAACAAATAATTTAGTGAAAAGAAAGATATTAAATTTAAGATGCAAAGTAACCACAAATCTGCTTGAAATAGACACAACGGGATCCGGATGGTAGCCAAGAAATGACTCTGAATACTTTAATTGATACAACTAGCAACTCCCAGAGTGTTGAGTGAGAGCAAACAGCACATTTCAAAGTACTAAAAACTACAATGAAATTCCTTATAAGGGCAAGTCACAGCACTCACCATATAGCACACATTTCTGCTGAGCCATGAAGTCTTAAAAGTTAAAAATGAATCTCTTATTTTGGTTTCAATTATTTTTCTGTGTTTTCTTATGTATCCATAGAGCCCAATATGCTTGGGGCTCAATCTTTTCTACACAGCGGCAATGGACCAGAAATCTGGTTTTACCATTTGTCTTATAAATAGTAGCACCGTATTATTAAATATTGTAAATTATTGAGTGGTCATTAATTTATATTATTATGGTATGTAAAAGTCATATACTGGCAACTGTCAAGTCTTAAAGGGATTGTCCTTTTAAAACATGTCTCCTTTCTCCCGAAAGCATCTGATTATGGGTAGCCCCTGGTATTGCAACTAAGCTCCATTAATGTCTTTACAGCTGAGCTGCAATACCAACACACACCATGTCAGGTGTTGCTTTGGAAGAAAGCAGCCATCATTTTCAATCCTCAGGTAGCAATTCACTTTTTGAAAGTGTTCTTATAAAATATATAGTGTGGCTTTTTTTTTCAAGGCAGACTCCGGCCTTGTCTTGCATAGTTAATGTTAAAAAGGTTCTGTCCTCAGATTTCTAAATGCAAACTTCTACCATTCATAGAGCTAGTTCACATATATTTTTTACCATCATTTAACCAGGTTTCGCCAGGCTTTATGTAAATCTAGGTGCATGTGGTGTTTGTTGGATCTACCGGCCTAACTCAACATGTTATTTAAGTTCATCTGTTCAGGAGAGTGAACTCACATGTATGATCATAAATCAAGATTTAACAAACACACAGAACAAGTGCAAATCTTTCCATTATACGTTCTCATACTACAAGTAAAAAC
This sequence comes from Engystomops pustulosus, assembly GCF_040894005.1. NCBI lineage: Eukaryota > Metazoa > Chordata > Amphibia > Anura > Leptodactylidae > Engystomops > Engystomops pustulosus. Next base: position 78,867,248 of record NC_092415.1, on the reverse strand, counting down.
AGCATAGTTTAGGGCACTGTATGAGCTTTGTGGACCAACCCTGTCATTTTTTAAATTAATGAATGAGTTTCTCAGTGCATCAGTGGCAGAGCCCTGCCTGAGTGCAGTGGCGTAACCAGGAGAGGCAGGGCCCCATAGCAGACTTCTGAAGGGGACGCCCTGCCAGCTTAAAAATTTACATATATTACATTCCTATATACATAAATATACAGTTCATCACTCATACATACACATTTATACACTGTTACACACATATAGAGCATATACACACCTACAGTGCCATATACAGACATACAGCTTACATACACACATAAAATACTGTATTTATACACACCATACACCATATACACATACAGCATATACACATCACAGATATACACACACATAAACAATATACCACTATGTGCAGTGTAATAAGTATGCAATGGTGCACATTCTTCATTCTTTAGTGTCAGGTTGCATGATGGGGCCCCCTGACACTGTGGGCCCCATAACAGCTGCTACTGCTGTAGTTACACCACGCCCTGAGTGTATATTTTATTATTTCTACTCATGCTTTCTATACACAGGGTCACATCTATGATGTGAGTTGAGCAGTGGGTCCCTCTGAAAATAATGATTGTAATGTGTGTCTTTAATACCTCTGCCTGAACCTTCTCTATGATTCAGGCAATGCCAGCATTACACAGCCACAGGATAGCCAACACCTGGCAAGTAAGAAATTATTGTATGTCATAATTGTCTTAAAAGTGTAGGTCCCAAAGGTTGTGCCTTTCTTGAGAAAAGCGGTCACTGACCTCACTCCCACAGCTGAGCTGAATTTAGAGATTGGCACACATGCACAGGACTGCTTAAAATTGTTGAGCTTGTAGACTAGTTTATTTTCACTACTTCCATAGACGAGTTAGAGTGACCACAGAAAATAATGTTTCAGTAGTCCATGTGGGAATGGACTAGTCATTTTGTAGACTCTGGAGTTAGGAAGTGTCAGATGCGAGTGATGTTCTTGAGATGGAGGCGGCAGATTGTGATAAATGTCTGTGATAAATGGCTTTTTTGTAATATGGCATGTGGTTATAACTTATAACCATTTTCAAAATTACACCAAACTATTACAAACTGCTTTTAGTAAGATTTTTAACCCTTTGAATAGTAATTAAAACAAAATGGAGAATTGTCTAATTTTTTCAGTCATAAATTCATTTAGCCCTAAAACTTGCACTTTTCCAAAACATAAAAAGAGAAAACCAGTCTTAAAATTTGTTTTGCAATTGTTGCATGGGCACACAGTGAGCCGCAGAAGGGAACGAACGCCCTGAAGCTGCTAGTTTTATCCTATAGAAATTAGTGGATTTTAGTTTCCTCATTGGCGCCCTTTTGTAGCCTATAAAATTTTAAATTTTCTGTAAGTAGGGCCATGTGTGGGCAATTTTGAGGTTGGTATCTCCTATTAGTGAAAACATATTCACTTTTTGGGGAGTGGAGGAGTAGAAAAGCCTCAATTATGTAATTGATTTTTGGATTTATTTTTTTTTTTTGGGGGGGGGGTGTTTGTGTTTTTTTTTTTGTGGGACATTTACCGTATATACTCGAGTATAAGCCGAGTTTTTCAGCACAAAAAAATGTGCTGAAAAAACCAAACTCTGCTTATACTCGAGTGAAAAAAAAAACCCCTCACCTCTCCGGCGCCCTGGCAGGTCTTCTGCGTGATCCATCAATCAGCAGCAGGCCTCTGTGACGTCGCGGGCGCTGGAATAGTATTGTGTGTGCCGGTAGCCGCTGACGTCAAAGGTGTGCGCTGCACGGGATTGCCGCTGACGCTCACACAGAAGACCTGCTGGGGAGTCGGAGGGGTGAGGTTTGTTTGGTTTTTTTATCTAATGTCTGTATAACGGGGCGGGGGAGGAGCCGCCTGCATTACGGGGTAGGTGATGGCTATATACTGGTGCAAGGGGGCTGGCAGGCTATACAAAGGTAGGGCATGGGCTAGATGGGTATATACTGGGGCACGGACTGGATGGCTATATACTGGGGCAGGATGGCTATATACTGGGGCAGGGGCTGGATGGCTATATACTGGGGCAGGGGCTGGCAGGTTATATACTACAGGGGCTGGATGGCTATATAATGGGGCAGGGGCTGGCAGGTTATATACTACAGGGGCTGGATGGCTATATACTGGGGTAGGGGCTGGCAGGCTATATACTACAGGGGCTGGTAGGCTATATACTACAGGGGCTGGTAGGCTATATACTACAGGGGGTTGGCTGGCTATGTACTGTGGAGGGCTGTGACCAATGCATTTCCCACCCTTGGCTTTCTACCTTTGTGGTAGAATTAGGGGCCTCGGCTTATACTCGGGTCGGCTTATACTCGAGTATATACGGTAGTACTTAGCACCAGTATCATTCTGGAGTAATGAGGAGTTGGGGAAGCATCAGCTCTGCACCCATTAGATTGAACGCTGAGCATTAAAGCCCAGGGCTCTGCATCCAATAAATTCACACTATATCTTCACACTTTAGTGGTTAATTTAGAACCTGTTCTTTTTGTGTTCATTGACAACATTCGGTCAGTGGGGAAAAATTGTGTGAAAAAGTCCATTGAAAAGAATGGGTCAGAAAGGCATCAGTGAAAAGTCATTGAAGCCAGGAAGAGAAGATCTGTATGTGACCATAAGCCAAAATGGGTTCAGTGAAAAAAAAACTGAAATCACTGATGTGAAACCAACCTAATTCTTAATTTACTAAACTTACATGTACATATCAAATGCAGTTTGTCTGCATACAATTTCTCAAAAAAACAAGGGGAAAAACTACTTTGTACCCTGTCTCCATGTCTTCCCACAGACAGCTGTGGAGTAATTTAATGGAATTATCGATACATGGCCAATTGACATTATTATTTCCTGTTGTTTGTTAACAATGGCATGACACACCATTTATGGTTTCCATTCTGTGCCCATATTTGGTCAGTAAAGACTAAAACATTTTTGTGTATATATAAAGATCTATTCATAACTAAACTGTGGTCATGTGAAGCAATACAAGATCTATTTTTTTTAAACTGCTAAACTATTACAGTTCGATTATGTTTCTTTTTTCACATATTCAAGTAACTAAAGAACTAAATTAGGTATCTATAGTTTTTGAAGCAGTAGCAGCTCACCATCTATAGGCCTATAGCTACCCTCGGACATAGAGGAAATTGTTTCTCAGTTAATCCGGAGACATAACATTCTTGGCAATTATGTAAAACTAAGTATATGTTGCATGTAAGGTCATAGGTAATTAGACAAAGAGCTTTCGAACCCAACTCAGAATGGTTTAGATGAAAAAAAATAACACCCCATTGGTACCACAACAGCCTAATTTGATATTTTCTATTTCCCCAATGATCTATACTTCCCAGTGCAGCCACAAGATCCTGGTAATGGGACATGTGACTGCTGGGGCAATTTATAGTTATACTTATCCATTTCAGCCACTGACTGGCTACTGCAGGTACATGTTCCAGTGCTGGGATGTTATTGCTGCAGTAAGGAATACTGAGACCAGTATGGAACAGAGAAACATCACAATGGGAGTGATGGGTGAATTGTGAGAGAGAATTTGTTGTAAATCATTCTGAGACAGGTAATACCAGATTCTGATATGCCTGTGCTATGCTGATTTTAATAATGCCTTTGCCAGCATTCCGAATACTGCCACGATTTTATAAAACTTTATTTTACATTACCTGGCTCTTTACCAGGTACCTACCCATGCTCATCCAGCTCACTCTGCCCCCTCCTCTTCATCATGTGCATTGAGCAGGTAGGGGAGGGAGGGGGAATGGTGTGAAGGAAAGGAAGTCTCCCCTTACACTGCTGGCAGGAAGCCAGGTAATGTGAAATAAAATTCTATGAAGTGCTGGCAGTATTCAGAATGCTGCATTTTTTTAAAGCAGCAGCAAAATCAGGCCAATTGGAATCTTTCACAAGCTATAACATTGACATTCCTGGGCCTTTAATGCCAAAGCCACTTTTCATTTTTGTATTCCATTTTTTAATCATCTCATTCCAAAAGCCAGAACTTTTTTGCTTTTGAATTTACTGACATTGTGTGCCTTTTTTCTGTGGGACAAGTTTGACTTCCTAGGGAAACCACGTAACATACCATAATGGGCTGAAAAATGTTACACTTTAATAGACCCTTTTTTTTCAAGGTAACTTTGTAAAACATTTTTATATGGTAATATATTCATTGCATTCACTCTTTCTGCTTCTCAAGCATAGAGATGGCAGCCACTTAAAGCCCTGACAGCCTCCCAACACTGTTCAGGTCCCAAAGTAGCTGGACTTGGTAAACTGCCGAGGGGGGTACCCTTAATCTGCTTTGGTTTGAGATCTCTGCATTTCCCAGACCTTCCTCTCTCTGTGACTGCTTTAGTATTTAACCATAAACCTTAGCAGCTTTTACTTGGGAAATAGGATTAAGCAGCTCAGTGGAGAGATCTAAGAACATAGCAGTTTGAGGGAACTCCAAGTGTAGGAACTATCCTGGAATATACATACATGGGCAAAAATATTGGTACTACTCTTTTAAAGAAAACCCCATAATGGTCATTGTTTTTCAAATACATTGCTTTTCAATCATGCATGAAAAAATAAAAAATAAAATAAAACTCATGAAACTGCTCTGAACAATAATGAAGGTACCCTTAACTTGTTGCACAACCTTTTGAGGCAATCACTGCAATGAAACAATTTCTGTAACTGTCAATGAGACTTCTGCACCTCCCAACAGGTATTTTGGCCCTCTCCTCATGAGCAAACTGCTCCAGTTTTCTAGGGTTTAACCCCTTACCAACATGTGACGTAGTATTATGTCACATGCCTGGTCCCGGTACATGGAGAGGGCTCGCGGGCTGTGCCCTCTTCCATAGCTGGTAAATCTTTTCTGCATATTGCATCAAAGGCTTACCGGTAACACCTGCGATCGATGCGAGCACTGATCGTGGGTATTTTCCTCCTGATCGCCGCTAGCAGCCTCAAAAAGATTGCGGCGCATGGGCGCCGCCATGTTTCCGAGGATTGTCGCTCCCTGTGATGTCATCGGGAAGCGGCAATCAGATACTTCGGGTTAACCCATGCATTACAATGTGCTATCAGCACATTGTAATGTATGAGGAGTAAAATCCCCATATACTGCTATACTGTAGTATGGCTGTATATGATAGGATCTTACAGACAACCTAGGCTTAAAGTACCCTAGGGAGTCTGATAAATAGTAAAAATAAAATATGATAACGGTTTTTCGCTGCATTTAACCCAGTAACTGAAATTCGCGCCCAAAGTCGAAAATGGCACATTTTTGCCATTAAAAAAAATAAAAATTCTATAAAAATTGATCAAAAGGTCGCACAGTCCTAAAAATGATAACATTGTAAATGTCATCAAAATCTGAAAAAAATGGCACCACCCACAGATCCATACACCAAAGTATAAAAATGTTATTAGCGCCAGAAGATGGCAAAATCCCCCCAAAAAATTTTGTACAGGAGGTTTTTTTTTTTTTAAATGTATGAAAACATTATGAAACCTATATAAATGTGTTATCCCCGTAATCGTATCGACCCAAAGAATACAGTAGACACGTCATTTGGGGCGTACAGTGAAATCCGTAATATCCAAGCCCACAAGAATATGGCACAAATTCGTTTTTTTTTACCAATTTCACTGCATTTGGAATTTTTTTCCGCTTCCCAGTACACGGCATGGAATATTAAATACCAACATTTTTAAGTGTAATTTGTTACGCAGAAAATAAGCCGTCACACAGCTCTGTACATGGAAAAATTAAAAAAGTATAGATTTTTGAAGGAGGGGAGCGAAAAATGAAAATGCAAAAATGAAAAAGGGCTGCGGCGTTAAGGGGTTAAAGGGTGCCTCAAGAGGATTTAAATCAGGACAATAGGCTACTTCAGGATAGTCCAATGTTTAGAAATTCTTGGGTGTTTTTAGCTGTGTGTTTTGGGTCATTATCCTGTTGCAAGACCCATGACCTGCGACTGAGACCTTACTTTCCCTCACTGGACAGCAATTTTTTCTATAGAATCCCTTGATATACTTGAGATTTCATTGTACCTTGCACAGATCCAAGACACCCTGTACCAGATGCAGCAAAGAAGCCCCTAAACATAACAGAGCCACCCCAAGCTTCACAGTAAGGACAGTGTCCTTTTCAAGATATGCTTCATTTTCCTATCTGTGAACATAGAGCTGATGCCAAAAAGTTGAAGTTTAGTCTAATCTATCAATAGGACATTCTCCCTAAAGCTTTGTGGCTTGTCAGCATGTAGTTTTGACAATTCCAGCCTTGCTTTTTATGATTTGTTTTCAACAGTGTCCACCTTGGTCTTCTCCTATTTAGTCCACTTTGGCTCAAAAAACAACAGCTGGTGTGATCTTACCCTCATGTTCCTTTAATCTGAAGTTCACCGTTAATCTCTAGAAGTTTTTATAGGGTCTTTTGTTACTATTTGTGTTATCATTGATTTGTCTCAATTTTTCTCCTGGGGCCAAGTCGCATAGATCTGAGGCCACAGTCGCATAGATCTGAAATTTCAGAATAATATGTGTACCTGTAGTCAGAGAAACATTGAGCTGCATGGGGGTGGTCTTATATCCTTTACCTTTAACATGTTTGTCCATCATTGTTTTCTAAGCTCATGAGACAGCTGTTTCCTTTGCTTCCTCTGGTTGAGTGTGGTATGGTATGAATTAGTGGAAACACCTTGATTTAACATGTCCATGGTTGGACTTGTGGCTACTGGCTCCTCCCCTGATCGGTGCTGGTTCCAACCCTAATCGCCACGACTCTACCCCTACATCGTTTCGGGACTTCAACTCTAGTTGAAATCAATGATGACGTAGAGAGCTGTGAGCTCTCCACATCATTGTCTCTCTGCTGCTATTTGCAGCAAGCCGGCAGGCACAATTTGATGATATCATCTACTGCCAACCTGTTGTAGACTGCAGAAAAGAAGAAGAGGAGCTGCTGGGGAACGTGGAATGGTAAGTATATTAAGTTTTTAACTAAATTGCAAAGGGGAGACAAACCACAATATGAGCAGGAGATTAGAGAGTCACAAATGAGGTGGAAAAATGAGGGACCACAATAAGAGGTAGATTTGAGGGTGCTACAAATGAGAGGGGTCAAAAAGATAGGGGGTCACAATATGAGGAGAAAATTAGAGGGGGTCACAATAAGAGGGCGATACCAAGGGGCCACAATATGAGGATGAGATGAGAGGGGCCTCATTAAGAAGGGAGATGAGGGGACCACTATGATGGGGAGAGAAGTGAGGCCAAAAATTATGTGGACATGAGAGGCCACAATATGAGGGTGACACAAATGAGGGGGGCAAAAAGATAGATCACAATAAGAAGGGGAGATACCATGGGGCCCACAACAAGATGATGGAAATGAGGGACCACAATATGAGGAGGAAATTAGAGGTGTCCCAAATAAGTGCGGGAAATACCTATGGTATTGAAGCCACAATTTAGAGATGGAACCAATTGCTTTTAATAAGAGGTTGGACCTTAAGGCCATGTTCACAAGATGCGATTGAATTGTGCTTTGAAACACATATCAAGTACATCCTGAATAACTTCTCACTGAATACATATGTGTTTAGACCTGGATGCTTGTGTTTGTTGTGTTTTGCCATGTCACACTTGCTGCTTTCGAGACACAAGCCTTTAGGATAAGACGCATCTGAGTAAGATATTCCGGACGAGCTTGATGTTTATTTCAATACACAACTTAATCGCATTTTGTAAACACAGTACTATGCAGTACTGTGCACATTTACAAAGGGTCCGAACACCGCATTTTCGTCAGGTTTCGCAGTTTTTTTCTGTTTTGCCCTGAGTTGCCTCTGGGTTTTTGGCACACTCAATCGGATTGTGTCACATCGGCGCCGGCTTCTATTCGACACAAATCGGAGGGCGAGGCCATCGGACAACCCGACTGATCTGGACAAACCGCGGAATTTAAAAAGCAAACTGTGTCGCTAAATCAGCACATACACCGGGAAGAAGAAGGTGAACTCCAGCAGACCTCAGCGGGGAAGCAACAGATGCAGGAAATTGGACGCACAATCTTAGTGAATCGCGGAAGACCCAAATTCTCATCGGACAACGCGCGGCGGGGATCGTGACAGGAAGGGTAAGTAAATGTGCACCTATGTGTCTGCATTATGTTTTAAAAGGAACTGCAATCAAAAAAGGAAAAACGCAACTCAAAACAGATCAGCGATTTTTTGATCTTGAAAAATCTTTATTTCTTCCCTAGGTATGTTTGCTAAGTATGAAAGTCTGTAGTTTGCTGAAGTACCCAGAATATTGGCCTTTTAATGTTGATCAATAATCGGCCAGCTGGGAAAACCAAATATATTAATGGGAAACTCCACCCTGGGTAAGAGGCTGGTCATGCTGTAGGGCTGTGGAGCCTCTGGCAATGGTTGAATTGCTGCGCTGTGGATGTTTGTGGTGCCAGGTGTTAGTGGACTACTAGTGGACTACAGTTTTGGTCAAACTGCTGGTAGATTCTCTTACTCTGTAAAGAAAAATAACGTGTATAATTTCTGATGAAACAGAAGACTCATTCCTTGAGAGTACAATGTTTTGCAAAATGAAGTGCCTACTTTCATCAGAAGTGTTTGAGAATACTGGGATATTATGTGGCCGGTTGGTGTGGGAGTCTCTTGGTAGACCATGCATGAAAACAATTTTGTATATATTGTCGCCATATGTCTGGGTGTGTTTGTTGATCAAGCAGGTGCCTGTATGCCTGGCAGAACCTTTCAGGTCATCAGAGTTATTTATTTGCCCACTGGAGGAAATGAGTTTCACCATCAGTGATTACTAAATGCCTCAACCAATCCTTGTTTTTGATTTTGGTTTTTTACAGAAAGACCTGTACATAAAACCCCTGACCCGGTGCTACACAGACAATAAGCTATTAGTGTTTTCTGGGTATATTATAACCAGCAGGTTTAAGCCTTTCTCACTTGCATACGAAAAAGACTACAGGCAACTGTACATTGAGTGAACCGTATTATTGGAAAAGTAAACTAGGTCAAGCAGACATCCTTTGCTATTGTTATTTTAGCACTTTTTATATATAACTGAACCATATCTGAATAAAACAATCTAGCATATTGCTGGAACACATGTAGTACCTGTTCCAGCTACATTATAAAGATCAGGTCAGAATGAGAAGTAAGAAACTTCTAATATTTTGACCTTGTGTAAATCAGAATAAGTCTAAATTGGGCTAAATGTGGCACAACCATTGATCCAAATGACTTTTGTAATGTGTGTCAGATCTGCATTTATGACCTCACACAGGCACTGGAGGATGGTTGCTCAATAATTGTATAAATGGGAACATATTTTGCTTTTCCACAAACTTCCGATGACTTGCTTACTATTCTTCATGTTTGGTGGGATTGCTCCAAATTGTACATGCAGATGAATAGCCATCCATCTCTGTGAGCCCCCAATTGGCTTTGCTATCAGCTTGACCATGATTCCTAAACACTGGTGGAGCACCAATCCTCCCTGTGTTGTGCAATGGGTCCATGAGGTGAATAACCTCAACTGAATGGAGTAAATAATTTCCTCAGAACTGATCTACAAAAATAAACAACAATATGATATGCTGCTTAACCCCTTCGTGTCTAAGCCATTTTAGACCTTTAGGACCAGGCCTGATTTAAAAAATTTGCCCTGTGTCATTATAGGAGGTTACAACTTAGTGGCGCTTTAACTTAACCAGGGTATTTTGAGATTGTTTTACCGTCACACATTGTACTTCAAAGTAATAGAAAAATTTTGATGATATCTTTTGTGTTTAGTTATGAAAAAAATTGAAATTTGGCAAAAATGTCTTAAAATTATTCATTTTCAAAGTTAAAAGTTTTCTGCTTTTCAGGCAGATAGTCATAGCACCCAAGTAACTTCATAACTAACATTTCCGAAATGTCTGCTTTATATCGGCATAGGGTTTTTTACCTCCTCTCTCTTTTCTAGGTTGTTAGGAGGTTCAGAATTTTGGGTGCAATTTTTCTCATTTATGAAAATTATGAAAATCTCCAAAACCCTTATTTAGAGGCACATCCTCAGCTTTAACTGACTTTGAGAGGCCTAAACAGCAGTAAAACCCCATATATCATGCCATTTTAGAAACTACACCCCTCAATGTGTAAAAAATCAACTTTAAGAAGTGTGTTAACGCTTTAGATGCTTCACATGGGTTAAAACAATATGAAGGTGTAATTTACAAGCTGTAATTTTTTTAGACAATATATTAATTTTGGCCAAAAATTAAACCGTTACAAAGTAATAAATGACAAAAATTTCCACAAAGTTTGATACCCAATTTCTCCTGAGTCAGAGGATGCCCCATATGTGGTGGTGACTGCTGTAGGGGCTCACGGCCGGGGATAGGACGGAAGCTGCGCCATTCAGAGCAGATCTGCATTGTCACATTTTACAGGCTATAAAATGTTTATTTCTTTGTAATTTGGACATATGGGAGATTATTTATTTTGTGGAGGAGATCCACTTTTCAGGTACATCATTTACGGGGGGCTCAATAGCTAATAATCAGATTTTATTACCTCTTTCTTGGTGGTGTTAAAAAAATCATTAATTCTTGTTTATGGTTTTTAGAATTTTTTTCGCCAGACGTTCACCGTACCATAAAAATAATGTGTTATCTTTATTCTATGGGTCATCACGATTACGACGATACCCCACTTATATGGCTTTTTTATGGTTAACTTGTTTTGCAGAGTATAGAACTTATTTTGTGAGAAATTTGCTTGTTTTTGTATTGCCATGTTAAAATGGGCAGAACATTTATATTTTTTTGTTTACAGCGCTGGCTTATAGCTTATTTTTTGCGGGACAAGCTGTACTTATTTTTGGTATCATGTCGGGGTAAATGTTACTTTTTGATTACTTTTTATGGTCAATAAACATTTATTGAAAGAGTACAAAACAAAATATACAACTCTTTACAAAGGCATATCAAGGCATGATAATAGAACAATTTGTCACATGAATTATACAATTTGTCACATGAGTTTTACAATAGTATGATGAAGTGACTTAAATCTCTGAGCTATGCGCCCGCTAGAATGTGAGGTTGTATTATTTGAGATAAATGGCAGCATCAAGCGAATCAAAGTCAAAGTGACAATATAATAAGCCTGAACAGTATTACACCAAACAAAGACAAAGACGACCACATCCACACACACATACATACAACTAATAGTGCCAAAGAAACAAAAAGTAGATTGTATATTACTTCAAGGACATAATAAATGCCAGAAAGAGGTAGTATCTAAAAGATGGGCATGTATACACAAATGTAAGGAATTTAAAACATTTAAGGAACCATTCCAGATGATACCCAGGTAGATAAAGCAGGCGAGTCCTTAAAGGACATCCAAACAGACCACGTAGAGTAGAACACTGTTACCCTGTCCTCATCTACAGCCTTGAGCTCTTCCATCCTTTGGATCTGAGTCATAGCAGCCACCCAATCAGCTCTTGTAGGAGATGTGGTCGACCTTCAACGCCTGGGGATAACCTGGTGTGTAGCGTCTAAGAAGTGTCTCAGCAGGCCCTTTTTAATTTTTGAGATGGGGCCAGGGAGTGCGGAAAGTAAGGCCTGTTCCGGAGCAAAAGTCATGTGGGATTTTGTTAAGGCATTATACAAGCAATTGATATCGCTCCAGAGAATTGTAATTAGAGGGCAGCTCCACCATATATGTAACATTGTGCCTGTTTGACTTTCACACCTCCAACAAAGATCTGAGACCTGAGGATAAATTTGTTTTACTTTTTGATTACTTTTTATGCACTTTTTATGAGGTCAGATGTGAAAATTTCATAATTTTTGCAAGTTTTTTGTGTTTTTTTTTAACGCCGTTCACCGTACGGGTTCAGTGACGATTTTATTGTACGGGTTGTAACGGACGTTGTGACGCCCAATATGTGGTGGTTTTTTTGGGTGATTTTCACTTTTTTATGTTTTATTGGATTATTGCATCGGATGGGACTTCAAGGGACTTTTATTCTTTTTTTAATAAATTTTTTAAATTCCACTTTTTTTTTAAACTTTTTTTACGGTTTAATTTTGTCTCAGGGTGGGACATGAACAAGTGATCATTTGATCACTTGTTCATTGTAAAATACTGCAATACTAATGTATTGCAGCATATTACATAGTCAGCCTATGCATTCTGCATAGGCTGACATCAGCACTGTTAGATCGTGCTTACAGCACGATCCTAACAGGCTTCTAGTGAAGGCAACCCTGGGGTTCTTATCGGGCTTCAGGATAGCCATGGCTACGATCGGCACCTCAGTGCCTTGCACGGAGGGTGCCGATCGTCACAGCGATTCACCATAGACGCTGTGGTCACAATGACCGCGGTGTCTAAAGGGTTAAACAGCCGGGATCGCGTTAGTCGCAATCCTGGCTGTTACTGCGGGATCCCAGCTACCGCATACCGCCGGGATCCCGTGGCGATCGCCCGGGCTCAGGTTCTGGCCCGAGGTGATCGCCATGACGTGATACTACGTCAAGGAAGGTGTGGGAACGACCCGCATCCTATGACGTAGTATCACGTCAAGGTGCAGGAAGGGGTTAAAATTAACTATATGAATGGTTTGACGTTGTATAACAATATCTGTTTCCCCAATAAAGCTGTTTTGGAAAAAAAATAAACAAAACAAATCCTAAACATGCTTTGTATTGCCGCATCCCCAAAGTCCTGTTCTATTGAAATATCAAATCGATTATCTCAGACGGTTAACTGCGTAACAGAAAATACTGTCCAAATGTCCTAATCGCCAATGATCATACATACAGTCCCCAAAATGGTAGCAGTGAAAACATCATCATGTACTGCTAAAAAAGAATAACACCTTACACAGGTCTGTACACCGAGGTATGAAAAGTTTGTCAGAATAGGGCGATATTAAGAAATGTAGTTTTGCAAACAAGGTTTACATTTTTTTAAAAAAATACAAAAACCTAATAAAACTTTAATAAACTTAGGATCGTGTGATTGTACCGAACAAAAGAATAAAGGAGAGGTGGCATTTGGAGCGAACATGAAAGCCCTAAAAATAGAGCCCAGAAGAAAACTGTGCAAGTTTTTTAAAATTTTTGTCAATTTCCCCACATTTGTAATTTCCCCCCCAATTCCCAGTACAAGGTATTGAATATAAAATAATGACACTAGGAAGTACAATTTTTTTTTCACAGGAAACAAGCCCTTATACAGTTCTGTACATTGAAAAAAAAAAAACAGATTTTTGAAGGTGAGGAGCAAAAACAAACACTAAAATAGAAAAAAGTGTGAGGTCATTCAGAGGTTAATAGTTTAACAGTTATATTCAATATTTGTGATGAGAATGAATGAAACCATGCCACTGTTACATTACACACATGCAATGTACCTTACATTTGGATGCACGTTCTGGCTGAATTTCTGCCACATGGCCAAGTCACATTACAAGTCAGAAACCACTCAGTTCCTCATATAACCCTGAATAATTGGACATGTGGAATGCTTGTACGCTAGCACAGAAAACAAGCCGAAAATGAGCATAGACTCCTATACGTCTTGCTGGATTCCGTGATTCTAGGCTGGAAATATCCATTTGGCTGCAGAAGATTCTTTCCAGAATGATTCCCTGCTGAATTTTCTCTGAATTGGTAGCATTCGTTCTACAAATCATAAGCATGAGTCAGTCTTTATTTCATAAATAAATAACATATGGCGGCTTATTACATTCTGAGGAGAGGATTGCGGATGAACAGTAAAAATACTGACAAAGGGTATTGAAATAAGAATAGACTTTAGCAATTAGTCAGATCCCACCCAAGATCATCTTACCTCCTCAAAGTAGGACCATGGAAGGAAATATGCAGCGAAACATAAATCCCAACCCATTGTCTTTCAGTGTTAAAATATTTTAGAGATTACAATCGCAGGGTCTGCGGTGATGTAGACATGTGAAAATGAAGATTGCTGCTTTTTCAAGAATATGAAGTATAAAAATATATTTCATATGTCATTTAATAGTAGAGATAAAAGGAAATGAAGATTTGATGATATTGCATGTCAATTTCTGGATGTGTTCTCACTTGCTGTATCAGAAACTGAATTGTAACTAAAATGTATTCGAAACAGTTAATGAACCAAGCAAAATATGTTGATTTAAAAAAAGGAAATGAAGGATTTTTTTTTGTTATATCAAGGATACATTGCTAGTAAACCATATGATGAATCAGTGTAGTAAGGATTTTTTGCTTCCATATTCTTCTGCTTTTGTTTTGTTTTTTTCCAGCATTCATAGCCATCAAAACACAGAAAAACAAGTGATGCCGTGCAATATATCATCTGTTGTCTAACTTATTTTCCCTTACAGTGCAACTTAGTGGCCCTGTGCAAGAAAAGCATGTGTACCCACTGCCAGCATACCATATGTGACCTATAATGTAGTTAGCTTACTTCGGATCAGTTCACATCTTTTTTTTTTTTTTTTTTTTAATTTTGGACTAATTTTGTGCACCAAAACCAGTTGTGGTTGAACATACAGAATAAGAAACATGCAAATCTATAGAGTAGGTTATAGAGTAGCTCATTCAATTATACACAGGGCCAGAATGGCCCGTCTTCTCTTAGGACTTTGTCTATTCTTACTCCTTTTGTATTGTCTTCTTCATTTGCATGTATGGAGGTTTATTGCAGCTCTTTTCAAACAGGAGGTGTAATGAAGGCTGGGAAAACTGACATCAAAACTTGCTACAATTGTCACCGAAGTAAAGATGAGTGGATCCGAAATTTGAGTTTTGGTGCGTCCCAACTGACCCGAACATATTGCTGGACTGGTTGCAGTGCGGCCAATTTGGCAATTTATCTAGCAATTGGACTCTCCTACCTACTAGCCATGGCCAGTGATTGGCCAGACATGGCTACTAGGTAGGGTTGTCAAATTGCCAGATTGGCAATATCTCCAGGTCACATGAAATGTACCTGAAACCCTGACCAAGCTCAAAAAGCAATCCTGCTCATCTCTACTCCCTAGCTATGTTCCCTAGCTAAATTTATGATAAGGCCTGTGTCTCATTATAATTTTTACCCCAAAACAATTGGAGTGTATGGTACAAAATACACAATTTTTTTTCTTAAAAGCAATGGAACTTTGTTGAACTTATTATACTTATGTACAATATCTCAAGATCTCAGATAAAACCTATGCAAGCACATCCTCAGCGTGGACAAACTAAGAGAGTATACACGGGATTGCGTTAAAAACGTTGTTAATAATCAACTGATAGTGTTAGCTATACAAGATGCATCTCAGACTAACACAATGTGGCACATTTACTTACCCGGTCTGTCGTGATCCCCGATCCAGACTGTCCGACGAGGATTAAGTCTGGCGCGATTCACCGAGATTGTGCGCCCGATATCCTGCATGTGTCGCTTCCCCGCTGAGGTCCACCAGAGTTCACCTTCTTCTTCCCGGTGTATGTGAGTGCATGTCTTGCAACACAATTAAAATTTTAAATCCTGTGCTTAGTCCGAATCAGTTGGGTTGTCCGGCGGCCATGCCCCCCAATTTGTGTCGCATGAAAGTCGGCGTGATTGCGCCAAAATCCGATCGCATGCGCCAAAAACCCCTGTTAAGTGCGTCGGAAATAGTCAGGAATCCCGACAAAAATGCGGTCTGCTGACCCTTAGTAAATGTGTCCCAATAAGTTGCGTGCCAAGTGGCAGAATACTATCTTTACCCATGCTGCAGGAGATAGTGGTGTCTGACGCCCCGACATGCTTTTAGCGGATTGCTTCCTCAAGGGGTGTGTCAAAATGTCCGACGCTTGCGATATTTGAGCTTGATCGCGGTCACATCAAAAAGATAGCCGCGCTGCCAGAAGAGGGGCACATCGCACTGCCGCACGCGCCTTGCTGTGCTGCACTAGACAGGCATCCTCCATGAGTATGAGGACGTCCGCCGTGCATGCGAACATAGATGCACAAGGAGCGGGCACACCCACACTACCGGGAGCATACGCACACCAAGAAAAGAACGGTGCACAGGTAAAGTACTTATATTGGGAAGGTATCAAGAACTTTTAACAGGTCCCATGTGCAAAATATGGGAAGGGGAAGCAAAGCTAAGGTGAAAAAAAATATTGGATGCCTTACTGAGGATGTTAGGGCTTTAGTCTATCCCTCAGCCCCAGACAATCTATCTTCGGGCGAAAGACAGGCACTGAAATTCCTCAAAACGCAAAACAATTATAAAACCGGCCGACAAGGTAGTGATGTCACGGGACTACTATTTGTCTGAGGCTAAGCGCCAGCTTGAGGACGAGTGTACCTACAGACGCCTTGACCACAATCCAACCACCAGCTATTTATCACGCCTTCAGACTCTGCTCAGATGTAACGTAGACAGGGGAGTCCTTTCTAAAAAGACAGCCGAACGCCTCCTTCCCAAAAACCCCACATATCCTGTCTGGTATTTCCTCCCCAAGACCCACAAAACACTCTGCAACCCACCAGGACATCCCATCCTCGCTGGTATAGGGTCCATCACAGAGCCCATCTCCCATTATTTAGATTGGTTATTACATCCCCTGTTGGTTGATATTCTGGCTTACTTTAAGGACACGACTGCTTTCTTGTCAGCCATTGAAGACCTGTCGTGGCAGGACGGGTTTCAGCTTGCCTCTATTGACGTGGAAAGTCTATACACCCGCATTCCGCAGGACCTTGGCGTTGATGCTGTCCGCCTCGTCCTGGGGAATGCGGGTAAAGACACAGACTATATTGACTTTGTGGGTGATGCGTTGGAGTTCGTACTGTCACATAACGTGTTTATGTTTGGCGATTGTTGGTATGCGCAGAGGGTGGGCACGGCCATGGGCACTCCAGTTGCCTTCACTTTGGCCAATATCTTCTTGGCGGTTTTCGAGTCCCGCTTTGTCTACTCTATGTGCAACCCATTCGCCAAACACATACGAGTATATCTAAGATATGTGGACGATATTTTCATCGTCTGGGACGGCTCACACGACGAGTTTTTACTGTTTGTTGACTACCTCAACAATACCAACGACATGAACATGAAATTCACTGCTGTCTTTGGGGGAGACTCTCTCGACTTCCTAGATGTAAGAGTTAAAGTAGTTAACGGGACGCTATTCACTGAGGGATATAGAAAACCCAAAGCGCCGAACTCACTTCTACATCACAACAGTTTTCACCCCTCGCATGTTAAAACCAGTGTCCCATTTAGTCAGTTTTTGCGACTGAAGAGGTTCAACAGTGATAGTTTAAGATTTCAGCAACAAGCACACGAATTGACTTTACGATTTATAGAACGTGGATACCCAATAAAAGACGTCCTTACCGCATTACACAAAGCCAACGCAATTCCTTGACAGAGTTTACTTTCCAATGTTAAGAAACATAGCAACCAGGGCGAAACAAGATTTGCTTTCTCTTTCGATTTCAGCCCCAAGGATGGTGCTATTCGTGAAGCCATTAATAAACATTGGAATGTGCTCCGTCAGGAACCAAAATTGGCTGACATTACAGGCTGTAGGCCACTTGTTACCTTTAGATGCAGCCCCACAGTAGGCACTGAGCTAGTCCGGAGAAGGTACTCCGTTCCCAGACAAAGTTGGCTCAGACAGGGGGCTCCCAAAGGCAACCATAAGTGTGGGCACTGTAATTTTTGCAGGTACAATATGCAGGTCAAAACCTTAAACTTAGAAGGCGTGAAAATTGATGTAAAACATTTTATTACTTGCAGGACCACTTATGTGGTATATGTCCTCATCTGCACATGTAATAAATTTTATATTGGGAAGACTATTCGGAACAGGTTCATAAGATTCAGGGAACACCTCCATTCAGTGTCCACTGGCAATGGTTGTCCCAGGCTGATTGAGCACATGAGGCTGCACCATGCCAACGAATCAACTCCACTTCGCTTCGCAGGTATAGAAAAGGTAGATATTAATCCCAGGGGCGGTGATCACCAGAAGGAACTCCTACGCCGCGAGGCTAAGTGGATTTTGAGGTGCAAAGCCATGGGCTGAATGACCAGAATGATCTGTGTCTTTTTATGATCCTTTATAAAAAATGCATTACTAAAACTTGTCCATTGTCGTATACTAATACTGCTTTTCTATTGTACTCTCTTGCTTGTTATTGTTTTTAACACACTATTTGTTTGGTTATGTATCAAAACTATCAAGCATTCATGTGTGTTCGTTATATTGTTGCTATGTATCTATGACCACGTCAGAGGCTAGAGGAAGCGCTGTTCAGCGCGAAACGTCCCGTCGCCTTGCCGCATGTCCGCGTCCTGTACCACCTGTGTATGTTTGAATAAATGCTGAAGAAATCTCCGGTGAGTGCCGCGGTCCTCCTTTCTTCCCTACTTACCTGTGATAACAGCATTCCCACGCTGAGCACCTCCGTTGTCTTCATGTCCCTGCAGTGGATGCCTGACATAAAACTCCAATAGTGGTCCAATCACGCTTAGGACTTTAAGGTGCATGAGAGTAGTGCCAGGCCCGCTTTTACTCCAGTTGTGAAAAAAAAAATAATATGTATATATATTGAAGGAGGAGCGGAGGATGAGAAATTATTAATAAGTGACATAATACAAAAATATTTCAGGGGTGATGTCCATTACAATAGTGATGGGATGATTTACAATAGAGTTATCTTATTATAAGTGCTTAATGGAAAACATACAACCAGCACTGAATTGCAATAGTTATATATTATAATAGCAATAATAACAATGCATATACAGTATTGCTCATGGTGTATACATTTCACTAGTACAATTAAATATGAGTGCTAGTATATCTCCCAACATGTTAGATTAAAAGAAAGTGCATCTCATAAAGTTGGGCAAGGGGGGATAAAGTCTAATGTAAATAAAGCCAAGATTTTGGGGCTTATTTACAAAGGCTCCACGGACGCATTTTCATAGTTTTTCTGTCATTTCCAAGATTTGCGCCACTGGGACAGTTATTTAACTGGGGATTAAACGCAATCTGATTGTGGCGCGGCTGGCTTTCACGAGACAGAAATTGGGGGGCATGTTGTCAGACCATCCGATGGGTTTAAGATTGAATTGTGTTGCAAGACGATGCACTTACAAAAGGAAGAAGAAGGAGAACTCCGGTGGACCTGAGGGGGGAAGCAACACATGCACAATATCGGGCGCACGATCTTAGTGAATTGCGGCACATTGCATTGGAATCGGACAATGCACTTTCGTTTGTTAGCAAATTCCACTATAAATTCGAGATTTAGAATAGCCTGTGTTGCAGTGAAATTGCACTGAATGGCCAAGCTATATGTCCTAACCTTAAATACTAAATTCTCTGCAGTTTTTTTTTTTTTTTAAAGAAACTAGTAGTATGTTCATTTTCTGCTGAGCATAGAATTATGTATACTAGTTGTAGAGATAGTAATAAGAGCTGTATAAGAAATATATGAATGAGTTCTTTTTCTACCTCGGGTTCTAAAATATATGCACTGGGAAAGTAATCTGCTGGATAAGTGAAATCATGTGTTGGATATTGTGTACTATTAAAGGTTGTAAGGTAGGGGGCTACACAGGTCCCATGCTAATGGGCAGCAATTGGAATGGCCAAAGGCCAAAATACTGCTCTCACAGAACTGCTGCTCCAGGCACTATATAGCATTCAGTAAAATGGAAATACTGAGCTGGGAGATATTTAACAAAATTAAGGAGCTCAGTATTTGCTGACTGAGATTATATTACTTGAAAAACTCCATCCAGATGTTTTGTTTTATTGAACATTGTGGTTATGATGATGGTAAAACAGTATATATATTGTGCTTTATTCAATATCCATATTGTATTGACGTGTTGTGTGGACATAATGATTAATGCATTATTCAGTCCTATATTGTACAAAGGAATGGTTTCTCCATTAAGCCCTTGCCTACGGGTGGTCCTGCAGGAAATGGTATGCTTGAATTATAATACCTACAGAGTTTTGGTGTAGTTTTCTCTATTCACGTATGTACACGTAATCTACAACTATATGTAAACTATATCTGAGCTGGACTGCACATTTACACTTGTTATGTTGGACATCCAGACATCAAGTATTGGCTGTTTTACTGCAGAATATAAAATGTTTCCAGGCTCATAGTATGTAAATATAACACTGATTAAAATGTCTTTTCTAATGGTCCAAAATCATATACAGTGATTACAGCCTGTTTAATTGTGCTAATGGGGTTTTCATTGCTTTACCCCTCCCACAATTAACTCAAAGTTTTTTGCTTTCTGATGACTCCATTTATTGCTAAGGGCTCACACGTGCCCCTGAGGGAAAGCTCAGAGCAGGTCCGTTCTTGACTGTGTTTATGGTTCTGCTCTCCCATAGAAGTCAATGAGGCCACAAAAACACCATTTGTGGCTCGTTTTTACAGATCAGTTGCTAGCTAACACAATCATGTGACTTTTCAAGGGGTTGGGACAAGCTAGTGACATCATTTGGTGCTCTCTCTTTTTTAGGGAATCTGCAAAAAAGTGTGACAGTCTTTTCTGGGAAGTCTTGAAACAATACTTTGCCGCAAGAAGGATATCAATGGTCTCTCCAAATCTGGGATAACAATCTCCAATGACCTTATGAAATCTGGTCATTTAGGGCATCAATTTCTGCTCTCCAATTGCCCAATTTTCCAATGTGCTCTGATTTAGCAACCATTGTTTTTGTACCCAAAACAGTCTCTTGGTCCTAGTGGACTGCTTATTTATGCCAACATAGGTCTTACTATCTTCTCTCACCTAAATCCAAAATCATCCCCGTGACTGTTGTAAGAAATGGAGCTTTACTTTCATACAATAAAAATTACATAATTCAACTATGCAGCCATAATAAGCTGGAGATGTCTCGGTGGCTATTGAATATTTGGTGAAAATAAAGCTACTGTATGTTATTTTGGACAGTAGTAATGCTCAATGGTCTTTTCAGATTTTTTTTTCACACAGATTTAGAGACAAATTGTTTCATTGGGCTCTTCCAGTTCAATCAATAGGAGTCCATCTATATTTTTTTTCCAGAAGGGGCTGTTCACCAATCCTACTTCTGTTTAGTCTTTTAATTTGCAAAAGCATGCGCCATTGTCTTTACACTTCACCAATATTTGATATTTGACTTTATGTGTTGCTCTATCACATAAATTATCAATAACATACATTTCAGTTTGTGGCACATTACAAACCGAGAAAATATTTAATGAGGACTTGTCACCCTTAAAAACGGTAGAGCTCCTAGTGCTACAACGATCCCAGCTGTGTTAAACCGCTTGCATTTTCAGAAACCTCTAGAAACGCCAGACCATTCATGAGGGTGCGGTCCATGATGCTGCCTCTTCCCCGAACCGCCCCGCCCATTCCATAGGCTGGTGATGTCAGTCCCTAATCCCGCCCCCTCATGAATACACCGGACCTCTTTGAGAGCGGTTCGGCGTTTCTAGTGTACATCGCTGAGACTGCTGTAGCATTAGGAGCATCTTACTTTAGTAAGCAGCTCCTAGTGCCGTTTTTAAAGGTAACCGAACGGTCCTCTAAGGACTATGAATACTTTTACAACTCGCTGTACATTCAGTAGATTGTCTTACTTTTCCTGAGTGAGTCCTGTAAATCCCACCACTTCCTTATTGCTATACAGTATAAATTTTAGCCGAGCCTGTGGATGCGTCGCAATGGTTATGTGGCTTCTTATATTAGCACATCCTTGATGTAATTTTGGGAGGCTGTCCAATTCTTCAAGTCATCTTTATTTGGAGATGGTGGCTTTCATTGAGGTTCATTGTTGAGAGTAGGAATTTAAGACACAGGTGCAATTTATATGCAGAGCGCCTATCCCGCTGCTGACGTAGCTCCATTCTATGCAGAGTCACGTCACCTCTGTCAATGAGCAAAGCCACGCCTCAGGGAAGAGCCGCTCGCCGTCGGAGCACCCTGCCTCGTTTTATTATTTTTCATGTACACTTATTAATTAAATGTGACTAATTGGGGCAAATACTGATTAAATGGGGTAGGGGTGGGTAGTTTCAATATATATTTATATGCGGCCAGAATCCTTTTATACTGAGGGAAAAGGGGCTGTATGTGTAATATGAGGCCAGAATCTTTTTATACTGGGGTAGGGGCTGCATATATTATATGGCGCCAGCATCTTTTTATACTGGGGGGTAGGGGGAAGCTGTACATATTATATGGGGCCAGAATTGTTTTATACTGGGGGACTGTATATAATTATAGGAGGCCAGTATCGTTTTATACTGGCTGGGGGCTGTATATTACTAATCTGGGAGGACTGTGTATGGGATACATTATATTACTAAGCTGGGAGGGCTTTATATGGGGTACAGTATATTACTAAGCTGGGGATGTATATGGGATACAGTATATTACTAAGCTGGGAGGTTGTATATGGGATACAGTATATTACTAAGCTGGGGGCTTGTTCATGGGATACAGTATATTACTAAGCTGGGGCTCTATATGGGGTACAGTATATTAATAAGCCGGGGCGGCTTTACATGGGATACACTATATTACTAAACTGGGGGAGCTGTATATGGGATACAGTATATTACTTAACTGGGGGACTGTATATGGGATACAGTATATTACTAAGCTGGGGGGGTGTATATGGGACACAATATGTAACGAAGCTGGGGGGCTGTATATGGGATACACTATATTACTAAGCTGGGGGGCTGTATATGGGATACACTATATAACTAAGCTGGGAGGGCTGTATATGTGCGGCCAGATTTTATTTTAGCTGGAGGGGATCTGTATATGGGAGCTGTATGTAATTTAATTGGGGGTGAATAACGAGGCCTTTAAATACATCCGAGCAAGGCTTTATAAAATAAATTACCGTATATACTCGAGTATAAGCCGACCCGAGTATAAGCCGAGGCCCCTAATTTTACCACAAAAAACTGTGAAAACCTATTGACTCGAGTATAAGCCGAGGGTGGGAAATGCATTGGTCACAGCCTCTCCAGTATGTAGCCAGCCAGCCCCTGCCCCAGTGTATATAGCCTGCCAGCCCCTGCCCCAGTGTATATAGCCTGCCAGCCCCTGCCCCAGTGTATATAGCCTGCCAGCCCCTGCCCCAGTGTATATAGCCTACCAGCCCCTGCCCCAGTCTATATAGCCTGCCAGTCCCTGCCCCAGTGTATATAGCCTGCCAGCCCCTGCCCCAGTGTATATAGCCCCCCCCTTCCCCGTTGTGCAGCACAACAATACCTGATGGATCACACAGAAGATCTACGGGTGCCGCTAGAAAGGCGAGTTTTGATTTATTTATTTTTTTGAGTATATAAGGTAATTCTAATATATATACAGTATATATTCATTAGGGGGTGCTATATCTTTGCATTGGTCATGGGAGCACTGTATATAAAATCATATGAAAATCATATGTATACACAGGGTGGCATATATTAGTTAGGATACAATAGATTACTTTGCATCATGTAAACCAAATGTTGGGGGGTCTGTATTAATAAATTAGGAGTGTTGTATATTGATTGGTGTGCTGTGCATGATATAATTCCAGTAGAATATATATAAAAGGAAGGGATGTTTTATATGTGTGAAGCATGGGGTCAATTGTGTTGTGAGGGGTATATATTATTTAGGAGCACAGTGTTGTTATCCAGGAGACTATATACTGTGAGTGACTGTGGTATTTTTAGGGACGCCGGGTGGAGATGCTGCACAGAGCTGTAGATATCTGACCGTGAATTCAGCAGTGATACGTCATGGATTGGAGAACCTGGAATAAATTCCTCCTGATGGAAGAGATTGCCATCTATAAGGTACTAGATGCCACTAATCACTCCCAGAACCTGTATTCAGTCACAGTATCAGTGAGCTGCCTGTTAATTGTTAGTAAAGTTTTCAGCATTTATTGAACAGGGAGTGGGCAATGGAACAGGAGTAGGGGGCAGGGGCAGCATTTTAATATTCGACCCAAGGCAACAAATATGCTAGAATCGGCCTTGGTTACAGCCACGATAAAGAAGTTGTGATAACTTCTCCAGCTGTGACTTATTACTATAGAATTCATCACAGGATGTCTTTAGCAACGTGCAGCCCACCCCGAAACTGTAGCCCAAAAAGCACCACAGTCACTTACATTATAATGTCACATGAATAAAAACTCCTAATTTATAGACGGCTCCCATTAATTCAAGTAGCAGAGCATTCCCCCACCAGTCCATATGTATTCAGCAGTGCCCCGGTAATTAACCCCTTCCCATGGGCGCCGTGATAGTACAGTGCATTGGGTGCGGGTACATGGAGAGCGCTCACGGACTGAGCCCCATAGCGCATCTAGGAGCCCCTCTTACTATAATTTACTGTCTGACCACCTTATTAATATACCATCCAGAAGTCTTAAATCACTCATGTTTTCTCTGTGGCTTCAGGTTGTTTGGATAGTACCTGCAGCATTACTTAATAGTATCATAGTAGATAAAGTTGGAAATAGACATCGGTTCATGAAGTCCAACCAATAAGATTAAACAAATGTTTTCTTCCCATAAGATAGTGGTAGTTAACCTATTGCATGGATGCCAGAGGTGGCGCTCGGACCCTCTCTTTGGACACCCAGGCCATCAGCCAGCACAAAGGTCACCATTCAAGACTCAAGACCTGCATCAAGGAGGTGTAGGCAGAGCTTGATTGCCATTGTAGTCCCTTCTCTGGACCCGTGATTCATCCTGTTAAGGGGATTTTAGAGGGGAACTACCATAATCCAAATTTCTCCTCCTTTCTACTGTATTGGTGTCCTCAATACATTTGAAACCCGTGAGTTATTTTAACTTGGCATTTTGTGAAAAATACGTGGCTTTTGCTTGTAGTTTCGGCACTCAGTCCTTAAAAGGTTCGCCATCGCTGCCATAACGCATTCTCCAATACTTGACCTGCTGCTGGTTAGCGCTGCAGTTTTTTATGCAGCATGGGGGGGACTTTTTAAATTCCCATCTTTTTATCCTGCCGGTTAGCCACTGAGTTTGTCTGCTGTTTCCCCACTTGATGATTAGTAGCTCTCTGTTACCATTTGTATTGGCAATGCCATGTGTGTTTTAATCACATAAGTATTATGTTGCTGTTTTGAAGTTATCCCCTATTCAAGTTTCTGTTTATATCTGTGATTCATAAACTCAAAATTGTTTGGTGAAATACGAAATTAAGTTCTCTGTTCCATTCATCGCTATGAAGATTTAGGACTTATTTGCATTCCACTGTGTTGCATAAATATATTCGATAAATGAAAGACTTAAAGCAGAAGACTTCGATTTATCTCCTAAATTCAGGCTTTGGCATAATATCAGAAGCCACAAAATTGCATTGATTAAAAGGTATTGATTGTTAGAGGTGAAATCATCTCTGGCTTAGAAGTTCTTTACAAAGTTTATTTTCAGTCAATGTTTATTTACTGAAATGTAAATGTCTGCTGTTTTACCTCCTGAGTCGTGGCTCTGCATTAGTTAGATCTTCTGGTATTTGAGAAATGGTGTAATGTTAAGGGAAGATCTGGCAGATGATAAAACAAAGGCTGGTATAAAGCGTCTTAATTAAGCCCTGTGTAGAAAAGTACATGCCGGCATAGAGGGCTGTTATCCTGCTGAGTCTCCTTCTGACTAGCCAGCAAGTGCATCTGCTACCCCCATCCGTCTCCAATAGAAGTCCAGTATATATGGATCTAGTGTATGGTCAACTACAGATTTTATCTAGAGATTCAAAAAGTATTCACATTTAAACAACATTTGTGCTTGTCCAGTATATGAGTTTAGGTTCTGGTAAAATTTCCATCTACATGAGCCCTAAAATGTTTCAAGAATTAAATGACAAGTATATAAACCTTTTTCATTTGGTACATATTCTTAACATCTATTTGAAAATCTATTAAATCCCTCAACCAATCACATTACAGTTTTATTTTACAAGGGTCCTTCTGGGTAACACTGGACTGTCCTCTGACAGTTTTCTGTTCTAAAGAACCAGAAGCGATTTTAGCTGGCACCACTTTTCACATAAGGCTGACGAGACATCTTGCCTTAGACTATTCCCAAATATACTAACTCTCACTAGTTAAGCAATGCATTTAGGTAATGTCTCTTATGAGTTCTCTTGTGAGAAGATTATTATTTAGAAGTGAAGTTTTAATATAAAAAAGGACAGTGCTTACAAACAAAGGGGTTATCGTACAAAAGGGTAACATAAAATAGACATACATATGGTGCAAAAATAACAGATTGGTAAAATAAAAGGGACAAAAACATAACTGAGTACATTACATGTTGTTATAAGTCTGATACCTGGGGAAGCAGAAATAAACAGTCAATCCATCTTCTAGGGGTCCCCAAAGAATGACCATCTTCTAGAGTGGCACTTCCACCTAAGAAGGGTTTCAGAATCCCTCAAGTTCAGGGGGAACTTGAGGGTGAAATGAGTAAGGTTTGGTGTATGTTAATGTCCTTTTGTGGCTAAGTGTTTTATGGCAACTTATGACATGCGTGTATCTTATAAACTTGGCCTTTCCTCCATCCTCTCTATCATAATGTCCTGCACACAAACATCAAATAATTAGAAGCAGCAGGAAATGCTAGCTCATTGTAACAAGCAGTGAAAAAACATCACTGTGGGGCTCTGAAAACACCCACCAGAGCACTGCTGGCTCATAATTTAAAGAGTTTCTTTTAGAAGGAAGGAGGCCATAGATAAAAAATACAAGATTACCAAGTATGAATTATGACACATATTACTTTTGTATATTGCAAAAACATTAGTCTGGGTCCTGTGATATTCTTGTTTTCCTGGTTTAGAGACAAGTACATAAATTTCAAGGGAGGGGGCATCTACCTTTACCCAAGCATTACCGAAGTTATGTGTCTTATGTCACAATTCTGTGCAGATTCCTGCTTATCGATTTGGTCTTGTGATCTTTCCGGGCCATGATTTTGCTATTTGCTGGGATGTCACATACATGGGCAGAGGAATCGGTCAGCCCCTTCTTTGCTGCGGACATCACAAGCTGGCAGGGTGAAAAAGTGGAGCAGGAGGCATGTCAGTTCTGTCCTGTTCCTGCTCACATGATGATAACATTTGCAGCAGGTCGGGGAGAAAGGAAGGAGCTGAAATGATCTGCTTTCCCAGGATTGATGTGTACAGTGTAAAGGTATGTGCCGAGTCTGCATCTGCCGATGAGGGAAGGAAGGGAGGATAAACAGCTCCTGCTGGTACAGAGGGTTGGAGTGTTTTAGTGTGTATATATGTGTGTGCGTGTATATATATATATATATATATATATTTGTCTTGGGAAGATATTTGTGTCTGATACACACGAATGTCTGTTAGATAATGCACCAGTCCAGTGCATCCCCGCCCACTTGGTGTGAGGCTGGACTGGCGGATGAAAAAAAGTTGAACCTCCTGGTGCACATACAAGCCATGATAAATTCCCCCATTAAATGGGTTGTCCAGGATAAATATAATTTTATATATTGCTGGGGTTTTATAACAAACAATAAAAAAGTTTCATCTTTCCACTCTTTTCCCCTGTTCTCTTGCATTGCTGTCTGTTACTGCTAGCTTCCATTTCTATACAGAGGTCTGCACTAATGATGCACCAGTAATTAGCCCATAGCAGGTGCATGGCTCTTAAGGCCACATCATTGTCAACCTCTGTGTACAAATGGGCTGAGCAAGAGCACTGAGAGAGGAGAGTATAAACTCTTCATTATTTCCTTCATGATAGGATTTCATTTAGGGTGAAGATATGATGTGGCACCTGTCACAAGACCCTACAGCACCGTTGGCGAACCTATGGCATGGGTGCCATAGGTCACAATAAGAGCACTTTTTTGTACACCCAGGCTATGGCCACAGCACAGAATTCACCAGACAGGATTCAAGGAATCTTCCTGCAGTCCCTGGCAAATTAAGAGAATTATGCTCTTCATTATTTAGAAAAAAAAACATTTTTGGCTATATGGGACTGCTGTAAGAGTGAGAAGGTTGTGGAAGGGCCAGATTACCTTTGAAGGTCCTCACGTTTCTTCCTGTATGGGGGACTCTAGAGAGAAGCTACAATGATAGTCCAAATTTGCCCTCCTTCTTTCAATTTTATTAGTGTCCTCAAGAGGCTGATACGATTGAAAGCTGTGGCGGAACAGGTAGTAATAATTTACTGCTTAAGATGCTATGTGATAAATAAGTGGTTCTTGGTTGTAGTTTAGGCACTTGGACGATAAGGTTCACCATCACTGTCCTACTGGATGCTGATGCTTACATTTAAGCACTGTTAAACCTCTATTCTTTAGGGCTTGTTTGTTAATAGTGGTCCTATGGTTTTTGCGAATAAACCTGCAAAACCCTGTGGCCCTTAATAAGAGAGAAAAACAATAATCAATAAATGCTTACCAGTGTAATGCAAAAACATAGGCAGTAGAGACAGCCATGCGACATTCAGCATTAGATATTACATAATGCTTGCTATTTTATAACAGAATTTTTTTAAAGGGAATCTGTCACCATATTTTTCATAAAGACATCTAATGACAAGTTCTCATAGAGTCCTATTAACAAAATGCTGCCGCCCTTTTAGCTAAAAATAGTTTCTCTCAATTTCCCATAAAATCAACTTAATGTTCTCATATCTGGCATAAAAGGGAACATGTCCTGCTCGACCGTGCCACATCCATCTACTCCTTCCCATGCCATGTAGCTCCTTTCTATTCAGCACTTCATGCCATGTGACCAGAGTGATGTCATCTAAGGTCCTTTATCCAGTAACACTGGATCTACTTCTACTCCTCAGGGTAGGCATGCTGTGATTTCATCTG
The DNA here is from genome assembly GCF_040894005.1 of Engystomops pustulosus. Lineage (NCBI taxonomy): Eukaryota > Metazoa > Chordata > Amphibia > Anura > Leptodactylidae > Engystomops > Engystomops pustulosus. The sequence continues at coordinate 78,838,211 of NC_092415.1, read as the reverse complement.
ATCCGATACATACCTCAGGTACATGTTAATGTTATTGGGTAAAGGACCTAATATAACATCACCCTGGTTACATGACATGACGTGCTCAAAGATGTAACAGAGCTCTCTCTAAACGTTCCAACATGGCACCATCTAAAACATATGACACAAGTTTTTCCACCCTGATAATAAGTACACAGAGCTGTTTTTGTCTGTAGTTGAATATTGGCAATTCAATGCAGGCAATGCAGTAACCACTGAATATGCTGGGCCTCATTGGGCTCACTTAGTGTCATTGGACTCACATCAGGCAAGCTGCATATAAGTTTCCATATTATTTTTTGAACAATGCAGCCATGGAAAGAAACCATTTAGGGTTAAGATGTTTTTAATCATAGTTTTTTTTTATTAATTATTTATTTTGGGTGGATTAATTTAAATGGCAGGTTCTCTTCACTGTTTCTATCCCTCAACCTATATGCTAACTTTGACCTTTTTGTATGGCACACCTAATTCTCTAGTCTTTAAAAAACTGTTGACTTATTTTACATAAAATAAATGACTTTTATACACATTTATGTATTATATTTATGTATAGAATTTACCTTATCCCACTTTTGCTCCGCTCATGGTCGGTAGTAATATGGTGTGCATCTTTGTATTTTCATTTTATATAGATACTTTTTTTTAGATACTTACATTGCGATTGAAGCTGCAGATGGTAACATTTGGTTGGACTGCTGCCAACAATTATCTATCAATGTTTTACAAGTCAGCTAGAGATTAATGTTTAGTACTTTAACGTGTCTCTAATACAAGGGTTCGGGGATGCATTAAATTACCACCCATGGTTTCTTCATTTTCCTCTAGCTACTAATGCATCATATGTATGCAAGAAAGTGAATGACAGCAGCGTCTTGACATGCTCACTGTTTTAAAATACTATTAGAAAAAAACATGTCTGGAATAATGATTGTGTTTGGGGTGTCTGAGCACAGTGCCGCCTTTATGTCTTTCATCCAACATTCATCATCGACAATCACACTGCAAGCTTTATGTTTTATCCATGTGAATCCAGGGAGAATTGTTCTGACTCTTCATTCTATAAGTAAAGCTAAAAGAAAAATCACTCCACAATGTCCTCTTTTGTCACCCTTTGGAGCATCAGTATAAGCAGCGTTATCTTCAGGAGAAATGCATTCATAAAAAGATGAATCCTGAATTCTCGCACTGCTGCCAAACAATCTAACTCCAAGTTATGTCCTGTCAAATAAATCACTTTTCAGGAGGAGATGAATTTCTGCTGCATTTTTTTCATGTGTTTAGTACATATTTTACAACAATAGCATTGGTGTAGTAGACATGTTGGAAATTTGTAAAATTATGTGGTTATCAAAACAATTCTAAGTATACTCTTACACCTATGGAATTCTAAAATGTGTCTTCTCTTTTTACATATTTTGCTTAGTTTCTGTGGACTTTTATAGAGGACAGTTAAAGGGGTATTCCCATCAGGGGCATTCACATTTAATTCATTTCTTCAATTGGATGTTAATAAAACAAATGTTCCAGTGTGAAGATAATTTCTCATACATGTAACCATGTGGCATATGTATACATATGGCAGATTAATGAAACAGAATGTGAATGCTCAGACAAGAATACCCCTTTAATGATTGTGATGGGTTCTGCTCCAGGACACATCATGTCTTCCTCTTGGCCCCTAAAGGTTACCTACTGCTGCCTTTGTTTGCAGTCAAACTTCCAGTGAGTGCACTATGTTTCTCCACCCTATCCATGCCCTATTGTACTCTCGAGCACCAAAGTAAAGGTGCATCTGGTCCTGCTGTGTTCTCCTGAATCTGCTGATTACTCGTGTTTGACATTGGTTTGTTCTATGACTATGTTCCCGATCTGTAACCATCTAGGTATGACCCCAGCTTGTTTCTGAACCTCTGCTGCCTGCCACAACCCCCTGCCTCTTACCTGACCATGCTTGTACCCTGTCTACCCAATCACTTACCTGTTCCTCGGAGTAGCATACCAGTGTATGTGTGCCTGCTGAGTGGGCTGTTGTCCGGCGCCACCATTAGAGTAGGAGGCAGGGAAACTCCCTTAGTAGTTTCACTCCTTCTTGGGATGATGCTATTTATCAAAATGTTGATAAATTTGCACAAATCTTGAAACTTGTGTTAAAGAATTTTGCACAAATCTTATTAAAAGGCACAAAACCTCTTCAGAAATGTCCAGTGGATTCTGCAATGATTTTTGTGCTAGTAATATATTTGTCAGAATATTAAAGGAAACCTACCACTTGAAGTGGCAGGTTTCTGATGGAAATACCGGGCACCAGCTTATTTTCGTTAGTGTTTTAAACCGCGGTATCGCGGTTTAAAACACTTTTTAAACTTTATAGCCGGCGCAGGCAGGTACACGCTCGGCGCTTACCATGCGCGCGGCTACATAGGAAGTGAAGGAGAGCCGCGCGCATGGTAAGCGCCGAGCGCGTACCTCCCTGCGCCGGCTATAAAGTTTAAAAAGTGTTTTAAACCGCGATACCGCGGTTTAAAACACTAACGAAAATAAGCTCCGGCACCAGCTCACCCTGAGCTGGTGCTCGGTATTTCCATCAGAAACCTGCCACTTCAAGTGGTAGGTTTCCTTTAAACTCCAAATAAGATGCACCCCCTATCTTCAACAACAAAGACAACTGATAATGTTAGTGCAAATACCTCTCCAAAAAGGCACAAATGGATTACAAATTAGTTAACAAAACCTAAAAAAAATGCAAATCACACCTTTATCAATTTCGTGTGACATAATAATGCACAGTCCTAGTCTTGGACGTGTCATTGACTTTGTCTATGACATTACTATTAGTACTGAGCATACAAAAGAAAGGTTTGCTGTTTCTCACAAAAATGATTCTGCCAATCCATGATTAGGAATACAAGGACTCCTCTACAATAACTACATAATATCTAAATGTAGTCAGACTTTTATATGAAAAGTGGAAATAACATTTTCTGCCCAAATATGTTTGGCAGACTGCATTGTTTTATATCTCTATTTTATCTCTTTTTTCATGAAATTCTAGCATAGGACAATACAATATACATGTAAATAAGATATTTTTCCTATTCGTAACTATAAAAAGTAGGAGGAACTTTGTTGGAAGAGTAAGAGTAAAGGAATAAATCATACGGTATGTGATTCATATGGTAGATGATTTTGGAGCAGATGTTCTGAGAGGTTTTCGTTGATGCTGGTTGGACTGTGCATGGTCAATAAGGAATTTCATATTTTATAAAAGTGTTTTATTAATGCTTCATACACTTTTATATTGTCACTTTGTAATGTACTGTGACTCCACAAGCTGCAAATGTTGGAATGTGGCTCATTTAAGTTCCTCCTCTACCTTTTGTAAAAGTGTGGGGCTCTTTGTAGTCTTTTTGCTGAGGTAATTCAGCCATAATTGATGAGGGGCTAAATAACAATGGATCTTATTCTGGCAAGAAGGTACAGCATTGGAAAGATATATGGTTGTTTTGTTTTTTAAGACTTTGCATTACCAAAGATAGAGAGCTTCATTAGTTTCGAGCTGAACACTTTTTGCTATTTGTATTCTTTGTTCCAATACAATCCCACATGGCCATTATCTTTAGAACTGGACACAATGGCTGAATCTCCCACCCTGCACCGTTATCTCTGCCTTTGAGCTTTCATCCACTTCTCCATTCATTTGTCCTGGCTAGTGACAAATAACCATCCTCATCATGGAGCATTGTTGTGCAATTACAAGGCAATCATTTAGGTACATTTGCTTCCTAGTAGTACCAAGGCCTTTGCATTTTAAGTATCTGCCACTGAAGAATTAGCTTTTTTCCCCCCTTGCAACACAAACAGGCCATATTTTGGGAACACTGTTTAGTATTTTGGGTTGACATTTTCATAATGAAGAACATTGTTTTTGAAGTTGAGATAATCAGATTCACTGCACTGTAAACTCCTGGGCAATATAAAAAGTCTTTTATTTTAAAGGCAGTTCCCCCTGTAGACCCATACAGGTGACAGGGATTTCTTATACAGTACTGGCTAGATGCAATATGACAGCTTTAGCTTTAGATTATACGGGGCACTAACATTCTTTTCAAGAATCAAACTTGAGTGGGCAGCACATATTTTTTTTTTTTTTATTTAGGACCTTCTTGGTTACTGACATGGCTCTGTCTGCTGGATTTCCAATCCCACTTAAAGAACTTTATAGAGATGTATGGTCACATGTATAAGCAATTGTGGTAGTAGTACAAAATATAGCCATAATTTATTGTGTGTAGTTTGTCTCCAGATTTTGATCCTAATTTGCAAATCCTAATTACACTTTAGGATGAAGACAGAGATGAATAGACCTGTCATAAATCTGGTGCCTGGCAGCGCCTTGGAGGGCATGGAATATGAAGGGTTTAGTCCAGGGTCTGCTTCCATCAGCAGTGTGTTATTTCACACCTGGGAGGACAAATACATCTTCCACCTCAAAAGCAAGGTCCATTTGTACACGTAGGCGGGAGGGGGGGGGGGGATTTGGCTTCCATTCTAGCACAAAGTTAAACAAATAAAGATTATATAATTCTAATATCTTAGTCTTAACCTGTAATCATGAGCCCCCACTCATAGGGTAAGGGGAGATTGCCACACATCCCTTTCAAATTTTAGGAATGTAGCTTGTCACAAACCTCATTAGGTCACCTAACAACCCTGATTTTCGAGGTAACACTGCAAGTTTAGAATGGGGATATAGAGAATTTGGGTACCCAGTTAATTGGAGGTAGTGAAGCAATTGCAATGATTCACTGCGAAAATCCATGCAGCATTATCAGGCTATCCAAATGATTATTTTCAGTCCTCAGATGGTACAAGTGGTTCAAATTTTTATCTCAGTAGTAAGAATTATTTGTTTTTATCCCGATAATTGTGTTTTAAGTCTGTACTGCACATCTGTGTATTGAATCTTTAAAACTTTATAAAGTCTCTACTTATAACCTTAAAAGTGCTAAAGTTTAATTTAATGCATCTTACGTAGGTGGGCTGGGTATTACGTACCAAATTGTGAGGCACTTTATTGTGAGGCCCATTTTAACCAAGACATAAAAAGAAATAAGCCATGATGGTGGAAGGTTATTTTTGCAATATTTCTGAGCTAGTATATCATGTTGCCGTTTTTCCCTGTTGTGTGAGGTCTAGTGTGATTATATAAAAATAATCTTTATTTATATAGCGCCATCAAATTCTGTAGCGCTTTACAAATCAATACTGTACTTTGTTTGTACTTTGCCATCACTGTATTTACTGTGACATCACTGTCTACATTCCTCATGCACTATGAAACTACTAGGTTTATTATTTTAGATGTAAAACTTACATCTTAGGTGCAAAAATGGCACATTCACTCCTGCGCCCAAATAAGTCCCCAAAAAATAAGAAACAAAGCAAAAAAAAAAGTAAACTTAAGACCAAGACGGAAGCTCTTCTTCTGAGCCTCAATGCAGAGAAAGCTTTTGATTGTTTAAATTGGCACTTTATGTTCTGGACCCTGGTCCCTTTTTCATTTCCTTTGTCATTGTTTGCAGATGATGTTCTCCTCACACTTTTAGAACCACTTATTTCACTCCCTAACTTGCATTCCACAATAGCTTACTACAGTCAATGGTCTGGATATAAGATTAACCACACTAATTCTGAGGCACTATCACTTAATTTGTCCCTGAACTTGTTGAATTCCATAAAAGATTACTTTCAATATAGCTGGTGTTCTACCTCCTTGAAGTACCTTGGAATGAAACTTACCTCTTATGTCTCCTCATTATATAAAGAAAACTTCCTCTCTCTTATTCAAGATGTTATAAAGCAACTACAAGGGTGCCCATTAGAATCTAACAGATGATATGAATAGGTTTTTGGATTTTCTTTGGGGTTCTAACAGACACAGGATTCCTAAAGTCCTAAAGCCTAGCTTTACAGGACATTGCTTACTATAATTGTGCAACTTATATATGACATATATTCATCCCTACCAGCTTACAATCGGTGGACAGAAATTGAGAAACTCCAATTCATCCAAGTCTTTTAATTTTTGGCCCCACAGTAGAAGCCCCTGCCCCCATTCTGATAGCTCCTATTGCCAGGGATATCTGGAAAAAATGCTCCATACGTTTTGACCTAGCGTCCCACAAATTCCCCTCACACCCTTTTCGATATACCCTCTCGTTCCCTGGAGTACTATGTCCAAATTAAAGATCTAGCACATCCTATAACTACAGTATTTTTTGGTCTCTTTTTTGCAAGAAAAAATCTTGCTGAACATTGGCTGTGTCTTATAGTGTAAAGGTCAGGAGGATCCAGCACTGCCAGCACTTCATACTGTAATGGAGATTGGGTGACCTACTGACATAGTGCTTCACCAGATCTCTAAGAGAGAAGTTCCTCTGAACTCTCTCTCTCCCTGCCATCCCGACTTGTAGGGCACTAGGCCCTGCAATTATATAATTGGGTCATGTGACAGTCTCAAGTCACATGACCCTGAAGCATAGCTGCAATTAGCTGCCTGTGCTACAGACTGTAAGTAGCTGGGGACTTGGAGGACAAGGAGTGGGAAGCTTTGGAGAGAAAATTAGGAGCATATGGGGGTGAGTGGATTTATTAACTATAGAGGTTAAAGCTGCTTTAGGGGTTAAAGATGCTTTATATTTGTGTACGTTTGGAGATGTTGGAGATAAACTGAGGAGATGGGAAGCTCGGTATATGTGTGTGTGTATGTGGGGGGGTGTTAGTAAGTTGTTGAGAGCCAATGGTATGTGTAGGGATCATTGCCTGCTCTTTACTAGGAGAACCAATAAAATATTGATGACCTGGTATCACACCACGGCATACTTCATAAGGTTAATCCAGTTATTTATGATACCTATTGGAGATTCTTTGAAAGCCTCTTTATACCATATTTTCTGGAAATGTAGGAATATCCAAGTCTTTTGGGGCACTATTTAATCTCGGAGGATACATCCATAGAGAAAAATCCAGTAGCTTTTTGGTCTGTGTCTTATAGTGTATAGTGTAATGAGAAATATAAAAACTTTTCCAATATACTTTCTGTATTAATTCTTCACAATTTTCTAGATCTCTGCTTGCTGTTTTCTTGCTGTCATGCAACAGGGAGCTGCATTGTTCACTTCCTGTATAGAAACGCCGTTCCATGGTCATGTGAAACGCTCATTATAACACACATTGCTGATTACTCTTTGTGATATAACAAGCCGTGCACCTGTGTGACATCATAGACCATGGATCGGTGTTTATCTGCACAAAGTAAAAAATGAAGCTTCTTGTTGCACAACAGCATTCGGAGATTGCTGAACAATTGGTACAGAAGGTATTATTGAAAATTGAATAACTTTTTGTTACACAAACAATATTAACTATTTGCTATATTGGGATTAAAGTGGACAACCCCTTTGAAGTATAGTCTCCCTGTGATGCCATAGGAGACAGGCTACCAAACTTTGAATATACTGCATCTCTTCCCTCTCCCCTGACCCATGGTTATCCCCCACCTACTCTCAGTCCCTCCATTTTTTTAAATAAACAAAGGTGGTTATGACTTGATCAAATATAAGGTGTTAATGTTGTATAGATCATTACTATGTTTTTTATGCTAACCCAACTATCTACTAAAGTATGATATAAGGCTGCTGTCCACTTGGTAGCAAAGTTTTAGCTACAATTGCTTCTGTTGGGGACTGAGGACTGTATACTATCATTGAAGGTCATTTGAAACCTGGCCCCTACCTAGTGTTTTTCAATAAAATGTAAGTTGAAAAAAATGGTTCACCTTTTACTGGATAGCTTACTTGTGTTTTAAATGGAGCTGCTTTAAAGCATAACTAAAACTTTGAAGCTAATTTTGTGAATTTTAGAAATGAACATGACAGGTGATGACAATGATATTTACAAAGATTCCTAAATAAAACAGTTTCACTGTGCCTTTTTTCTGCTCCTTCTTTCTCCAGCAGTGAGCAGTGCATACAAAATGATTCTCAAATCTGTAAACCTAAGACAGATGAGGAAAATAAGCTAAATATGAGCTCTCTTCATACCAAGAGAATATTTTATGCAGTGATTCGGCCATAAAAGGAGATGTCTGCAAATGATTTAATGCACTAGAAACCTCATTAACTTTTTATTTATCAGTTGTCTGAACAATCTGATTCACACAAACAACAGCAGGAGAAAATAACAAAGGAATATTTCTCTCCAAGAAAATATATTACAAAGGTAACTTTTATCTGTCAAAAGTTTAGTTTGGTTTACATTTACTGTATATACTCGAGTACAAGCAGACCCAAGTATAAGCAGAGGCCCCTAATTTTACCACAAAAACCTGGGAAAAACCTATTGACTCAAGTAAAAGCCGAGGGTGGGAAATGCATTGGTCACAACCTCCCCAGCACATTTTTTTTGTGCTGAAAAACTAGGCTTATACTCGAGTATATATGGTAGTTTAGTAATGCTTTATGCATTTTTTTAAACAAACTTTTTATGTATACATTTTTTTCTTGGAGGTTTTATTATCCAAATCCTTGATAACTTGTAAAATACTTCTGAATTGGAGTATATTATTCCTGAACAGAGTAGCATATTGTCATTTTAAAAAGTCAATTCAGTAAAAACTTGGTTTTCTGCATGTGGATACAGCAAAAAAAAAAAAAAAGCCTCCTCAGATTTTCCTAATTTTATGGGAAAAATATTGTTCTGACTTGAAATAACCCTTTCTAGAAATATTGTAACTATGCTCCTTGATTTTTGGTCCCAGGCCAATTTTCAATTGCTTTTGTGAATTTCACAACACAACTTTGAGGGAGTTCCAAAATCTCATTTCTCTTTCAGTAAAGAATTTCTTTCTGATTGGGGTAAAACCTACATTAATTTATAAAATTTATGATGTATGCCCACGGCTTAGTAAGAGCAGAATCTTTCTCTTAATATAATAGGTGTATGACGTTTATAAAGCTACTTTTATAAAGGAACTATGTAATGATGTTGCTATTCCTTCTCTGTTTAAAGAAGTATTGGCCATTCCTGGGCAACCAGATTTTTCTTTATTTTAGTGCAATTGCGTCCATCATTTTAAACATGTTTTATCCACCTATAGTTACGGGGACTCAGCTGTATATTTTTCTTTCGATGGAAAAATTGATCATCCATGAAAGTCTGTGATAAAGGAAATCCATTGCAAATAGTCAGTGCAGAGAACCATGAACTAGCCTTTCACATGTGGCATTGGAGATTTCCTTACATTCTGTTTATTGTGAATATGTAGATGTAAAGGTTCAGTGAGATCTAGTGACACTCACACACACACAAAAAATCTGGATTTTTCATAAAAGATGTTCAAAGTTTATTATTTCCTATTTCTTAGCTGTCAGATTAAAAACATATGGTTATATTCAGAATGTACCCACCACAAATTTATAGCCAAAGTCATTGAAACGCTCAATATATCTTAGAAAAAATAAGATGTTATCTGTGTGCTAATGCACTTTTGCTTTGCATTTGAAAAGGGTGCTATCAAGTACTGAATAAGCAATTCCGAGGCGCTATTGATTGCTCGGTAACAGAATGGTTGTTTCTAATCTGCCATATCATCGTCACCTGAGGCCACCAGAGCCCATCAGCTGCCAAGCTTGAATAGACCTTTAGTTATATTGTTCAATTTATGTAGCCAAAGCAATTGCATTTTTTTGCAGTGGTATACGGTATATGTAACTTAAAAGCTGTCAGTTCAGTGAAAAGACTTCTGCTTAAATGTTGCTTGAGAGTTCTTGTCAGATGAACCTTCATTTCCAACAATGCAAGAGAAAATGTTTTGTGAACGGGTTGATTTAATTTTCTCATTGGTGAGTATATCGTGACTATATTCAAGATCTTTTCACGGAGAGCTTCAGATGAATGTTAGTACTACTATGTAAAGATTAGTATCTAGAATCAATCACCAGGCAATATGCTACAAGCCAAGATTCTCAAAATAGAAGAACTATACTTTTTTTGTCAATTTAAGGTAAATTAATTTAGGTGGGACAATTCAGAATGTAGGCTGGTCATTTCTTTTCTGTATGACTAAAATAGATTGAAATGAAACTATGGTGAACTTTTACATTTGCATTCTTGCACCATACTTATCAACCTAAGGGTGTCTTCACACTGGAGTGTCCATTGTGTGTCTGTACTATGGTGTTTCCATTTTGCTTCAGTTTTGTTTTTATTTTCTGTCCAGATTAGTTTTTTTCATGTCTGTATGCAAAAAAAAGAAAACACCTGGTTCTCCAGCATCATCAGTTAAAAAAAACTGATCTGTCATCAGTTTTTTTGTGGAGCTATAGATCACATACGTAAAGGAAATTGGACAGGTTCTAAAGACATCCTTGAAAATTATTGAATTTCAGATGTAAAAAAACCCACGCCATTGTATATCCAGAAGGCGCTCAATATTTTTCAGACACTCAGAAAGCAGAGCTCTACATTTTATCATCAGAGGCAGCTCCAGAATCTAAGTGCACATTCAAGTGCAAAACCCGATGTGATACCCAAAATGAACATGATGTGCATAAGGGTCATGGCTATGTCTGGAAATATTTGTTGGTATACAGGCTGCAGCACAAACTTTAGCCTCCTGGAATGTGCCAGTGGGCTGTGAACCCATTGTGCCTTGTTCTTGTTAGTTTTCACCCCTGTAGCAATACACTCACAACATTTTGATAAATAACAGCAGCAAATTTCTAGATTCCAAAAATATTTGAAACGGGACATCACTAATGGCGATTTCCCTGGACTACTCTGGTTTTAATCCTTTCATCTATGTATGGACTTCTCTGCAATTTGGACACAATGGGGGTCATTTACTAAGGGCCCGATTCGCGTTTTCCCGGCGTGTTAACCGAATATTTCCGATTTGCGCCGATTTTCCCTGAAGTGCCCCAGGATTTTGGCGCACGCGATTGGATTGTGGCGCATCAGCGCTGGCATGCACGCGACGGAAATCGGGGGCGTGGGCGAACGAAAACCCGACGGATTCGGAAAAACCGGCGCATTTTTAAAAAAATGTGTCACGAAAATTGCACTTACCTTCACTCAGCCCGGCTCGGTGTATTCCAGTGCTTTCCGATGCTCTTCAGCACAGCAGCAACATCTGGTGGACGGTGGAGGAACTACCTTAACTACTCTGGACCCGAATCGAGCGCAGAGAAAGTGCCGCTGGATCGCGAATGGACCGGGTAAGTAAATCTGCCCCAATGCCTCTAACTGCTGGACTAGTCATGATGTATGTGACATCTAGCCTAGGCAGACAGACTACACAGGTGCTGTGCACATGGGGACAAGGAAGGTAGCAGACAGACAAAATGCTGAATACAACCCGTAGGTCATGGCAGAGGTAGTATCTTATGTGCAGTTGACCATTTTCAGGGGACACATTAAGACCAAGCTCAATAGCCCTTTAAATCTCTGAACAGGAAGCTCTGTATGAAAAACGTCGAAAGACACAGGAAACAGGCCAGTACTCACCAGCAGCAGAGCAAGCCATAAGGAAATTCCAGGCAGCTAAAGTAAAATTTTGTAGGCCCCTACGCAACTCTGCCACACATTACAGTTTCCCATCCTACACCACATTAATTGCACATTTTGTCAGATCTAATATATGGGATGTACCACTAACCCCTGAAGAAACGTCTATGCTGACATCTATCTGATGCTTCCCATTCGTCTCCTGCAATTCTTCTGTGGTCTCTAAACATTTCACTTCTTTTCAAATGGGTGATACAAGTGGTTTTCGATTCAGGGGTATAGAATGCGTCACAAAATCAGAGGAGGAAACATTTAAACAGAGAGACTTTTTAGGATTTTCACAGATATAATTCCAACCTGTCTTTATCATACAGGTGTACACAATTTTGGTTGCCCCTAGACCCGACCATGGACCTTCTGACTTTAGGGTCGGCAGACTTACCAATTTTCTGTCTGACACTGCACTGAGTTGCTCTCTGCCTCTAGCCCCCACCCTTGCATCCCAGGACGAGCAGCATTGTGAGGAATGCTACAAGCTACAGGCAGATAAAATGTTTTCCACAGCAGAGGGAGGTATATAGTAGGGCTGACGGTATGTAATGGATGTGATAGAGAGGAGAATGTCATGTGTATTATGCATCATCTCTCATCTCTGATCTGTCTCATCTCTTATTCCAAGTATCAGATACTTGTAGAATGTTCAGAAGCTAAACAAATGTGCATATAAAACTGTACCTGATTATCGAAGCTCATTGATCACTAGATCACTCATCCACACTAGAGGAATCATGAAGTGCTTGCTTAGAGAGCCCCTGCTCTCACTGGTCTTACACTCATCAGCCGAGCGAGTGATAGGAGCTAAAACAGCAATAAAAGTAAGTTAAATTGTAAAGTAAGGAGTTAAAAATGATCTTTATTGTGTAAACATCACTAGGGGATTGAAATTTGAGAATTTTATTTCATGGGCAAAACCCTTTAACACCAGAATAATGCTCCAAATTACAATGTAGGTTAGTCCCTGTTTGCATGAAACCATACTCCATTGCTCCAAAGCTACCTGCTACAGTACAAGTCATAAAGTGTCTTAAAATACTGGTTGCATTTTGCCTTCTCTTAAGGGGGCTGATGTTCTTACTGCATACTATTTGTATATGTTACTCAATAGCAGCACATCATATAATAAGCACCTCCTAGTTGTGGCTACCACCAGCAAGAATGTTATTATTTTTCTTTAGCTTAATGAAACCTACTCTACTTGGAGCTTTCAAAGGCAACATTTATTCTTTTCAATTATCATTCTGTTTGCAGAAGGTCAATGTAAAATGCAAAGATATTTTCCCCACATGGACAATATTGTCTTGAACAATTGTACTGCATTCATATGGTAGTTATACTGTTCTCTCTTTACCCAATAAGCTTTTCTTTCAGGATTAGTTCTATTTTAGGTTTTATGATCCCTCCTTGCTTTCTCTGAAAGAGCTCAGAAACTTCATCCGCAGTGAAGAGTCCAGAGTTCTTAAATTCCTAATCCTTTCCACTGGTCACCTGAGACGAGAGTGATTTACAGTTGGCTCATGGGTGAGAAGGCCCGGTATAAAAGTATTCATTACATGAGATTTTGTGGTCATATAGTAGATCATAAAACTCAAAATAGGTGCAAAAGGAAATTTGGGATATTGTTATATAATACTTTAAACCTTATAGATGAAGTTTGTTGGAACTGAAGTGTGTAGATGTAGTCTGCTGAATGTCAGCTGCTATACATAAGATTCTTCTGTTCATATTCTCTGCACAAAGTAATAAAGAAGATACAGGACAATTGGGAGAAGTGGATAAGCCACCACCAAAAACACCTGGCATCACTTATTTTCCAGGTGTAAATCGAAAATTCCTGTTTCCCCAACTACAGATTTCTATACAATCATTTCCACAACCTTTTTTTCAGTACACCAATCTTTGGAATTTGTATTATGCCACACCGTTCCAAAAGAAAGCTATATGTCCAGACTTTCCCAAATTGACATTTTTCCATCTGAGACTTATCTCATTTTACTTTTAATATAACATGGTTGCCTGTGTGCGGACCTTTTGTCATGCAAAAAGGGTTTAGGAAGTGTTATGCTTTGTGCTTAAGACGGGTATCAATCTGGGGAAAGTTTGTGGCCCATTAGAGATGGGAGGGGTCAGTGCTCCTCGTATCTCCATAGAAGCTGAGTGGCCAGGCTGCAAATCTGGGCAGGATTAGGACCTGCACTATAATTTGCAGTCGGACCACCTATCTCAAGTGCAGGGAGACACGGTATGATCATGCATGTCAGGGTCAGAGGTAGTGGATCCTCTGTACCACTGCGGACGATGACGTAAGATGACACCTGGGACCTGAGTCTAAGTGGCACCTGGTTTTCACCAGAGCTGGCCGCAAAGCAGGTTGGACTTGTTGCTGCGTGGTACCACCAGGTCATTCCACAGGCGTGACTTTGTCCGTGGTGGCGGCCAAGGCATAGTGCAGAATCATAAGGCAAACTTGTGGTCAGGAACAGGCAGGAGGTCAAGACAGGCAGCACGAGATCAGAGTTAGGGAAGTAGCAATAGGTAAGGACAGGCAGCACGGAATCAGATTCATGAGTAGAATCAAGGTCCCAACGGAAAATCAGGATAATCGCAGAGGACTTGGAATATAGCATTCCCTTAGGCATGGAAATCTGGCAGGGGTCATAGGAAGAGGTAGGACATTTATAGGAGTCAGATGGCCAGTGCCCAATTAGCGGTACACTGGCCCTTTAAATCTCAGACGGCCCTAGGAGTCAGGGAGGCGCACACTGAAGCAAGGTGACTGTTTCTGGAGCAGGGGACGGAGAGCAAGACTGCTGGTGTGGGGGAGAGGGGGCACACGGGTGCACTTGTGACCTGAACATGGGTCGCAGGAGCACCTGTGACAATGCATAGTAGAAACCAATGGCAGAAGTTTGTGCTGACAGGGATTAAATACGCTTCTGAAACTTATGCTGCACTTTACAATTGGATCTCATGTCCATAGTTAATGACACATCAATCAGTTTTTAGTTTATTTAATAAATAAACAAATAAATATTTTTTTTACTTTTTCATTCTTGGTTATGGTGCCTTTTGTTTGGGACCATGAGAGGCACAGAAAACGGTCTGAATAATTATGACCATGTAATATTTAAGTTTTTCTTTTTTTTTCTGTCAAGATGGAGTGTATATTAATGAACAAAAAAAAAAATGTTTTTGTTTCATTGCAGTCAATTGGTAAGATCAAAAGAGTGAAAAATGTAAAGGGGTCTGAATACTTTCCTTACTTATTGCATATGGTAATTTTTGTACAAGCATTTATATTGTGTATTATGCCATTATCATTAACTTTAACTTTATCGCTATATATTTAGCCTTGTTTCCCTTCTGTCCTCTAGTTGTGTCATTTAGTGCAGCTATATTACAATATATTGTTATGGTTTTTAACTTTTGTGGTAAAAATATATCTTTTAATACTATGGTGGTTTCCCACTTTAATTTATTTTGGTATATGTTTCAGAACTTTGCCTTAAGGTAATGTAACTTGCTACTGATAATAAGGGTAAAATCATTTATGACCCAAAAATAAGCTCAGTTTCACAATGATCTATACCAATATAGTAATGTATTGTATAATCCGTGCTGATCCTCCCATGCACACTCAGCTCTACCAAATAGCACATGTGCTCAGAATGGGAAAGAGATGGAAAACCTTCTTTCCCTCTTCCATTTATGCATCCATTACAAGTGGAAGGGGATTCGATTGACTAAATATGTAAAGATTCCTCCGAGTCCTCCTGTTTCCTCCCACACTCCAAAACATACTGGTAGGTTGATCAGATTGTGAGCCCCATTGGGGACAGGAAATGATTTGACAAAGCTCTGTGCAGCGCTGCATAATCTGTGTACGCAATATATAAATAAAAGAATTATTATTATTAGAGATGTCCAATGACATTAGCTGAGTGTAGTCCAAATTCACCAATTATGTAATTCATTTTTTACACCCACAAGAATGAAGACACTGGCTGTGGAGTCTGACTTTGGCCTAATCCCCATTCTCCATTAAGGCACATGTATAGAGTGTGCATTGGGGAGTATCTAATGTTTGTGACAATATTTTTGCACAACATTCAGTCACAATGACAAATAGTGGCTAGTTCTGGTGGTTTGCACTAAATAAAGAAGATTGCATTTTATTGGTTACTCCCTCAACCAGCGGGTTAATTCCTTTGCATCCACCTGATTTGACATTAGTTTGATGGGACTGAATCCCGAGGTTCATGACTGGTGACCGTTCCATTTTTTTTTTTTTTAAATAGTGGCTAGAATTGATTTTCATGAATGAGAATTAACTTTTTCTGTGATGATGATAAGACAAGCTTTTAGATGAGTTACCAATCACTTGTTAAGTTACAGTTTTAAAGTAGTTAAATTGGCAATTTCTCTTAATCATATTATTTTACTGTATATACATCTGAGTTTCCAAGCTTAACCTTTCAGAACCTTGGCAGAATCTGCTGAGCTCTTAATGACTTCAGGTATATTACATTACAATACATTTTATCAGCACAACTACAAAAGATATAATGGCTCCATGTGATTTATAACGCGTTTCAATGAATTTAGAAGAAAATAATTAAGTGACCATTGTAATGTAATGGTATCCTGTATTGCTTCTTTAATGTTACCAGATTACATTAATCATAAATGTCAGCAGTGTCATAGATGACTTCTTAACTTCTGACAAAAAGCCTTAATCTTGGCCTTTTAAATTCCAAGGTCAAGGAGACTGCAACATTCAGAATAATTATTAGCATTATTTTACATTGACATTTCAGCCCTGTCTGGAGCTTAACGTTCTACCCGGGCAATGAAGACAGATGTCATCTTTCCGTCCACTGGAGGGATTTGCCCCAATTAAATCTGACTTTAAGGATAGTTGAATCGCACTGCTAATTTGCTGTCCTCTCCCTTTTTTTATATATGGAAATAGCTTTACAAGGAAGCGAACTTTCATTAAATGCATTAAAGATTTACACTGACAAGAACAAGCAATTTTTAAATTCATCTTCTCCCTCTGGGCGAAAGTGATCAGGGTGATTCAGTGAAAGGGACATGAGAGTGATAGGACAGAAGGATACATGTCATATTGCATGACATCCTAAACATTCACTTTTCACTCATCACAATGGAAAGGTCACGTACATAGAAATGTATTCCTGCTGTCTCCTGCAAGCTGGGTCCTTTTCAATTGGAATGAGTTTAAAGGAGCATCATTACCGATTCTCAATTTCAAGATATGGGTCTCCAGAGATAACATAAAGAACTTTTTGTGGACTGCTACTTAGCTGAATATAGTTTTATCTCTAGAAAGCATTAAATGAGTGTAGACTGGACCTGCAAAGTATGGCATCTATATGCTTGAAACAAATATCCTTTGACCTCCATGTACATCTGACCCCTTGGTTTGTCTATGTGCTCTCTTCCTTTACATTCTCCTGTATTGCCTATCAATTTCTGTGTCATTTTTGGTGCCACTGGAGTAAATCAACGGATAGCAAGGTTTTCAGAATCAAAATCCATGGCTTACACTAATACAGTTGACAGATTGAAATATATAAACACATACCATGAATGACTTCTTGCAGGGTGTCAGTATATGTAGGGATCATAATACAGCTGAGTAAACATGCAGCCTATTTCATGTGTCTCCTTTTAGTCAACTGTAAACAATGTAACATGAAATTAAAGTTGTCTCTCCTGCGGCACAGTCACACTATCCCTTGGTACCTGCATACATTAACTTTTCTCCTCCCAATTGTGGTCTATGTGTCTGACAAAGGCTAAAAAAAAGCAAAAAAGTTATACAAAATATTATTTTGACCACTAAAAAAGAAGTTTCTATTTTCATCTTAATCAAAAGGAGTGCTCATTTGCCTGAACGCTTGTATGAAGGAAGGGGACCCAAGGTCCAAGCACCCACATCTGACGGGTTACATCACTTGCTGCTTACTGCTGCAAAAGATACTGGCAGTTAACTTGTTAGGTGCCTGATATCTTTGTCAATGATCGGTGCCCCAATTGATATCATCAGAGGGTGCTGAAAAGTTAACTTATAGAAATTATGTTAAGTATCGCTGCATCCCAAAATGTCCACTCTATCAAAATCTAAAAACTTGCATGCCATGAACTTAATAAAACATCCAAATATTCTTTTTCACCATTGTGCCAAATTTTAACAAAAGTGATCAAAAGGTTGTGGGATTGTACAAACGGTATCAATGAAAACACACTAATCCTGCAAACAATGACATCTAACCCAACTCAATACACAAAAGTATAATTTAATTATGGGTGTCAGAATATTTGCAACCCAAGACAGTATTTAATGCAAAGTTTTGGCATTGTTTTTAACGGTATGCAGATGTAACAAAACTATATAAATGTGGTATCTCTGCAGTAAGAGGCTTACAGCCCATTCTATAGTAGGATAAAACTTATGGAATGTAGCTACACACTGGAGATTAGGAATTGTTGTACAATTTGTTGCTGATTTTAGATGTGAATTGTAAACTTGTGATTTAAGAGAGTATCTGAAATCCCTGCACAGCTTTAAGATTCATCACATTCTTCTGTTGTCATTTCCAATTCATTGTGTTCCCTATGGAATATCATGCACTGTGAGCTGTCCTGACCTTCAGATCCTCTGTCACTTGGTGGTAGACTGATGTACCTTTTGGTGATCACCAAGTATCTTGGATTGACCTCTTGCTCTATGTTCGCATAATACAGAGTTAAAACGTGTGTCACATTTTCACACACCAAGATTTGGACATGTGTAATAAATCCACTATTTAAAGTGTATAAAATATATAGTGCTACTTTTCGGCACCATATCTTCACAATTGTGGCTGATGCATTGTGATATATACTTTTTTAGGTTCATCATGTTTAGCAATAACATATATGTGGAGTTTGTAAGGTTATTTTGACTTCTTTTTATCTTAAAAGTCACTGTTTCATATGTATTTAGAATATTTTAATGCATTGGGGGCATTTTATTAATATATTAGTTTATTTTTTTTATTTTACATTTTTTTTAAACTTTTTATTATAACATTTTTATTTGTCCCACTATTGGACATGAACAGGCACTCATTTGATTGCTTGTTCATACCCTTCAAAACTGATGTATTGCAGGTTCACTGTCAGGTTATGTAATTTCATAAGCTGACATAGTCCCTGTAAGGTCCTTTTTGTGACAGAACCTTACAGGCATTTACTATGGACAGCCCTGGGGTCTCAGATCAGACCCAGGCCTGCCATGGCAATTATCGGCACCCCCCATTGCTGCGATGAGCAACAGCTCCATGACATACTTTTACTGCTTGGAGTGCATAGTCACAGCACTCCATGCAGTAATAGCAAGTCAAGGAGCACTAAGTTAACAAGCGTACAAGTGTAGAGCTTTATCACGCTGTCATCTGCTTTGCTGCCTATCAAAACTGCCTAATTTGTGGCATCCTCTAGGTGCTCCTTGTCATCACTGCAAACACAATTAGACAAAAAAATTGTATGTTAATGCTCATAATTATGCGCATTTTAGTCATATTAATGTACACTGTATCATCTAGCACTGTTTCTGCCATTCAGTGATTCCGGTCTACAAGATGGAAAGCAAATCATTTTCACATGTTTAAGAGTTTAATGAATCACACAGAAAATTTGCATGCAAGCCACGGATTGAATCTTGCAAGTTCCACAAATTCGACTTTGATTAATCGAGTCTCTGTACCTGTAGGCTATAAATGTCACTTTTAAAGAGATGGCCACATTTATAATCAGAGATGTATGTCAGAGCTTCAGGATAAATGTGGCTTAGGAATTTTACATATTTTTTTATTAGGGTATTCTATAACTATCAAATTATGAGCAATCCAGACTCGTTGTACGCAGGATCTGTTCTGCATGCAGACTAGCTGCCAACGAGCTGAACTGTCTTACTTTACATGCTGGGCTGATAAAGTAGTAAACCTCTTCTTCTTCATTAAATCTCTATTTAATATGCCTGCAGCCTGGTTTATATTCTTTACCAAGATAATAAAATGGTTGGTAATTGCATATTGGTGGAGCCGCCCTGTGATAGCTTTCATAAATTATCTCTCTAACAAGATGACAGATGGCTTTTTAGAAAAAAGTTCGGGTTGACTTCAATTGTCAAGCAATGGATATATTCTTATCTTTAAAGATGGGTTAAGGTTATTTTATAAAAGGAAGCAATATCTTACCTTCTAGTGTGACTTTGTTTTGCATATTCTAAATTATTAACCCATTAACGTCTGATATATCAGAGGCAATGCTGATGCAAGTTCAGCTCAAGATCAGAGCTGGGCCGGCAGCGGAATACACTGGGTAAGATATTGCATCCATTGCTGTCACTAACAGCTGACATCCCAGTTTAACACCCGTGGTTCACCAAATACCCTAAATTAGATATAATCTTTATTCCAAATGTGTACGATTACGGCAATACCAATTTTCTATATTTTTTCTTACAATTTTCTTATTTTTTATGTCTATAGAACAGAACTACATGAGAGCTTGATCTTTTTGCATAACATGTTGTAGTTTACAACAGTACCTTGTTGGTATAGCTAGGTTATTTTGATCACTTTTTATGTGGGACAAGATCTGTAAAAATCTGTAAAGATCTGTAAAGATCTGTGTTTAACCTGTTAAATGCTGCGGTCAACGTGACTGTGGCTTTTAATTTGGCTGACAATCCCCCACGATGGGGGCATTTAATTTGGCTGATGATCCCCCACAATCGTCCCCCCACACTGTCTTCAGGGGGCGCCAATGCCATGGCAGCCCTGAGGTCCAATCAAGACCCTGGGGCTGTCCTCAGGCAGTGCCTGTAAGGAACAGTGTCAGCCTATGCATGTGCATAGGCTGCCACAGCTCATACCCACGCAAAACATCAGTATTAAAGGGTATTATCATAAACAAGCAATCATATAATGTCCCATGGTGAAGCTAATAAAAAAGTAAAAAAAAATAATTAAATAATAAAAATAAATTAATAAAAATGCCTATAAGCCCCATAAACATATAGAGACATATAACGCAAAAAAAATCTAAATCATAACAAAAACCACCTATATAACACAAACCATCCGTAACTACCCGTAGATTTAAAGAAGATCATTTTTTAACCCACTTGATGGACACCCTAGAAAAATAAGAAAAAATTCATTAAAAAATTATGATTTTACCTATTTTACGCCACAAAAAATGCAATAAACAGTGATAAAAACAATTATGTTGTCCAGCAAAAAAACACATTTAGTAAAAAGCAAATTTAGTAAAACGTGAGAAAAAATATCTAAATATGGTATCCCCGTAATAACATTTTTAGTACGCTATATTGTGAACATAAAAATCCAGTACATAATTGATGCTTTTCTGCGCCATCAAAAAAAAGTTCATAAATTTTCAACAATCGGGATACCAACCCCAAAATGGTAACAATGGAAAAAGCATCTCACCCTGCAAAAAAATTCCTGTCATATGGCCCCAATAATGAAAAAGCATTAAAAAAATTATGAAAATATTGAGCAGACATATGGGAAATGTTATACAGTAACTTATTTATTTGGGTAAACTATCTGCTGAAAATGGTATGATTTCAAATGTTTTTGAAATTTGGAAATTTTTCCAAAAATCATTTTTTTTAAATGAATAAAATCAAAACTTATCAGCCAAAATTTACCGCTAAAATGTGGTACAACATGTGAGGAAAAAAAAAACAAATCTCAAAATAAAAGTAGCAGTGTTCAAAAATTATAACCATATAAAGCGACACAAGTCAGAATACAAATATGCGGCTGAGCCTTAAGCTAAAAATGGCTGCGTCCTGAAGGTGTTAAAGAGAATCTGTTCAGTCCAATATGCAGGCAGCATGGTACATAGCACGAGGAGCACATTGATAAACAGCTTTGTGGGAAAAAGTTTAACACTTAAGAGAAATTCCTACTTATTCTGAGCTGCGGGATCCAGGTTTCCAGTGGAAGATTCTACCCAATGATTAACAGTTCGGCTACATTCACACTAATGTACATCGGCAGGGCATACGGGACAGAAGGAAAAGTTTAGCAACTGTAGACGGTGCTGTTTCGATGTGGCTGCATCTGGTTTAACTGAGTGAGATTCTGAGCTGTTTATCAGAGTCCCCTAATGGAGCATCAATGGCTATAAATCTCAAAACACCGCAAGGCGGCCTTAATTGGCAAAGTCTCTGTAAGGAGAACTCTTACTCCCTGACCTCGTCAAAAGCCTCTCACTCAACCAAAGCAGTTCCCTAAACTGTACTGAGAAGACACAACCAGGTCGAAACACTGCTGTCTAAAGTTGGGAATCTGTACCTTCTGGTGTGGTTTGGCTTTAACCCCACATCATGGCATTAGGCTTCTTGAAAGTCATTGTGGATGTTAAGCGGGCTGTCTTACAATGTAGCTAAAAGAGCCGTGGTATTCCTTATCCTATCATGGAAGTATATTTCCCAGTATCCACAGGACTAAGAAGCTCATATTAAGGTGAGATTTCAATGAATAAGTTACATGTTATGTTGGATGATTTCTTACAAAACCATATATTGATCTGTTTTGCTCCTTCTGCCAGAGGTGCACCATGGCAATTAATTATCATTCACGTGCGTTTATTTCTAGAAGGACAGATCGTGAATGGACAAAGTAATGTGTTGAGAGTACCTCCAATGTCGTCCTTTAGCTGTCCTAAATGATGTTTGCCTGAAGAGGATTGTGGAGGAACCACACCCTTCACTTAAGAGTTTCTATTTCAAAAACATTGAGGGGCATATTTACTAAGGTCCCATTGTCGCATTTCAGTTGGGTTTTTCGACGTTTTGGGGGATCGCGCCGGGGATTGCATTGCACGCGATCGGATTGTGTCACAATCGTGCTGGCTTTCGTGCAACACAAATCAAGGGGCGGGCTGTCGGACGACAATCTGACGGATTTGCAAAACGTGCGGGATTTAACATTTAAAATTGTGTCGCAAGCCAAGCACTTACATGCATCGGGAAGAAGAAGGTGAATTCCGCTGGACCTGAGCGGGGAAGTGACACATGCAGGATCTCGGGCACACAATCTTTCTGAATTGCGGCAGCTGTGCAGGATCGTCGGACAACGCACCTCGGGGATCGCGCAGGGTCGGGTAAGTAAATGTGCCCCTAAGTGTGCATCCCAATCAGCTTTGAGGTGTGCAGTTTTGTTCATTTAATAGGTGAAAGTCACTTATGGAACAGGTTTCTCCTTCAAAATCAAATTCACCCGTTAAGTTCATGTCTTTCACCTGTTAAATTAACAAAACTGCACCTAAAAACTGATTGCAATGCAGTAGCAACTGCAACATGTGACCGTACCCTGAATCTTCTGCTTTAGATCATATAGCCTGCAGATAGGAAACTCCGTAAAATCTCCTCAGCTGCTTATGCTCTGTAACATGCCACCTGCAGATAAAATAATGAATGGATTGCTATTTAACCAAGAGACTCTCCTGAACAAACACTGTGTCAACAGGATCACCCACTGGTCTAAGGTGCATAAAGAGTAATAGACAAAAATAAAGTACAAAACATAAAAGTAATAAAAATAAACCTAAAAGTAAAATCGATTTATCTTTGGGAGACAACACCTCTATGAGTCCCTGACGGTAGTTTTATAAAGTACTAAATATTAAATTACAGATCTATAAAATATACAATTAAAAATAATACATCTAGTCAATTCATAGTATCCAACAATGCTGAAAAAAACATCAAAATGCTTGTTGCAAAAATTCTTAGTTGCAATCTCCAAATGGAAAATATAATTTATGCAATACATAGCATTCATCACTTATTGTACAGATTGCTCACAAGTTGTTCCACAAGCATATTATAAATTTAATGCAACCCAAGTGGCTACTCACAAAGTCCAACACTTTAACCTAGTAATAGCATTTGCTCATGTATCCATATACTCTTAACACCTGTAACTTGAGGGGCAGATGCAGAAAAACTTTCAGTATACCGTCTTTCTCCTGTGTCTCTTGTGTTTGTTACCCCAGGCACAGATGAATATAGAAAACAAAGCTAAATCTCCACTGATGGACCTGCTCAGTCCACTTGCTCTTATACAATGGCAGTACAATACAGTGAATCAAATACGGCGGTATAAATGCCCTACTGCAGTTTAAGTGGCAGGTAATTTCGATGTACAGTAGCATATGGATATAAATTTTATTTAAAAGTGATGCAGGTTTTCTTTTAAATCTTTGTATTTTAATTACTTGTCAGTAAAAGAACTTGAGGGAGATGTTTAAAAAATATCGATGAATAGATCAGAGTTAAAATCCAAGCTGAATGATTAATCTGGAATAGCCATACTTTAGACCAGCTATTAGTTAATCTAGTTAACTGAATTATCTGGTGCCCAGGTTAGGTAAAACCCCCTTCCCCAGTTGCCACGCCTCTTTTTCTAGCAAGTTTGAAAATCAAAAATGGTCTAAAACCCTTAATAAATGTGGCACCTGGCATAGACAGGTTGATGAACCTCCCCTGTTGTGTGCACAAATATTTACTTTAAGATCATTGAACAGAACACCTCCTTTATTGGTTTATGACCTGTGACCTGAAAAGAGCTACTAATGTTTCTGGTTAGAGAATGCTGCATATGGGTTCAGAACATGTACCCTCTTTGACTAAGCAAAAGAATTCAGCCTGCTGGGAGAGTGACTGATGAGTACCTACAGACATAACTTTTATACAGGCGGTCCCCTACTTAAGGACACCCGACTTACAGACAACCCCTAGTTAAAGGCAGACCCCTCTGTCCACTGTGACCTCTGGTGAAGTTCTCTGGATGCTTTACTATAGTGCCAGGATGCAATCATCAGCTATAAGGTGTCTGTAAGGAAGCGTTATTGATAATCCTTGATCCCATTACAGCAAAAAAAACAAACAATAAAGGAGGTGTTCTGTTCAATCATCTTAAAGTAAATATTTGAAACTCCAACTTTCACTGGGGCAAAAAATAATTTGTCTGGATCTACAATTATAAAATATACAGTTTCGACTTGCATGCAAATTCAACTCAAGAACTCACCTATGTTGTACGTAACCCGGGGACTGCCTGTATTTCATTGAGTTCCAAACAGCCTAACCATTTTGGTGTCTGTTGTTAATTTGTTGGATGTTTTGAAAGTTCGATTATAATCATATTTTTTTTATTTTTATGTCAGTTTCCTAATGTCTCAGAATTATTTTGGCATTATAATTTAACATATAGGGGCAGATTTATCAAGCTGTCTGAAAGTCAGAATATTCCTAGTTGCCCATGGCAACCAATCACAGCTTTTAAATATTCATGAGCACTGGTAAAGTGAAAGCTGAGCTGTGATTGGTTGCCATGGGCAACTAGAAATATTCTGACTTTCAGACAGCTTGATAAATCTGCCCCATAGTGTACCATATATTACATATTTACATGATTTAAAAAATCCTAACATCAAAAGCAATAGTTTCCCTTTGGTACAATACATTTTGATCTGGAAGGAGTAGCTGCATCATTGGGAATCTGAGTAGCCAAATTTATTGAATTTCAGCATATAATCAACATTAACTGACATTCAAGCCAGCAGCTGCTAAGAACAAGCAGAATTCAGAAGAACTTCATTAAATCCACCCAGTGATTGCTATTTTATCTCCTTCAATCTCCCCTTTTAAACCTTTTCATTGTTTACTTGTCCTCTGTTCTGCATGAGGGTATTTATATTATCTGACACCTTCATCTGATACTATCTGTTATGTTGTTTTAACCCTCAAGAAGGAATTCATCTGGACATTCTACTAGATAGCAAGGGTATTTAAAAATAAAATCTATGTAATTATTGTAACCAGTACCATCAATGTCAAACTGGGGTGTAGAGGGCTCCCAAGAGGAGCTGATTATAGGGGCCCACCCAGTGGCATAACAAGACCCCTAGTGGGCCCCTGTGCGAACTTGGAAATGGGGCCCCCCATAAATCTTAACCTTTGCTGCCGGCCACATACCGCATGTTATTCTTCAGAATACCATATATACTTTGCACAGACATAAGCATGCATACACTACATATGCATAACACACATATATAAACACTGAACCATATAAACTCTACACACTATATACACGCTACACATACAAATACCATATACAAGAAACACTGAAATACAGTTGCACGTGAATATATATTTACCCACATACCTGTACAATACTCAGAATATTACAGTAATGAATATACCGTAAGTATAAATATATACCAGCTGAGAATATACTACACATTACTATACAAAACCAAATAATACTGAAGACCAGGGCTGCCATAAAGGATATATAGAGATCACTTGCTGTATAAATCAGTCGTAGCTCCGACCTTCTTCCTCTGATCTGTCCCTCTCGTCATCTTGATTGGCTCCTCACAGATGATGGTTCTTCTTCTCAGTGAGCTACAGAACTTTGATAACTTCTCCGTCTGTGACTTCTTTTTACAGAAGCACCACAAGACGTCTTCAGCTCCGTGCAGCACATCCTGAAACTTTGCCCTTAAAAACACCAGTCACTTACAGTAGTGCCTACTAACTGATATACAGCAACAACATCCTCTTATTAATGTAAGTTTACTCCCATTCATCAATATTAAGCAAGCAAAACCCCCTTATTACATACCAGTAGTCACTATCCACTCCCACCTCCTTATTACATACCAGTAGCCACTTTTCACCCCATCTTCTTATTACATACCAGAAGCCACCTCCCTTATTAAATTACAAGAGCCATTATTTCATCCCCATTCCCTTTATTACATATCAACAGCCATTATTTCCCCCCACCCCTCTTTATTATACACCGGGACATTTCCCTCCACCCGCCCTTATTACAAACATGGGAGCACTCCCCCTCACCCACCTTTATTACGCACACAGGAGACATCCCCCTCCCAAACCTGCCCTTATTACGCACACAGGAACATTCCCCTTGCCCTTATTATGCAAACAGGAGACATTCCCCCCTTAATACACACACAGGAGACATCCCCCCCCCCTCCCTTATGCACACAGGAGACTCCCCCCCCCCCCCTACTTTTATTGCACACACAGGTGATATCCCCTCCCCCCACCTCCCTTTATTACACACACAGGTGAGACTACTCTCCACCTTATTACACATACCGGTGACATTCTCCCCCCCCCCCACCTGCCTTATTACACACACAGGTGACATTAGACATTAAAAATCTCATTGTAGTTGACTGTATTTCTGTGAGCTACAGAACTGGAGATACTCAGTTTATATAGGCAGCATCTAGATGTATACTTGCAGCTTGAACTATGATCTAGCTGACTGTATCTCTTGTTCTGTAGATCAAAAAGCCATAAGCCTGGTGTCATCTGAAAAATTAGATTCATTTCTTTAAAAAATAATATTTCTAGGTTCTATACAACTAAATATAGGATCTTCTGAAAACATCCTCCCCTTGTAACCACAAAATTTGACTCATCTCATGTGAAAATCGGGTGCGAAAAGTCGAGATTTCACATAAGTGAGGGAATTCTAGAAAGGACATTTCATACCCTACCTGAGGAGGTTAGTAGTTTAATGGGGTGAAATAATCTTTTTAAGCAGTTTATGAATACAAGTTTTCTGTCCTGTATCCACTGGCATTTGATCAGATATGGAACCTGATAAAGTGTCTAATAACTTAACTCTCTTCAAAGAGTCACTGGAAACTGTGAAGCAACTGAAAATGTGTCTTATATTCTAGGTCAGTGGTGGCGAACCTATGGCACTAGTGCCAGAGGTGGCACTCTGAGCCCTTTCTGTGGGCACCCAGGTCATCACCCCATAATGAAGTTCACCAGACAGGACTCAAAGAATCTTCCTACAATATAAGACGAATTTGCCCTCCTCCTTTCAACTGTGTTGGTGTCCTTAGGAGGCTGAAGGATTGAAAGTTGTCACTGAACAAAGAGAAATACATTATTGCTTAAATTGCTGCGCTGGCACTTTGCTATAAATAAGTGGCTTTTAGTTGAAGTTTGGGCACTCCGCCTCTAAAAGGTTAGCCATCACTGTTCTAGGTTCTTCAAAGTAGCCACCTTTTGCTTTCTACTTTGCACACTCTATGCATTCTCTTGGTGAGCGGTAGTCACCTGGAATTGTCTTCCAACAGTCTTGAAGAAGTTCCCAAAGATACTTAGCACTTGTTGGCTCTTTTGCTGTCACTCTGCATGCCTACTAACCCCAAACCATCTCTAGGGGAGCAAAAAAACAGTATTACATTTATAAGAAAGTGGACAGGATGAGGATGGTCTGGTACAGTGGGAAACACTCTGAACATCACTGTCTGCTTTCAATGTTCACTTCTCCTCCCACTTTTGCGGGGGCAGAGCTGAACCAGAGAACTTATCCCACTGTATAAGCATACAATATAGGTACACAGTTGAATAGGATGTAACCCTCTGTTGTTAAAATATGTTGGGAAACCTTCCAAACAAGGGAAAAACAAGATGTGAATGGAGCTAAGGCTATCTGTCTCACTCTTCTTTGGTTCTAGTACTACATCTGTGTAGTTATTCTCTTATTCCCGCGTAATACATTTAGTTATATTATAGTTTTTTTGAATGAAGTTTTTTTATATTACTGTTTTTATTCACTAAATTTCGGATCATCTAAAAATGCCATTGACCACTGGCGAGGCCACAATCTCAATATAAAACAGGGCCCATGATAGTCTTAAACTTATGTTTGCAATATTGTGTCCCAGGAGGCGTAGCAAGTGAGTTAGAGTTGTCCACACAACCTCCAGTATGGCACCACACTCACCTCAAAGTTTTCTTTCACTAACCTCAGTAAAATAGAGCTATATCGGTGCAGTAGACCATCACCAAATCCTGTTTGACAGAAGCCCAGTCTGTAACAGGATTACATCAGTTGAGGAGTCAACCCAAATAGCGTATTTATACCCGAGATACGAATGTGAGTATTCATGGACTGAGATAAAAGAACAACACAGATTAAATTCATATATTTAACCCCTTCCCGACATGTGACGTAATAGTACGTCACATGTCGGGTCCCGGTACATGGAGAGGGCTTGCGGGCCGAGCCCTCTCCATAGCCGGTAAGTCTTTGCTGCCATCGCTGCCAGCACCGATCGCGGGCGTTTTACCGCTGATCGCCGCCGGCAAAGGTGCCGGCGGCTAAAGAAAGACGGCGGTAAGCCAAGATCCGTCGCCATGGTAGCTTCGGGTCTCACGAAGACTTTGGGTCGGTACGATTATGGGGATACCAAATTTGTATAGGTTTTATAATGTTTTCATACATTTAAAAAAACTTAAAACCTCCTGTACAAAATTTTTTGCCATATATGATTTGCAGTATATGATAGGATCGTACAGACACCCTAGGGTTAAAGTACCCTAGGGAGTCTGAAAAATAGTAAAAATAAAAAAGAAGTTAAAATAAAAAATTTATAATAAAAAAACCTAAAAATTCAAATCACCCCCCTTTCCCTAGAACTGATATAAATATAAATAAACAGTAAAAATCATAAACATATTAGGTATCACCGCCTCTGAAAATGCCCGATTTATCAAAATATGATAACGTTTTTTCACTGCGATTAACCCCGTAACAGAAAATCGTGCCCAAAGTCAAAAATGGCATTTTTTTGCCATTTAAAAAAAAATTAAAAATTCTATAAAAAGTGATCACAAGGTAGCACAGTCCTAAAAATGATAACTTTGTAAACTTCATCAAAATCCGCAAAAAATGACACCCCCCATAGCTCCATACACTAAAGTATGAAAAAGTTATTAGCGCCAGAAGATGGCAAAATCCCCCCAAAAAATTTTGTACAGGAGGTTTTAAGTTTTTTTAAATGTATGAAAACATTATAAAACCTATACAAATTTGGTATCCCCGTAATCGTACCGACCCAAAGAATAAAGTAGACATGTCATTTGGGGTGCACAGTGAAATCCGTAAAATCCAAGCCCACAAGAATACGGCACAAATGCGTGTTTTTACCAATTTCACTGCATTTGGAATTTTTTTTCCGCTTCCCAGTACACGGCATGGAATATTAAATACCACCATTTTGAAGTGTAATTTGTTACGCAGAAAATAAGCCATCACACAGCTATGTACATGGAAAATTTAAAAAGTTACAGATTTTTGAATGTGGGGAGTGAAAAATGAAATTGCCTTAAGGGGAACCTGTCAACAGAAATTGACCTAATAAACCACTATCAGTATGTTGTCAAGCAGCTGAACACCTTCCACATCATGTTTCTATCATGACCCAGTATGGTGGAATCATCCAGAAAATCTACTTTGAAGTGAGATGTAAATTGGATGTATAAAGTCAACGAGGTGGAGATTTTAACATTGAAATCAAGCTCTCTCTTCCACAGAAAGCCCTCTTCAGTGTAATTGATGGTTCTGCAACTAGAGACATCACTAACCAGATCTCCTAAAGTCCGATGCATGATGTCAATCACAAAGGAGCTGTTAAAAGCTGCCACCTTGACTTCAGTATTAAAATTTCCTCCTCCTTGACTTTATATACCTACACTCACCGGCCACTTTATTAGGTACACCTGTCCAACTGCTCGTTAACACTTAATTTCTAATCAGCCAATCACATGGCGGCAACTCAGTGCATTTAGGCATGTAGACATGGTCAAGACAATCTCCTGCAGTTCAAACCGAGCATCAGTATGGGGAAGAAAGGTGATTTGAGTGCCTTTAAACGTGGCATGGTTGTTGGTGCCAGAAGGGCTGGTCTGAGTATTTCAGAAACTGCTGATCTACTGGGATTTTCACGCTCAACCATCTCTAGGGTTTACAGAGAATAGTCCGAAAAAGAAAAAACATCCAGTGAGCAGCAGTTCTGTGGGCGGAAATGCCTTGTTGATGCCAGAGGTCAGAGGAGAATGGGCAGACTGGTTCGAGCTGATAGAAAGGCAACAGTGACTCAAATCGCCACCCGTTACAACCAAGGTAGGCAGAAGAGCATCTCTGAATGCACAGTACATCGAACTTTGAGACAGATGGGCTACAGCAGCAGAAGACCACACTGGGAGACACTCCTTTCAGCTAAGAACAGGAAACTGAGGCTACAATTTGCACAAGCTCATCGAAATTGGACAGTAGAAGATTGGAAAAACGTTGCCTGGTCTGATGAGTCTCGATTTCTGCTGCGACATTCGAATGGTAGGGTCAGAATTTGGCGTCAACAACATGAAAGCATGGATCCATCCTGCCTTGTATCAACGGTTCAGGCTGGTGGTGGTGGTGTCATGGTGTGGGGAATATTTTCTTGGCACTCTTTGGGCCCCTTGGTACCAATTGAGCATCGTTGCAATGCCACAGCCTATTGTTTGCTGACCATGTCCATCCCTTTATGACCACAATGTACCCAACATCTGATGGCTACTTTCAGCAGGATAATGCACCATGTCATAAAGCTGGAATCATCTCAGACTGGTTTCTTGTACATGACAATGAGTTCACTGTACTCAAATGGCCTCCACAGTCACCAGATCTCAATCCAATAGAGCATCTTTGGGATGTGGTGGAACGAGAGATTCGCATCATGGATGTGCAGCCGACAAATCTGCGGCAACTGTGTGATGCCATCATGTCAATATGGACCAAAATCTCTGAGGAATGCTTCCAGCACCTTGTTGAATCTATTCCACGAAGAATTGAGGCAGTTCTGAAGGCAAAAGGGGGTCCAACCCGTTACTAGCATGGTGTACCTAATAAAGTGGCCGGTGAGTGTAATTTACAGCTCACTTCAAAGTAGATTTTCTGGATGATGTCAGCACACTGGACTATGAAAAAAACAAAAAAAAAGGTGTTACACTGCTTGACAATATTCTGGTAGTGGTTTAAGAGGTCATTTGCTGATGACAGGTTCCCTATAAGGACATGCTATACAAAACAAATGCACATATTTAAAAAAAAATAAATAAATAAATAAAAAAAAATATATATATATATATATTTACAGGGTTTAGATTACAAGTGTAGGACTACAAGTCTAAGCAATTCAGGGAGTCAGTTATTTTGTGACAGTCAATGAAGATAGATGGCCCACACTTTATTATTATCGCTGCTCTGTTCTTGTTATGGTAATATCTCCCAGGAAAGAACAATAGCCGAGGTGTAGACACACTCCTTCACACTCCTTGACGAGCTCTAGAAAACCTCCTACCTAGATGAGATCCAGCTTCTTGATTAAGATCTAACTTCTCAATGGGTGGCCATAGGATTATAGTTCCCGTCCCACTAGACCCATGGGCTGAGACCCAGGGACTTGTTTGACTTGCTGCCCTGATCCCAGATATGTATTTGGCCTCTGTCTGGAATGGAACATAAATCCATAACTGGCATATGGAGTTATTGGCCATATGCTTACTTGTCTTAAGTAGATTGAACTCTGTGAATGCCACTGATGCCCTGACATGAGCCCCCTTCTAGCTGTATATTGCTATATATCCATTACAGCGCCACCGCCATGTTTTTTGCCCAGGGGCCTCCACCAACCATAAACTGGCCCTGAAAATGACAGACAAGACGGCATGAGGAGTAACAATTGGGTGAAGAAAAGGCTTTTTATACGCCTATTACATTAGACAGCTGTTTGGAAATTGACTCTTGTCATATTTTAGAGAGTTACATTTTATGTGAATGTGACAGTACCAGCTGGTACTATGTAACTGATGGTGCATTCTTAATTTAGAAGTGTTCACATCAGACTCTACAATTATTTATTATTAAGATTGATGCATTGAGTAATGTGTCATTATTAATAATTTCTGCTCAATTTGATTACTATGGTACTGTGAGTATTATAATAGCATTCTATAGGGATGCATAGATTACAATCCCGTTTAGTTACAATGACTGCATTTCTGTATAATCTGGTTGTGATTTGAATTAAAATTTTGTGTAGCCTTAAATAATTGAATATTCATTTATATAGTGCCATCATATTCCGCATCGCTTTACAAATCATGGGAAGTATAGAGAAAACCCAAAGTAGCCTCTGCAGTTAATTTACATTTTTTTACAAGGTAGGATAGGTCCCAGGATTATAAAATTAAATATTAGGACAGAGGCAGGCAGGAGGAATCTACCATCATATATACTTCTCATGGTAGGTTCCTTGAGGAAGGTTTAACTCTTTAAATTCCACTGGCACGAGCGGCATATAAATTGCTGTGGCTATGCGTCATCCAGCAATAGCAGACAGGGCACCACCATTTTGGGGAGGATGATTGCTCCTCGATAACTTCATCAGAAGCAAAAATTCCAACATAGCAGCGTGCACAGCCACAGTAATTTAAATGGCACTGGCGACTTTGGCAACAACATTTAAACAACCACGATCAGATTTCTCTCAAGAGTTTACAATCTATGAAGATTCCATTTATTGGAATGGCACCTAATAAATAGCTGATCATGGGATGTTTAGCAGTCAAAATGTATACATATGATAAGCATTAGACCATTTCTAATGTAGACAAAAAAGCCTTCATCCAGTTTTATCTATATTCTTCCTGGCCTAACATACTGTAACACTTACTTCAGTTGTAATAATACTGTCTCAATAGCTACTCTAGACACAAACTATGAGTTTGACAGGGACTGATGAGGCCAAACACCGCTCTCCAGTAGTCTTTTATCTGCGTGCATTGGATTTGCAGTCCCCAGTTTACATTTATGTAAAATGGGGTCTGCTTAAAGAATGAGTGACCTTCTAGTTATCAATGTGGTAGCATTTTCTAGAACTGAATCCACTGCTTAACAGTTATGGGTACAATAGCTGCAATGCAGACTGACTATGGTTATTTTTTAACATAGGCTGCAAGTAAGGATTTATATATCAGAATTATCAACACTTGTATCCCTAGAACCAGATCAAATAATTAATATAAAATAATTTTTAACCAAAATGATTCTGTATCTGAGGTATGACATGGCTGTAAATATGCTTAGAAGAACCCTTACAGTAGAGAAAATTCCTCCTGCAAGTGAGTTGCAGCCCCTTTCTTATGTAGGTATAATGGTATATATGCAGGGCGTTGTGGTATGTGATATCATTTAATAACCCCTTGAATATTTACACATGCAAGGATTTTGGGAATACTCCATATAAGACTAAGGGTACATTCACACGGCCGTATGCCTGCCTGGCCTCAGCTGGACGGGCATACCTCAGTGCGGTGGAGAGGAGGAGGGGGTGGCATCCCCACTCCATATAGAAAAGCGCCGCACGGCCACAAACACAGGGAAATATAGAGCATGCTTTCCAATTCTTGATCCAGCGACTGGACAAAACTTCACCAGGCTTGCTAAGAACAATGCTTCATGCTTTATTGAGGGACTGTTATTCCTACAAATTCTTTACAGTGACAGCTTAAAAGATATGCTATGCTATGCTATATTAGAGCATTCTCTATCTTTCCCTGTGTGCGGCACCGTACTGCTGCCGGGCCGCTATTGTCATCTACGGGGACGTATATGCGGCTGCAAATTTGCTGCTGCATATACATCCCCCCAGACAGTTGTCTGAATGTACCCTAAGAAGTGGATACCTTTTGCATCTCCAGACTGTGACAATCAGCAATATGGTTGGCATCATGTGCATTCTGCAAGTTAAAACTGCTTTCATCACAACCAACACATCTGTAACTAATTCTGTCACCACTACATCCCAGCTTTTATTTAGTCAATTCAAACATTAATCATTCTAAAATCATATTTTCTTTTTATTTTAAATTAGTCTGGAGAGAGAAGGTGATGTCCCCCCTGCTACCACTCTCTCTCCTCCCCCTGTTTATGTCTGTGTGTAATGTATAGTAAAGTATTGCTAGTGCTGTGTGTGAGAGACACAGACATCAGCTACACAAGTAGTGTATGGGAGTAACAGCTGGTCAGGCTGTTACCACTGCTACAGGATGCAGCCATGTGTAAATGAGTATCTCATACACACACAGGCTGCTGGGGGATGTGACCGCCAGCACCAGGTAGTACATAAGGAGACAGCACCAGGAGTATCACATCATTATACAGGCTGTGAGTCATTTGTATAGGAGTATCTCATACACACAGGCTGCATTGGACATGGCAGCCAGCGGCAGGAAGTACATAGAGGCAGTACCAGGAGTGTCACATTATTATACAGGCTGTCAATCAAGCAATGGGGCGTGGGGCTGTGCCTGACACTCATGAATAAGCTGGACTATGAAAATGTTTATGAAAATATTTTTAGTTATGTGAGTTAATTTGCCTGACAGGTTTTCAAGTCAAGGTTTCTTAACAGAACATTTTTTTGATAGCTAATAAATTGCTTGTAATTTTTTAAAAATGTATATGCTATTTTAACTGCATTTTAAGAGACAGGTGTGATTTGATTTACCTGGTGGGCGATTCGGGTCCCAAAGGGCGCCATAATCACCCATTTTAGTGTAGGAAATCTTGCCGCTCCCCGAAGGTCTCGGCATTCTGCCACATGAGGCAAGATTTTTATCTCGCCTCATGGAAGATGCAGGCCTGGTGACACTCCAGTAATAACACAGAATTTCATCTGAAGATTCTCCTTTCAGGTCCACTGCAGTCATAAATGTTCAGTGTAGATTTTTTCATAAACCTCTGATAAGACACCCTCTGTGCTTTGTTATTAATCCCATAATGCATGAGAATGCAATCACATGCTAAAACCCTCCTCATAGCCACCTGCTATAAGATCCCTCTGCATACTGTCTCTTCTGTACTTGGGGTCAGGTCAACAGTAATAAGAAGAGTTTTTACATGCAGAGCGCAAAGCATTAATAGGACAGTTCTCCTAATATTGTTCTTATATGTAGCTCATGCACCCACCTCCATATTAGGGCTTGACTACTTCTGTATTTGATTATATAACATTTCATTTGATTCTACACTTGAGTATAAATAAGCAATAACTTGTTGCCCATATTAGCATTTCTGAGAGATGGTCCTAAACCATCATGAAGAGGGGACTGCCATGGACATCATCTAACAGTGGAAAGAGAGAAGATATCTTGTAAGTGATAACAAGTTTTCAAGTGCTCATATTAGAGCTCAATCCTCTTGTTAACGGTAGAGATGTAATAACTCATATATTCGACATCTAATAAATCGCTTTGTCATCGTGGTATAACTATTTACTGAAGCGGGAATATTTGTTTCTGGAGACAAAGCATAAGGTTTAGGTTGTATATTCTAACATAAATCAAGTTACAATTACACTGCAGCTATGAAAAACAATCACAATTTTATGCTTTAAATAATTTTAAGGAATGCATTCATTAAGGGGCTTAAATGAACTGCACAATTAAATGCCTTGGCTCTATATGAGAGGGTCTACATCTAGGAATGAGATGCAGTATGTAGAACCATGCACCCACTACAGCGGGTCCGCTACTTAAAGTAGTCCACAAGATAGGGCATAAGTTCTGTGGTTCATGGGAAAATGTATCCTTTTTTTGATGTATACTCAGGATGGCAAAAAACACATTCTATAATTCACTGTTATTAACAAAAATGCAGCATTTCACAGATATAATTCCTGTCTTTATCAGCTGGTTTTGTTTTTGGTTCGGCTATAAACTGAGTCCAGACTATGGTTGGACAGGTCTTCTTATCTGTCCAGATTCCTCTCACATGAAAGTGCATGTTCTGTACAGAAGGAGCAGATGGGATGAGGTAGAGTGCAGCAGAGACAGAGGCACTTTTAGTCCAGCAGAAGACCAACCTAAATTGCTTCCTGGGAAACAACTTTAATAGGAGCCTGTCATGAGGAATGTCATTTTTACACGAGGACATGTTCCAATAACCTCTGGCAAGTTGATTTTGAAAATACCTTTGTCATGCATCTGAAAATTCTCAATGCTGTTTAATAGTTTTTTTAACATTATCTTGCTCTCTCCTCCTCACTCCTTGCCCTCTACTCCCTGTTCACTCCCAGTTTACATCAGCTCCCCAGTGCAAGCAATTCTCATTTGAACTGTCCCACTGAAGACACTTTTCAATTTTCTGACACTTTGTAACGCTTTAGCATATTCAGGTGATTTTGAGATTGTTTTATCATGACACATTCATACATGTTAGTTCACAATATTGGTGATCTGTTTTGCGTTTATTTATAAAAAGATGGATATTTGGAGAAAATTTGGAAAAATTCTTGATTTTCAAAATCAAAAAACTATAATAACTTGATAACTAACATTTACTGAATGTCTGCTGTATGTTCACATTGTATTTCATGGGTCCTCATATTTTTGTAGGATATTATAAGGCTTAGAACTTTAGGTGGGATTTTTCAGATCTTCATAAAAAACGCAAAATCATACTTTTGATGGACCAGTTCAACCTTTAAATCACTTTCATAGGCCTAAATAATCATAAAAACCCATAAATGACATTATTTTAGAAACTACACCCCCTAAACATAATTAAAACAACTTTTATGAAATTTGTAAACCCTTTAATTGTTTTACATGAGTTAAAACAAAATCTGGTGCAATTTAGATATTTTAATTCTTATGGCTAAATGAATGTATTTAAAAAATGAACACATTCTCAGTGGATAAAATACCAAAACGCTCCACAAAGTTTTACCCAATTTTTTCCAAGTATAGCACACACCATGGCATGTCACTCTTTAAAGGCTATACAACCTTTATATTTTTTGCCATTTTTTCCATATAAGGGCTTATTATCGGAGAAATTAGCTGCACTTTACAAATACTATTTAATGTATTATTAATACATTTTACAGGCAGTCCCCGGGTTACATACAAGATAGGGTATGTAGGTTTGTTCTTAAGTTGAATTTGTATGTAAGTTGGAACTGTATATTTTATCATTGTAATCCCAGCCAGAACTATTTTGGTCTCTGTGACAATTGGATTTTATAAATGTTGGATTGTCATAAGAATCAGGATTAACACTAAAGCTTCATTGTAGACACCAGTGATAACTGTTACAGCTGTTTCTTGTAGCCTAGGACTAAAGGACAATAAATTGCCAATATCCAAGGGTCCGTTTGTAACTAGGGGTCGTATGTAAGTCGAGTGTTCTTAAGTAGGGGACCGCCTGTATTAACTATTGAATGTATAGATGAAAAGAAAATCGTCAATTCTGGTTTCATATTTTTTTCCTTTTTTGGGGGATCTTTCACCTTACTATAAACATATTATGTTCTCTTTATTCTATTAATTACTGCGATTCCAGTAATACCTCTTTTATGTCATTTTTTAATAAATTTTTTAGATTTTTACTAATATAGAGAACATCTCATTTGTTTTCGTATCTCCATCTCTCGGGTGACAAAGCTAGTCTAGGGCTTATTTTTTACATGTTGAGTTATTCTATTCAGTGGTGCCATTTGGCTGCACATAACTTTTTTGTTCACTTTTTGGAACATTTTTGTGAAGGATTTTATAAAAAATGTACACCAAGCGGGTTCAATTATTGTACAGATTGTTACAGACGTAAGCCACTAGATATTTGGGTTTTATGTCTGTATTTGTGATTTTTGTACTTTCTTACGGTACATGTGATTAGAGAATGGTGGTGTTTAGGGGACTTATAATTTATTAATTTTATTATTTTTATTTCAAAAAACTTTATTAATTGTTTTAAACTTTTTTTTTTTTTTTACAGGTTGGCTTGAGGATTTCTTGTTCAAGCTCTTATTTACCTAACACAGTGCAATATAGATGTATTGCACTGTGATATGTCCTGTCTGGAGGCAGGTCCCGGCTCCCAAAGACATTGTGCAGCTGCGGTGCACTCGCCAGACCCCGTGGCTGCCATTGAAGGAACTGAACGGCCCCAGTAAGCAGTGCAAAGCGGGTCTGAAACCCGCAGCTTCTGGCACCGGCTCTGTTTAGGAGTCAGCGCCAGCAGCATGACATAATAGTACCATGTAGTATAGGACCATGTAGTACTATTATGTCAAATGTCAGAAAGGGGTTAAAGAAATGATTAAAAAGCTGTGTAATTTTTCAGATGCACAACAAAGGCATTTTTTAAATATACATGCCAAAGGCTATTGGCACCATTTAAAAATGACCTTCCCAATGACAGGTTCCCTTTTAAGGTATGTACTACCCTTATGCGGTCATACCACATGTCATAAAGTAAGCCAATCCTGTTGAAGCTATTGTACCAATGATTTACACCATGGCATTAAGCTATTGATTAGTCTAATTTTCTGCTTTGAGATGCACTTTCAATTTTCTAATCAGCCTTCATTAAATTTGCATTGCCTCAGATTAGCATCTGTAAAGAGGCCAAGTTTGGACTTTTTATGAAGCATAAGCTTTAGCTTTTACTTGAGTCCTTAATGATTGAGAGCAGCATATTGTTATAATTGAATTTTTCATGCCAATTTGGATCTTACATATTAATTTAAAGGACAGATATCACTAACTGTAATTATGTCCCGCGTCAGACTGTCTCCTAAAGCAAAGAAAAAGTATAGATCTTGGAGTTCAATTTAATACACATTTCAATATGGAGGGTGGGGGCACTAACAGATAGATTAACATAGTCTAAAATACATGTGTATATCGCAGTAAGTAACAGACAAAGGCAAGTAGCAGTTGATTTATTTCTTTTTTATGTCATGGTACTAATATTTGCCTCAAGTCTTATATTCTTTTATACTTTGTCCAATTAATTTGCAATAGTGGCAATAGCCTAAACATTTAGGTAACTAAATTGATATCACTTTATTTGTAAATCCTCGTCACCATGGCAATGAACCTTGAGGTACCTGAATGATGACAGCATGTCTGCATTGGTAATCATGGAAACCGATTTAAGTGTAAATTAAATTCATGAACACATTGTTGCTTAGAGCTCTGAGGACATCAATTAGTTCATTCATAGGTGTATGGAACTTATAATATCAAAATACCTTGAAAATATAAGAAAGGTAATAAAAAAGGGAAGTCGAACTCCTTTTTATTTTGGAGAGATTTATACATGTATTCAATCAAAAAGAAGTATAAATGGGAATGCACAGCCATATAAAATTAGGCATAGCCATCACACAACTACCAATATTGATTAAACCAGTAGAAAGAAAAAAAACTGTGGATAAAGGCTCTAACAAAATTTTTTATTTCTGTCCAGGCAACAGACAGTTAAAACCAATTAAAAGGTACTGGGTGAGTACCCTAAAAAAGAAAATATGTGGGCAACAATCCAAGCCTATGTGTCCATGTATCACCAAACATGCACAAACAAGATAATAGTTTCTTCCCCTGAATGTATATCAACAAATGAGTAAACTCAATGATGAGTTAATACATTAGATATGACAATACCTGAGAACAACACAATAAAGGTCACAATCAGATCACACCATAAGAGCAATATCCATAACAATAAGTGTACAAAATACACCATATATGCTAAATACTCGACAAAGAGGGCAGATCATTATTTACTCAAGTAAACTACATCAAGTATGCAATATTGCCCACCAAGTCAGTACAATATAAATTAATGGATCACCAGGGAAGGGAGAATCTGTGCATGTGGTATGTGGTACCCACGTTTTTTGTCACCTAGGGTGACTTCTTCAGGGATTGACCCCTGAACTAACCCCTAATCTTATTCATACCTGTATTCAACTATATTATTTTTAACAATATCCTTTAAAGGAAATCTACCATTTTATTAATTTACAGTAAATATACTTGTCTATCGGCGTCTTCTCAGCAATTCCGGCAGATATCTTTGTTACGGTAATCTTTTCCTCTTAACCTTAGGGACCTCTGGCCTAATATCGTTCAATAGTACAATTAAAGGGTCTCTCTCCAATGCTACCTCTGTCAAGTTCTGTATCATGGTCCACACCTCTGACCAAAAGGAAACCACTATAGGACAGGTCTACCAAACGTGAAGGAATGTGCGTTCCTCACCACAACCTCAAAAAAATAAGCCATCAGTGGAACATCCAATGTGAAGTAGACTCATCGCTGGAGTACCTTGAAACTTGCCTCTACTATAGAGGTGTTAATTGATAATCTGGTTGTAGCTTGGGCCAGATTTCTCCAATTTTGCAATTCAGTTCCACACCAAAGTACTTCTTCCATTGCAGAATATCTGGCAATTTACATGAAGAGTTGAACAAGTGTGAGTATATCATGGATATTTTGCCCCCAATGGTTTGTGAGCAACAAAAATATTCCAAGAAGGTCAATTTAGAGCTATCCTCATGCTTGGTTTTCCAGCCAAGCCAGTAATGATACTCTTCCGATAGTGGTAGGGAGTGCAATTCCTGAAAGTTTTCCACTGGTCTCAAAGCGTCCCCTACCCAAAAATCCCTGATATGATACAATCCCTTGTTCAGCCACCATTTCAACTCTGTCATGAAGAAAATAAGGGTTACAACAAACCGTAGCTATTGGGACGTGCAGTGAAACCTTTTTACGATGAACATCCCACAAAGCCATCATCTGGAAAAGCACTGGAGACATTATAGCCGGTCTCGATTGTGGTTTCAGCCATAAGATAGTCTTGAACAGAGTTGGGTAGCATACTCAATAGCAGCCTTGATTTCTAACCACTGTGGGTAGTAGGATTTCTCATACGCATATTGCCGTCATCTCTACTAATCTAGCCACATAGTAATATTTTAACAAAATGGGTACCCCCCATGTGTGTATAGTGTACTACGTGCTATAATAGGATTTTTATTTTTCCAGATAAACATCATTACTTTTGCCTGAAACACCAGAATATGTTTACTCAGGATCCAGTAAAATGACATACCCTGAATTGAAGCCCTGCAGACCCAATTAGAGGGAATGGGATCATTTGTGCTCCATTTGTGCCCATTATTTTACAGAGCAGAACAATGGAAATAACAAACACAGATGTGTACCTAGCCTAGAAAGTGTTAAAATGCAAACTTT
The DNA here is from genome assembly GCF_040894005.1 of Engystomops pustulosus. Lineage (NCBI taxonomy): Eukaryota > Metazoa > Chordata > Amphibia > Anura > Leptodactylidae > Engystomops > Engystomops pustulosus. The sequence goes on along the minus strand of NC_092415.1, from coordinate 78,796,513 downwards.
TACAGAACATTTTTACTGGAAATATCAGCTGACAATAACTGCTTTATTGATTATCGTCAAAACCAAATTCATTTGAGATTATTTATTTAAATAGTCTTGTAAAAAAAACTAAAAGAAAATCCCCACCAATTTGAACAAATAAAAATATTTCTAATGAAGTCTTGAATTAAAGGGGTTGTCCAATTTCAGCAAATTATTATTGTTTATATTATAAAAAGTTATACAACTTTCCAATATACTTTCTGTATAAATTCCTCACAGTTTTCTAGATCTCTGCTTGCTGTCATTATATTGAAAGCTTCTGCATTTAGGCTGCATTCACACTACAGTATGGGGGACGTATATACGGCCGACGTATATACGGCCGATATACGTCCCCCATACACTTCTATGGGCTCGCGGCGCCCTACGGCAGCGATACGGTGCAGCACACGTGCGGCACCGTACCGCTCCGTAGCCCGGGAAAAGATAGGACATGTCCTATCTTTTCCCGTATTACGGCGCCGCGGCCATGCATCGCTATGGAGAGGGGCGGGGGTGAGCTGCGCTCACCTCCTCCTCCTCTCCCCGCGCTGCCGTGTGCCCGCCGTGCTACGGTGCGGCGGGCTCACGGCAGTGTGCATGCAGCCTTACTTCCAGTGGACAGAAATCTGACCATGGTCACACGGGTGCAAAGCTCGTTATGTCACTCTTTAATCAGGTGTGGCTGTTATAATGAGCCGTGCACCTGTGTGACCATGGTCAGATTTCTGTCACTGGAAGTAAACATAGAAGCTTTCTATAGAATGACAGCAAGCAGAGATCAAGAACACCATAAGCAATTGATACAGACTGTAAATTGCAAAGTTGTATAACTTTTTAAAATTACAAACAATAACATCAATTTGTTGTAATTGGAATATCCTTTAAATATTCTGTTATTTTCTAACTATACAGTCCCTTTAAATAAATGTGCAGGTAGAGGCTGTAAATAAGGAGGCATGAGGCATTCATTAAAAAGTCAACAGACCTTTCATTTCCTATTATTATATAAATATTGGGGATATTTGTACAAAGGTGGCACTAGTTACATAGAATAATTACACTTATGTGCTTCAGTAAACATTGAGCTTGACTTTCTGTTATTGACCTGTATGATATCTTTTATGATGACACAAGGCCATTCAACATGAAGTAATAGAAAAGCATACACAACAGAGGCTGTATATTTAAGCTACTCAATGTCTTTAATATTTTTTTTCATATAAAAACTACAATTCATAAAGTACAAGACGTTTACATTGTTCCATTCCGTATGATTGTTAAGAGGCCAAAATATATAATTATAATACAATATAATTATATAATTATAATTACAAAATAATGACCAAAAGAACCAAGTCTGGCTCTGGTAGTCAGGAGACCTTCTCTGCATCTGAGGGACAGTTAAACAGCAAGAGCACCAGTAGAACATTGGATGATTCTTCAGATTCCCCATCCTTACATGGCTAAATGGGAATGGGAGTATGCAGGAAACAAAAATAGTTTTTTGGCCAATTTTTCAACTGGATATAGATGTTTACAATTATAATATACTGTATAAAAGAAAAATGTTTAATGCAGTAATACAGTATATTCAAGTATAGCCCAGTATACACTTTTTAGGTACCAGATTTTAAGTTCTGTTATTTGGAGAGGAATTGAGACTCTCTATTTTGAGGTCCATTGTGGTTACATTCTGGTCCAGAGCTCTAGAAGCAAGTGTGGAAAAGTATGTTTCCAGTGTCTCACTATGAGGCATCGGGAGGCAGTGAGGATATGAAGACACAATTTTGTATTTTGGCAGGGGTTGTGGAGAGACATTGATCTAAGAAAAAATTTGGGGGTAGTGGTATCATGTAAGTGACTTAAGCAGTGCTTGAACCACCAGCCAGAACAATTGTTCCAGTGTAGATAATCAGAAAATAGTTCCACATATCCAGCATGCATCTGGGACATCTTGGAACATCCGATGCAAATGATATGGCGTACGGTACCATTGCATCAGAGGTTTACACTGGTTCTTATAATTAACACAGATGGAGGTCTTGGTAGCTTGTTTTCAAGACAAGGGCTTAGAGCCAGGGCCTGACAGGGAGCCCTGAAGAGCAGGGTTGCAATGAAAAGAAAACATAAGATAGCAGAGTGAAGATCAGAGGAATTTGCTGTTACAGGTCTGCATAATTTTGAGTGAAAGCAATAAGGGGGGCAAGGGTGTCTGAACTTTAGCGGATCAATAAGATGGGGCCAGCCAGAGTTTCTCAATTTCCATCCCTTTGGAGAACACACAAAACTTGGACCACGCTGTAAATCTCCACAAGTGGGTTTCTGGACTTTTATAATTTTGTATTAACAAAATAAAAATTGAGGATAAAGGAATGCTAATACAAAAGTTAATACAAAATATGTAGACTCTTATTAAGCAATATGTAATCTATGTCTCTTCAAATGTATATAATTTTGCTGCTGAGTTATGCCAGAATCCCTGGCCATATCTACAGCTCTCTCTTCCCTAGGTACTACACCTGGATACAACCCCATTAAAGGCTTATTTATACTTGACAGTAATCATAATTTGCTTATGTCTTAGTAGTTATAATGATATTTGACCAGTGTTAACAATTCCAGCCACCTTTAGAGAAATGTATAAATTGTGATCCTGCAGATAACACCCTTCTCCTAAAGAATATTACTGCAGATGTGCCTATTCCTAAAAACCTCTGTAACTTGATGCCGTAGGAACAGGACTTTAAAGGTCTAAATGCATATGAATATTTTTACTCCCCATGTATATGTGAAGTCATCTAGGTTCTTAAGTATCCTCAGTTCTACACAATTGTTCCTAAGTATGGAGTAAGCCACCCCTGGAACTAATGAAAGTACATGAATGGAGTAACACTGCACTGTAAAGGTTTCTAAACCACTGTGAAGAACATAGCATCATATTAGGCAATGCTGTTTGGAAAATGAAGCAGCATGCATTTCTACAAGTTTTTCTTCACTTTTTCTCCACTTAGTACGGGTGTAACTACTGTGGTAGCAGCCATAACAGCTGCTATGGGGCCAGCATTATCTGACTTGACACTCTAAAGCATAATATGTATAAAATATACATGTGATGTATAGATGTTGTATCTATGATGTGTACATGTTGTATGTGTATACTGTGTATAGTGTGTGTATATACTGTATGTGTGTATATATTCTATACCTTTGTATATGGCATGTATATACATGTGTATGAGAGTATGTGTATGGGAGTATACAAATATGTATTTTTTAAGTGGGAAGGAGGGTCCCGTTCGGAAGTGTGCTATGGGGCCCTGCCTCTCCTAGTTACGCCCCGGCCACTGAGCCTTAATGTACAAGCAGTAAACAACAAATAAGACAAAGAGCTTTTATCTTGGTTTATGCATTAGGTGAGTCATGGTTTTTTTACTTATCTTATACATTTAACCATGAAAATCTTCAAGCCATATGAGCATTGATTTGTTATTGTTCCATTTGCTTTTCTGTTAGGCTCAGTTCAGTTCTGCATTTGCGGTTTCTGTACTATTCTCCATTTTAGGAGAGTGTAACATAAATTAGGAATAAAAGGTGATTGGAAAGTCTCCAGTCACCTTCTGTTCCCTATTAACCTCAATGTACTGAAGGTTGCTTTCTGCCACAATTCCGTTATATAATAGAAATGTAATAGATATTTTTCCGCTCTTTCTTAACAGAAGAGGGAATGGAACCTGATGAATGTAGGTGTGAAATGTACCTAACCCATATTATCCATATCTAAGTAGCTATGTAAAGTCTCAAGCATGTTGCTTTAGTTCAAAACATGTTGTTATAGCCAGCATAAGTTAAGGAAGGTGTTTTTTTAAAAATTCTTGTAACTGGACAGTGAACCCTAAACTGAGCCCCCAAAATGGTAACAGCCTGCTTGCCTCAGCGTATCATGACTGCAGCAGAGGTCTGTTCATCACAGTTAACTGTTTCTGCAGAGGAACTGGGTGTGGTGCACGCATTCCCAATACAGGCAACAACATTAGCCACAGTTCACACACTCAAAACACAGAGGAAAGTCAACTCCTCCTAAGTTGCATTCTGGGGACAGATTACGATTTTGGCACGGATGTTACAATAGCGCAACTAAAATCAACATATGGCGAAGAACGTCTACTGTTAATAGAAAAATATACCCAGAGTTTTTGATTCAGCTTCAACAGACAAAAAATGTGTTATAAAAAAATTTATAATGTATGAAAGTAACTTTGAGCTTCCATTCCAAGCATTATTATTTCAGTCCCATTACCAGCACATTGGTCTTTTACTTTTTATTATGATTTTTACTTAATGTGAATTACCTTCAAAATTACAAGAGTATAGAAAATCGTTAGGAGCTTTAAGCCTGCTATTAAGTTGTGCTTGTCAGGACTTTGTAAGAGAAATCAGTTACATTTACCATGACTCTACCTTCACTGACATTTACGGAAGTCAGACACAGGGAAAAATAACAGTAGTGCTTATGCTTTAACTGCCATATAATAATAGGCCTTTAGTTACAACAGCAGCCGCTAACCACCTCACTCGTAATTACCCTGGTCTGAGTGACCACTGCACTGCAATAATACAAGGCACTCTAATTTTCACAAACATTTGTGTGCCATTGAAATGAAAGCATTAGACTTACAAATGGCCGTTGAAAATAAAGGCAATAATTTGTCTCCAGCTGGTGCAATTGTTTAATAAAAAGCCTGCTGTGTTTCCAGAAATAATATCCTTTATCTATGACAGCAACTGTAATTATGCTGTCTTTAGACCACCAGGATTTAACATCCAAAATATTCTGAACTCTGTTTGTAGTTTGGGGCTTTCCGAGCCAGCAGCACTGATGAAAGGGCTGCAAGCTGTTGAAGACCAAATAAACACTGGGCATCTTGGCAGAGCTGTCCACATCTGTCCAAATCTTACACTGAAGTGAAGGGATACTTGTAAATCATTTTGCCAAGGGACGCCAAGACGCTACCAATGAGTCATAGGACAATGGCCCAATCTCTAATTCAGAGAATGTCCAACAGCTAAAGGTTTCTTCCATCAAAGTTCTTGGATCAAGAATTCCCAACTGGCCTCTTCAGAACGGCTGTATCCACCTACCATGGCTTGCTTTTCGATAATGTGACCACACACATTGGGGCACATGTATTAAACATTTGGCTTGCCTTCGTCATTGAATTGCTTTCTTTAGTGTAGAAGTTATAAAAGTTGTGATTTGCCCCTGACTAGACATAGAAATTATCTTGGAACTGATTTCAACTTTTGGAGTAATTTTGGGGCTTTTTTTTTAAAAAGGGACAAATTCACTAAAGACCAAATGCCACATGTATCATTAAGGAAAACTGCTAAGATACACCTGACCAGCAGAAAAGCCAAGAACAGTCTCAAAAAACATACAAAGCCGTCCTTATGATTCATATGCCTCATGGTGCTTTATACACAGGTTTTCTTAGCAGGAAATTAAAAGTGAGGGCTTCACATGACACCTGAAAAGTCTGTAATTTTTATTACAATGGACTAAAACAGATTCTTTAAACACACAAATGAAATCATTAAAGTGACAACCCTTTCAAAATGACATAACTTAGCATAACATTTCCAAACACTTTAGGTTGTCCTCCCCAGTGGTCTGTGGTGTTTTTAAATGATCTGACATTCAAGTCATAAAAACAATAATATGACAAAATTCCATGCATAGAAAATGGACAGTGCCAAAACTACACAAACACGGTACCAGAACCAAGATTACTACATAGGAACAGCACCAGAAACAAGTTTACTATATAGATTTTGGTACCAGAACCAAGATTAATAAAAAGATAAAGGACCAAGCCTACTACATAGGGAAAGCACCAAAATCAAGATAACTACATTGGTTTGGTACTAGTACCAAGATTAATACATCAACACCTAACCGAAGAAGAGCAAGACAGACATCCTTAGCCTGAATTGGGATCTGGCTTTAACCACCTGCTCCGTTCTGCTCTACGCTCCAGGTGCCCAGCTGCTGCAGCTCTGGTGGAGGCCCCTGACTAGGTTCCCCAGACACCCCAATATATTTTTAGAAGTGATTGTGGAGACTTGCTTTTCAAAGGCTTCAACCTAAGTCCTGGACCTTGCTAGTGTTCCTTATCTATACCTAAAAATATACTAAAAGTATCTTTCTTTCCTGGACCTACTAAGTATATTATAATTTGAAAAAAGTGGTCAATTGATTTGTTAGTCTCTTGATTGCTGTGATTAACCCTCACTCTTGGGTCCAATTACGGGGTGCACCTAATCTATGGAGTCCTAGAATTTATCCCCAAGCATTCAGCACCCAGACCAACTCATTGCCACCACCCACAAATTACTTATACTAAGAAGGCCGTAGATGCCTCAACCACACAGGAAATGCAATCACTACCATATGCTATGTTAAAGGGGTTGTCCACTTTCAACAGATATTTGATGTGATTTGTGTAAGAAAAAGTTATACAATTTTCCAATATACTTTATGTATCAATTCATCAGTTTTCTAGATCCCTGCTTGCTGTCTTGCTATAAAAGCTTCTATTTTTACTTCCAGTCGATAGAAATCTGTCCATGTGATGAAGGCGTTATTATCACACAACTCCTATTACTCTCTGTGATAAAGGTTTGTGCACCTACATGTCCATTACATCACATGGACAGATTTATATATATTGGAAGTTAACAATGAAACTTCCTATAAAATGACAGCAAGCCGAGATCTAAAAAACTGTGAGGAATTGATACCGAAAGTACCGTATATAACTTTTGTATAACTTTTCCTTACACAAAACTATATCAAATATTTGCTGAATGTGGACAACCTCTTTAACCCCTTAACGACTTGGCCATTTTGCACCTTCCTAAAACGGCCCTTTTCTTAAAATCTGACATGTGTCACTTTAAGTGGTCATTACTTTGGAACACATTTCGTGACACATTGTACTTCATGTTGGTTGAGAAATTTAAGCAATATGTTTAGTATTTATTTATGAAATAATCGGAAATTCGTCCAAAAAGAAAGTTAGTCATATTACCAAAATAACATGATAACTAACATTTTACATATATCTGCTTTAACTTGGCATCATTTTTCAAACATCCTTTCCTGTTTTTAGGATGTTAGGAGACTTATAAATTTAGGTGTGACTTTTCCGATTTTAAGGAAAATCATCAAAACCTACTTGGAGGGCCAATTTAGTTAGAAGTGCCTTTATAAGGCCTATATGACAGACAACCCCCACAAATGACACCATTTTATAAACTGAACCACTCAAAATATTCAAAACAACATTTGGGAAGTTTGTTAACTCTATGAGTTCTTCATGAGGGGGAAAAATAAATGAAAGTGAAAGTATATGTAATTTTATCTTACAATATTTTCATTGAACCTTCACAATGGATTAAAAAGTAAAATGCATTTTACAATGTTTAGTGCAATATCTCCAAAGTATACCAATATGTTGTCACTGTACACTGCTGTACAGGCACAGGGTGGCACTTGGAAGGGAAAGAGTTTTGTTTTGTTTTCGTGTGTCAAGATGCATTCAGAGTGCCCTAGTGGTACCAAAACAAAGGAAAACCCCAACAAGAGACACCATTATGGTGTAATTTGTGTATTTGCCCCAACTGGTGTTTGATTCAATAAAGCCCCAAAAAGGAAAAAGGTGAAAATTTTCCTCAAAAAGTCATGTTTACCCCTCATTTATGTAAGTCGCAAGGGATAATAGAGGAAAACCCCCCCAAACATATGTAAAACTATTTCTCACGAGTGTAGAATTGCCTCACATGTGCATATAAAATGTTATATGGGTGCACAGTAGGGCTCAGAAAGTAAAGATGGGCCTTGGCCTTTTAGAAGCCGAAATTGACAGAAATCCTTTACATGTGTCAGGATGCATTTGAAGAGCCCTAGTGGTACAAAACAGAGGAGTACCCCAACAAGTGACACCATTAGCAGGAGCAATATGTGTATTTGCCCATAAAGGTGTTTGATTTAATTAGGCCCTAAATAGGAAAAAGGTGAAAATTTTCCTATAAAAGTGATTTTTACCCCTAATTTTTAGCCACAAGCAATAAAAATGTAATAACCCCCAAAATGTGTAAAACTATTTCTCCCAACTGTAGAAGTACCCCACATTTGATAATAAAATGTTCTATGGGCTCACAATAGATGGAATGAGGGATTTTTGCCTTTTAGAACTCCACATGTATTTGGAGAGCCTTTGTGGTATAAAACATGAGGAAAACCTGAAAAGTGACTCTTATTGTTGAATGCACACCCCTTGGAGAATTTAGCAAGGTGTAATCTGTGGTGTAGTGTAGTACACACGGTGAAATTAGCATTTTGAACATACAGGTGGTTTCCAAACATGATGTGGAATGCAGCCCAAGATGGTAACTTCAATTGTTTGTGGAAAGTTCAGTGCCCATTATGTGGTTCCCATTATGTGAGGTCCAGTTTGATTCACTGAGAAATGTTAGGGCTCGGATAGTCCATGTTTCCTGATGCAAAAAAGACCCTACATATGATCTTAAAAGCTAAACAGAAACTACAACAGGGCTCCGTAATAATAAAGCACTTGGAAAATAAAAAAATAATAATAATAATAAAGAAAGAACTTGTAAGAATTGCAAAGGATCTACTAACAAATCCAGAGACTTGGCGGGGAAATAGAAAACCTTAATAAAAACATAAAAACAACAAGTGACCCTTGTTTGCAAACTACATCCCGCAATGAAGTAATCGAGGGGTACAGTGATCAATTTGACCTAACAGTTAATAATTTCAATGAAAATGAATTCACAACCACGGTTCAACGAGAATTGTGAATGCATTGCGTATAAGCAGGTGGAATATACCAGGGGACAAACTAAAATGTTGTCACTCTGGAGTTCTTGCAGGTCTCCTAGTAGTATATAGTGTCCATCCTAACTCCTCTTTTGGAACAGACTCTTTTCTGAGTCTTTTCTGAGTCAGTGGAATTCACTGGGAAAATGCTGTCCAGACATCTAATCCAGAGCTACTGGAACCCTGTCCTTGTCCAAATATTAGTTTCCTTATATCTGCCTCTTTAAAATGGAGAAATGATGCGGCAGGACCTGCACATTGGAACAGCATGTGAGAGTTTTACAGCATCATCTGTACAATGTACACGGCCAGCACTTTTCTATTTTTATTTTTCAGTAGGGCGCTGTATGGTCTCAGCACCTGATCTGACAGTTCAAACCCACCCATGTATTTATTGTGGCTGGGGGGAGTGGTGGTGGTACCTTGAACAGGGGTGAGGGTGCTGGAGTCCCAACGAACTGTGGTCAAAATAAGGACATTGCTTTTGTCCTTATACTTGACCAACACCATGTTCTGATTGCTGAGTAACTGAATGTCCCCTCTTTCTAAATGGCTGTCTGACAAGGTTTCCAGGGGACCTCTATGGTTTTTGTGTACGGTGCCACATGCTACAGAACCTCTGGAATTGAGGGATTAGAACAGTGGAATTCTGGGATAAAAGTTATCCACATACAAGTGGTAACCCTTATCCAGCAGTGGGTTCAAAATTTGGTCAATCGGAGGTCTCTGGGAGATGGCATGATGCCACCAGACATGGCCCCTACCACTTGTGATTGGTGCTGTCCTAGACAGCAACAATTATTGCCCAGTGTGGCTTTTATTCACCCAAGCCATTGTGACAAATATTTCTGCTATTGGCTGGTCCAGATTAACCAGCCAATAGCGGCGAACACGTAAAGAGAGGGGCAGTGAAACTCCTCTTGTTCAATAGTCAAAATTGGTGGCTTTCAAGAACAGCTGCCACCTTGCCCCAATCACCCTTTCTATAGACATGGTGATCGGTATTACTGACGTCATAATTAAAATCGCTGCTATTGGCTGGTCTGCATTGATGAGCCATGAGCCTGGTCCATGTGGCAGGTTGGATGGCCGTCAGGAACAACCACCATATTGCCCTGATCACTGTGTCTGAACCGTGTTGGCAACTCACTTCCTGTCGCACTGTTCTATTACAGCACACGTCGGGAAGGGGTTTATAGCATATACAATCTTTATTTTTTTGGCAATTTGGACAAATAAGGGCTTATTTTTTTTTTGCAACCTGAGATGCACTGTAAAAAAACATGTGGAGGAAAATAAAATCATCAATTCATGATTCGGATTTTTAGCTTTTTTTTTGGACGGCGTTCACTGTAGCATAAAAAAATATTTAAAAAAATATATTTATTTATATTCGTCCGATTTTATTGAAGAAAACCTAGAATAGAAAAATTTGCATTTCTTTTAGTATCGCCATTTTTAGAGCTGCATAATTTTTGTATTTTTTTGGTTAACGGAGCTGGTTGTGGGCTTATTATTTGCGTGGTACCATTTTGTTGATTGAAACTTTTTTGGATCACTTTTTACAACATTTTTGTAAACCAATTTGATAAAAAAATGCTTACAAACGTGGCAATACCAAATAAGTGTTTTTTTTTGTGATTTAGTGTTTTTTGTACTTTACTACTTGTGTATAGGGAATTGTGGTGTTTGGGGGACTTTCACTTTCTTTTATTATTTAATTTTATTTGAAAAAAACCTTTATTGTTTTAACATTTTTTTATATTTAGTGACATGTTAGCTTGAAAAAGTGATTTTCTTATCACTTGTTCAAGCTCAAATAGCGCTTACACAGTGCAATACAGATGTATTGCACTGTGTAATGTAAGACACTGGATTTACTTGTAAGAACTTGTGAGAGGGAACACAAGCCATCATGGGATCTGTGGGCAGCTTGAATTGGACTCAACTTCAGGGCAAGTACAGGAAGACATAAATCCGCCAACTTCAGCACAATATCATTCTGTTGGCTTTTAAAGGGGGAATCACATGTAATAATTTGGTAAAATTATAACTTTATACTTACATTTTAACCAAAATCCCTTGTTCTAAGGGGCTCAAAATTTTTGACAAAGAAAATACAATAGTAATTTCTGATAGTATTTCTAATACAAAGGGTTGAAAATCCTTTGTTGGCAATGACTGCCTGAAGTCTTGGACTCATGGACATTACCAGATGCTGTGTCTTGTTCTTATGGCAGCAAAGCCCGCTGTTCCACTGACGCACACCAGGCTTATCTCATAATTTCTCATTTCTTACATGGACAATCCGTTTCTGATGAAGGTTATGTGATTTGACCGAAATATTAATTATGGATTGTGTACTGAAATTCAAATGTAAATATAATTTTTTAAATTAAAGATTGCATCACATTCGAGTACGTACTCTCTTATTTCCTCCTTTTCAAGGCTCTGTCAGGCCTTTATTGCAGGGATTTTTAGTTGCTGTTTGTTTGCAACCTTTCTGTTTGAAGTTTAGTCATTAACAAATGAAATGCTACTCAATTGGGTTGAGATCAGGTGGAAGACTTGTTCATTCAAGAGTATTTCACTTCTTTGCTTTAATAAACTCCTGGGTTACTTTGGCTTTAAGTTTCGGGTCATTGTCCATTTGTGTTTTGAAATGCCAATCAATCAGTTTGGGTGTTTGACACAGGAGTTGAGAAGACTATATGTGTAAATATATCTCAGAATTCATCTAGCTTTGTCTGTCCTGTGTCACCTCATCAATTAACACTAGTGGCTCCATGATATTTTACAGATGTGGTATGCTTTGGTTCATGAACTACCACTCCTTGGCCATACTTTTTTCTTTCCATCATTCCGGTAGAATGTTCCAAAGAATGTCCTTCCAGAACTTTGCTGGCTTTTTTAGATGTTTTTCAGCAAAGTCCAATCTAGCTTTTTTATTCTCGAGGCTTATGAGTGACTTGCACTGTGCAGGGAACCATCTACTTTCTTGCAGTCTTCTCTTTATGGTAGATTTGGATATTGATGCACCTATATCCAGGAGAGTGTTGTTCACTTGGTTGGCTGTTGTAAATGAGTTTTTCTTCAACGTGAAAATTATTCTGCGACGCTCCACCGCTGTTGTCTTCTGTGAGCGTACAGGTCTTTTTGCATTGATGAGTTTACCAGTCGTTTCTTTCTTAGAATGTACCAAACTGTTTATTTTGCCAATAGTGAAGCAATTTACCAAAGGGGTTTTTTTTCTATTTCCGTAGCTTAGGGGTGGCTTGTTTTACCTTTATGGAGAGCTCTTTTGATCGCAAATTATCTTTACAGCAAAATCTTCCAAACGTAAATATCAAAGCTCAAATCAATTCCACACCTTTTATCAGAATGACATAATGAAGGAATTACTCACACCTGCTCAAGAAACTCCAATTACTTTGAGTCCCGTTAAAAACAGGTTGGTACATTATAATGGGCTGAAATTCATAAACCCTACATACAATTTTAATGTAAATAGCTATAATTTCTCTCTAAACCTTTTCTATCTTAATAACAAGAAGGAATTCAGCAGAGATTTCCGATTGAAAGTTAAAACAGGAAGCAAGAAAAATCAAAGTAAATAAAGGAAGAATCACTTTGTTCTGATAAGATAAATAACAAACCTTGCAATCACTTGTATTCACATTTGTTAAAAAATAAGCTATCATTTAAAATTAAATGAAAGTGCATAATAATTATGATGCTACAACTACAACTATAATAATTAGAATAATGATAATTATATGATTATATGAGAGAGATTTTAGAAAGTTATAGAATTCAGATTATGACAGTTTCAGTCAGGACCGTTTCTAGCATTGGGCGGAGGTGCTGGCTAGTTGGAGTGTAGGGGGGATGGGACTGCCCCTCCACCTACTCCAAATTCTGCAAGAATCGATAACATCTCTAAGTCTTTCAGGCAAAGGTGTTATTAATAATGAGATTGCTGCACCAAACCCCTTTTCGAGGCTCTTGTGTGGCTTTCTGTGACACAGTCAGAACAATGACATCATAATCGCACTGCACAGCAAAATCCAGGAGTTGACAGCAGTAGAACTTAACTGTGGAAGTGAAGGAGAGGTAAGTGGTTAATTTCTTTACAAAGGGCACAGCATTCCACTGTATACCTTTATTAATTACAGGGTACAGTATATATTAACTAATTACAGGTGGTACTCTATTGATTCCAAGGAGCACAGTGTTTAATTAATACTGTTCTCTATGTAATTAATTCATTAATAAGAGAGATACAGTATTTATTAAATAACTACAGGCGGCACAGTGTTTGTTAATTTATTACAGCAGGCACAGTATTTATTATAGGGGGTCACTGCACATATTCATCATGGAGGGCACTGTATATAGTTTCATGTTAGATATGGTTTGAAATAGACACATGTCCATCAAGTCCCACCTATAAAATTTACGTTTTGTTTCCATAACTTTTGATAATTTTGTTCTCTACAGAGGTATCCAGGCCTCTTGAACATACAATATCTAAAGTATCAGCCATCACAGCCTCCTGAGTCAAAGAGTTCCATAGTCTCACTGTTCGCACAGTAAAGAACCTTTATCCATGGCGTTGGTAAAATCTCCTCTCCTCTAAACGTAGAGGACATCCCCTCTATGTCTAGCCATGATGAAGCGTTTTTATACTTGAAACCATAGCTATTTGTGGATACCACTATGTGCTGATCGATTTTTATATGATGATTTAATAAAGAAGCAAGAAAATTTTTTTCATATACAAATGCTGGATCATTCGAATATTTTTCATTGTCCTGGTCACAGGCCTAGGTATAAAAAGTTTTAGGGAAAATTCCTGTTTTTGCATTTTTTACTCCTCTCTTTCCACAAGCCATAACTTTTTGACTCTTTCTTCACAAAGCTATATGTTCTAAATTGTATGTTCTATTGGTGCCATTTAATATTAAGTGTCATGTACTAGGAAGCTGGAAAAAAATTCCAAAGGTGGTGCAATTGGCAAAAAGCACTGTTTTGCCTTATTCTGATGGGCTTTATTTGTATGACTTTTAATATGTGGTCAAGATATTATTTTTTGGATCAGTACAATTGCAGTGATATAATTTACATAGTTTAGTTATGTCTCAATACCTTTAAAAAAAATGTAAAAACCTTGCATTAATGAAAAAAATACCTTGCATCGCCATATTCTGACATCAGTAACTTTTTTTCTGCTTCAGTGTATGGAGCTGTGTAAGGTGTCATTGTTTGTGCGATGGTATGACATTTTAATTGATTTTGAAAACTGTATGACTATCGATCACTTTTTGTTCAAAATTTTAGCAGAGGCAATACTTGGCTATTCAGACATTTAGACGCTTTTTCCATTACGGGGTTCATTGCCAGGAATAATTGTTTTATAAAATTTTTATAGATTGGACATTTTGGGATATAGTGATACTATGGGGCCCATGTATCATAAATCTTGCTTTGTCAGTCTGTTTATTCCTAGCTTTTCTGCTTCATAGATGTTTATTAGTGTTTTTTCCCTATTGATACATGTTATGTTTGGTCTATAGTGAGTTTGCGACTCTTTGGGAACAAAAGTCACAATCTAATTTCTACATCTGGTCAGGGGTAGATTTAGATTCGCGCCAAAATTTGCGACTCTTTTGCGAAAAAAACAACGCAACTTTCACATCTTGATTCAGGTGATAAGGTGATATTGGTAATGCCAACCCAATGTGCATTATGCAAATTAGTGTGGATCTGTAAATATGTAAAATCTTTGAGATTTCTCTGCTTAAGCCTCAAGTTGTAGGTGAAACTGCAAATACTGGTAGGTCATTAAGGTCATTAATAAAATATCAAAATATTGGTAACAATAATCCAGTCTGATAATGTTCCATTATTTCTTTACTGAGCCTTATTCTGGTACCATATTTCAATACAGATGATAGTTTTTTAATTCTGTGCAGACACTGGTTCTGACCCTGAGTCCAGTTCTGGTGCTGTATTTCTTTATTGAGCTTGGTTCTGGTCCCTTATTTCTGTATGGAGCTATTGTAATAATACATGGTCAACGCTATAAAATAATTAGCTTTTTTGAAAAGCCTAAAATAAGGTTAAGAAGAAAATAACATAAAATGTGCCTTATCACATTGCTCCTTCCATTTTCCATTTTAGTGATACATTCATAACTTCTTGTTTGCACTGCTTTAAATAAATAAAACCAAATTTTTAGAATTGGTTGTGCCAGCTTACAAGTTATCCAGAGAAAACATTATACTGGCGGTCCCCTACTTAAGGACACCCGACTTACAGATGACCCCTAGTTAAAGACGAACCCCTCTGCCCACTATGACCTATGGTGAAACTCTCTGGATGCTTAACAATAGTCCCAGACTGCAATGATCAGCCGTAAGGTCTGGATCTACAATGATAAAATATACAGTTTCGATTTACATACAAATTCAACTTAAGAACAAATCTATGGAACCTATGTTGTATGTAACCCGGGGAGTGCTTGTAGTTGATCTGTTAGAGGT
This sequence comes from Engystomops pustulosus, assembly GCF_040894005.1. Classification (NCBI taxonomy): domain Eukaryota; kingdom Metazoa; phylum Chordata; class Amphibia; order Anura; family Leptodactylidae; genus Engystomops; species Engystomops pustulosus. Next base: position 78,781,042 of record NC_092415.1, on the reverse strand, counting down.
TCAGAACACTGGGATACCATAGGCAAGGATAGGAGGTCCATGAATCCCATTTTGAATAAACCAATGGTTTGGCAAGCATGCCCCCACTTCATTTACATGAGGGGAAAACTCACCACTTATCAATTCTGGGGTCCTGTTTGCATGTAACAAAATGGCTGCCACAGTTTTAAAGTACAGTATTTGTGAAAATATGATACAAGATCTTAGTATTAAACTTAAGCATGCTTAAGATCAGTGTAGGATATTTGAATGTGTCAGCCAGAAGTGTAACTAGGAGAGGGCGGGCTCCATAGCAGATTTCTGTATGGGGCTCCGATTCCGCTAAAAACAATATACACTTGTATATAGACACACATAAAATTATACACTCATACACACACATTTATACACTTTTACATATATACATATACACACATTTATGCACTCATACATGTATGTATAAACTCATACATACAGCATACATACATAATATACACACTCATACAGTATACACAGATTATATATACACATACAGGGGCATATTTATCAGGACCTCTGCGCACCACCAGTGGCGCAGAGGCCCTGAAATAATCGCAAATGCTAGCTTATTGCTAGCTTTTGCGATTATTTTCCCCAATCCGCCACCTTCACGCCAGTGGGGCGTGAAGGGGGGGCGCGGCCGGCCGAGCGGGGGGCGCGGCCGGACGGGAGTGGCCGGCGCGGGGCGTTACTGTCCCCGCGCCTGCGCACTCGCTGCTGCTGGCGACTTTTTATACGTGAAAAGTCGCCGGCTGCATAGGATAAACGCTGCGCTACTGGCGGCCCGATACATCAAGAGGCAGAAGCCTCTTGATGTATCGGGCTGCAAATTTGCAGTGGCGTGGCGATCATACGCTGGCGCACGAGCACCTGCGTATGATAAATATCCCCCACAGTGTATATACATCAAATACACACAAATACTTTTACTTTCTTTAAACTATAAATCAATATATCATTGTTCAGTTAACATTAAATGATACCTCTGCACAGGCGATTGTCATCTTTACTAACTATTGTTAGCAAATATATTTTGAAAATAATAAAAATATTGTTTAAAAAAATACACACATACACAGCATATACACACATGCAGCATATACATAGCACATACACACAGAGCATATTCATACATATAGTACAGACCAAAAGTTTGGACATGTGGATTTATATACTTAAATCAAACCTACCACTTGAAGTGGCAGGTTTCAGATGGAAATACCGAGCACTAGCTCAGGGTGAGCTGGTGCCGGAGCTTATTTTTGTTAGTGTTTTAAACCGCGGTTTAAAACACTTTTTAAACTTTATAGCCAGCGCAGGGAGGTACGCGCTCGGCGCTTACCATGCGCGCGGCTCTCCTTCACTTCCTATGTAGCCGCGCGCACGGTAAGCGCCGAGCGCGTACCTCCCTGCGCCGGCTATAAAGTTTAAAAAGTTTTAAAAGCGGTTTAAAACACGAACAAAAACAAGTTCCGGCACCAGCTCACCCTGAGCTGGTGCTCGGTATTTCCATCTGAAACCTGCCACTTCAAGTGGTAGGTTTCCTTTAAGAAAAAGTGTAAAACAACTGGAAATATGTCTTATATTTTAGGTTCTTAAAAGTAGCCATCTTTTGCCTTGATTACTGCTTTGCACACTCTAGGTATTTTCTTGAGGAGCTTCAAGAGGTAGTCACCAGAAAAGGTTTTCACATCACAGGTGTGTCCTGTCAGGTTTAATAAGTGGGATTTCTTGCCTTATAAATGGGGTTGGGACCATCAATTGTGTTGTATAGAAGTCAGGTGGATACACAGCCTTACTGAATAGACTGTTAGTAGTAGACGGCAGGACGGCAGCTGATTCCTAGCCTTGCCCTTCTGCTCTCCCCTACCCTCCAACATTTCTTATCCAAGCTCCTGGCTCAGCTCTGTACTGTGGAAGATATGTACTGTTATATACATATTATGTATAAATGTTGCACATTCTCCATTCTTTAGTGTGGCAGGTTGGGTGGCCGGGCCCCCTAAAATTGGGCGGGTCCCATAGCAGCTGATATCCCTGTAATTATGTCCCTGGTGTCAGATAAAGAAGGATAAATAGACAGCACTGTGAGCTTCAATGTTCTCATCAGCTCCATTCATCATTTTCCCAAACGCGAGTGTTGATAATAGTAGAAAATGATAGTATACATCAGTACAAAGCTTAGCTATCACCCTGCTATAAACAGGCTGATTTTTAGGTTTAAACAAATTTGTTTCCATTTATTGTGTAAAAGAAGATAGGTTTTCTTATATGTTTTTTTTGCAGGATAAGCAAAAAGATTCATGCAGTGTGGAGTGATCTAGGGACAAGACACATTTTTTTAATCAGTCTGCCTCTGAGAATGGAAGCAGACAGTTCACACTGAGAGTTGCTAGAATATTTTTAATCTTATGGTAATAGCATGTGCAGAAGGAGGGAAAAAAAACAATTTGCACTTTTTTCCCCCCGTTGAAGATCTTGTCAATATCAAGATATCAACACTCTATAATGTGTTTAATAAAACTGTTGTTTCCATGGATGTGAAACAATTTTAATGTGCTTAAAAAAATAAAACTTAATAAGATTTTATTTGTAATTATTTTTTCTGTTGAACGTCTGTAATTAAATCTTCATTGCCGCCACAAAATCTTGTCTTAACTTGTTGTAATCTCAGCTTAGATAAAAATCTGAACCCTGTAACCTCACAAGGGCAAAGCAAATTAATAAGATGAGCTTTATTCAGAAGTGCCTTTAAAAAGCTAAGTGTACTATGCAGTCACCCGCAGATGAATTAATGAAACAAATTGCAGCTCAGGCCATTTGCATAATGATTATGTAAGGGGTTGTACATGGAAATGGTAAAACCATGAATTCTGGAACAAAAGGAATGTAATCATCTTCAATAATCATAGAGAGATTGCTATGAGTAATGTGCTAATTGCTTATGTTATTGTAAATGGGGGAAGGGGCATTGGCTCTACGCTAGTGTTTAAGTTTTTTCAACAGGAGCACTTTAAGGAATGTGAAGTTAATGGACCAAAATCAATCCAAAATCAAATCCAAACAGATTATTTTATAGGTTGTTGATGTTTTAGCTTGACACATTTCTATGAATTTCTTATAAGTAGGGGAGTAATTCCTGTGTGTAGCTAACCTGCCACTGTAAAAACCTTAGCGACTATTATAGGGCTGAAGGGGTGGTTCAGCTGCCCAAACTAGTGGGTACACAATCAGGGGCATACTGGATATGACTGGATTACTTAGCAAACTTTTAAATGGGGCCTAATCTCACATTCTTTCCTAACATAGCACTGCCACCACTCCTTCCATGTTGTGTCAGACATTACTTAGGACTGCCTGTTGTCAATGGAGGGAGAGGCAGCAGTCTCATGTAAGTTACAGTTGAAATGAATAGTTTATGGTGACAATGATACTAGTTTGGTTTTATGTGGGGTCAGACAGTGTAGGCTTGTGTCAGTATTGTCTAAATTGAACTAAGTAAATAAAGCCCCAGAACTAATCTCAGTACATCTGTGTGAAATGTATGCAACAAATTTGATTTGTATACATCAATAATAAATAATTCCTTTATTTATATAGCACACACAGATTATGCAGCGCTGCACAGAGCTTGCCAAATCGGTCCCCAATGGGGCTCACAATCTATTCAACCCACCAGTATGTTTTGGAGTGTGGGCGGAAACCCACGCAAACACGGAGAGAACATACAAACTCTTTGCAGATGTTGACCCTGGGACTTGCACCCAGGTCCTCAGCGCTGCAGTGCTGTAATGCTAATCACAAAGCCACCGTGCCTCCCCATCAAGAACCTCCAAAAGATATATAGATGTACATGCACTGAACTTAATTATACCTCCAACACCTCCAAATTATGTATATGTGCAGTGCCTCCAAATTGTATATACCTTTCTGCTGTACATATGTTCCACTGCAACCCCAAAAAGGATCTAGGAATTCAAATTGTTTGCTGTTGTGTCCCTTATCATTTTTTTTAAACATCCACCCGTTCAAAAGATATGATCCTACTCATACTAGTAGCACACATAGACTTCCATGACCAAAGAAAATAAAAATGTTGCCATTCCTTGGCCAGTATAAGCTAATTCACATTTGGCTTTCAGGAACTATACGTTGTGAACATGGAGACAAACATCAAAGTGATCAATGGCACATAGGCCACAGCATTTGTACTTGGTGAGGGCTATGCTTTAATTGTTTTTCTATTAAAAAAGAATAAAAAGACTAATTAATTTAATATATGCTTGAATTCCAAGATCCTATTAAAAATGATACTATGAAGGGTTCTGTGTGTAATTTCAAGCAAGTTTATATAATTAATAAAGAAAAGCATGTTACAGAAGAACTGGGAGAAAATGTAGGAAATCATATTAATGAACATCCACTGATTTACATTGCACAAAATTCATTAGCTTCTTGAATGATTAGATTATGTAAACCTTAAAGGGAACCTGTCACCAGCAGGGGACACCTGTTAAAACCCTAAACATACCTTATAGGCTGCATTTAATGTTGTCCAGGCATATCCTTATAATGATGGTGTGCCGGACGCATGCTGAAATAATTACTTATATTCACAGGCAGATACCAGTCAGGGGGACGGGCTTCGGGGTCCAGCAGTCAAGCGTTCACCAAGCCTCCGGCCAGCTGCGTCATCAAAACTCCTTCTACAGTCTCTTTTCAGCCAACTCCTACTCTGCCTCTCGTTCAAATCTGCGCGTATCCGCAGGGAGAAACGCACAGTGCGCATGTGCTGCAAGCTGTCATATAATTGATACCTGGCCGCGCTTCCTCAATCATGTACATGCGCAGTGCATGTTTCTCCCTCCGGATACGCACAAGGCCGGAGAGGAGATACTAAAGGCACTGCGCATGTCCGAGACTGGAAGCTGCCTGTCAATATAAGTTGTAATTTCAGCATGCGGCCTGGACAACATTTAATGCACCTATAAGGTATATTTAGGGGTTTAACAGGCATCCTGCTCATGTTCCGTTTAAAGGGGTTGGCTACTAATAGGAAACCTTACCGGGACAAGTAAAAAACCCTATTAGGCTCACCCACATACTTACTGGTAAGTTTAGTTGTTGCCAGCCTGAGCCGTGGTACAAGTGACCTGCCAGCAGCACGACCTGTGACCTCCTGTGAGCTTCCAGTGGATGGAGGGGGCCGTGCAATCATTTATTTTTTATTTATGATTTTTATTAGATAATATAATTTACATTTATATATGATACAAAATCATCACAATTTTTACATAATTCTCCATAAAAAATATTCAATTTAATATTTCTCCTTTCTTTTCATTCTTTCCCTTTCTCCTCTGCTGTCTCCTTTCCTGAGCAGAGAAATGAAAAATAAAGTAAAAATAACTATATATAATAGTAGAAAACACAGGCAGCACTCCAGTTGTCCAAAATATCGAATCAGAGTGAGATTTATTGAAACAGTGGCGACGTTTCAGTGTAGAAGTGAACCCAACTGGATTTTTATAGGAAATACATCATACAACAATGAGTACAAGTGGGCATGTACTAAAGTGTATAATTTGCATAAATTACATAAAAACATCCATATAATAGTGACAATTCATATAAATAATCAGGTTAACTCATAATATACTGCTTGTGCTTCATATTTACATGATCGTAATTCTAGCTTATATACGTGCTTATAAAATTTCATATTAGTGTAGCTCATCTACAGGTGCATAGTGTGAACATGATATGAATATGTAGTTAAAATGCCCCTGTTGGGTTAGGACGTTTTAGATATACAGGCAGTCCCCGGGTTACATACAAGATAGGGTCTGTAGGTTTGTCCTTAAGTTGAATTTGTATGTAAGTCGAAACTGTATATTTTATAATTGTAGATTCAGACAAAAAAAAATGTTGGCCCCAGTGACAATCGGAGTTTAAACTTTTTTTTTGCTGTAATGGGACCAAGGATTATCCATAAAGCTTTCTTACAGATACCTTACAGCTGATTATTGCAATCTGGGACTAAAGGAAAGCTTCACCAGAGGTCAGAGGGGTCTGTCTGTAACTATGGGTTGTCTATAATTCGGGTGTGCTTAAGTAGGGGACCGCCTGTATCTAATTCCAGAGACACACGTGCATTGACGTCCCTGGCACTTTGATAAATGTTGTTCACTTGTTAACTGCTTGAAAAAGGTGGTCTACACCGAAACGTCACCACTGTTTTAATAAATCTCACCCTTTGTTGATTTTTGGACGACTGGAGTGCTGTCTGCGTTTTTTCTACTAAGTGCAATAGAGGATCTTGCCAGGATCTGAGAAGGCTTTGCACCCCCTTTGTTAAGGATTCCTTATACTGTGCGGACTTGTTTTTTTCTATTTATCTCATATATGTGTGTAATCTATTGTATCTTATAACTAATATATCCCTCCCAGTTATTATGATTTTATATACAGTGATACCCTGACCAATGTAAATATATAGCACGCCCTAATGAATATATACTGTGTATATATAATAATTTATTTATTTTTATATAGCCCTGCTCTCATATATATTGAAGGCCTCATTACTCACCCCCCAATTAAATTATATACAGCTCCCATATACAGAACCCCTCCAGCTTAGTAATATACTGCATCCCATATACAGCTCCCCATCTTAGTAATATACTGTACCCCATATACAGCCCCCCAGCTTAGTAATATACTGTATCCCATATACAACCCCCCAGCTTAGTAATATATCGTATCCCATATACAACCCCCCCAGCTTAGTAATATACTGTATCCAATATACAGCCCCCCAGCTTAGTAATATTCTGTATCCCATAAACAGCCCTCCAACTTAGTAATATACTGTATCCCATATACAGCCCCCCAGCTTAGTAGTACACTGTATCCCATATACATCCCCCCAGCTTTGTAATACACTGTATCCCATATACAGCCCCCCAGCTTAGTAATATACTGTATCCCATATACATCCCCCAGCTTAGTAATATACTGTACCCCATATACATCCCCCAAGCTTAGTAATAAACTGTACCCCATATACAGCCCCCCGAGCTTAGTAATACACTGTATCCCATATACAGCCCCCAGCTTAATAATATACTGTATCCCATATACAGGCCTCCCACCTTAGTAATATACTATACCCCATATACTGCCCCACAGCTTAGTAATCTACTCTACCCCATATGCAGCCCCCAGCTTAGTAATATACTGTATCCCAAATACAGGCCTCCCACCTTATTAATATACTATAACTCATATACGGCCCCCAGCTTAGTAATATCCTGTATCCCATATACAGTCCCCCATCTTATTAATATACTGTGTCCCACATACAGCCCCCCAGCTTTGTAATATACTGTATCCAGCGTCAGACTGGCCCACCGGAGTACCGGAGAATCCTCCGGTGGGCCCTGACGCCTGCTGGGTCCTGGCACTCTGGTGCCGGCGCGGCCCCGGCGCTCAGGAGCCGGGCGGCCCCGGCGCTCAGGAGAAGGCGCGGCCCCGGCTCTCATGTGACGGCGCGGCCCCGGCGCTCAGGAGAAGGCGCGGCCCCGGCGCTCAGGAGAAGGCGTGGCCCTGGCGATCATGTGACGGCGCGGCCCAGGCGCTCCGACATCCGATGCCTGCTTCCTGCTCCTGTGACGTCACCGCATCCTCGCTGGCCCTTGAGATAACGCGTTCCCGCGGCTGCTGCACAAGGTAAGGCCCTCTGTGTGTGTACTGTCTGTACTGGGGTGGGGGGGTGAGGCTCTATTTCTATGCTGGGGTGGGGGGGTGAGGCCCTATTTCTATGCTGGGGTGGGGGGGTGAGGCCCTATTTCTATGCTGGGGTGGGGGGGTGAGGCCCTATTTCTATGCTGGGGTGGGGGGTGAGGCCCTATTTCTATGCTGGGGTGGGGGGTGAGGCCCAATTTCTATGCTGGGGTGGGGGAAAGGCCCTATTTCTATGCTGGGGTGGGGGTGAGGCCCTATTTCTATGCTAGGGTGGGGGATGAGGCCCTATTTCTATGCTGGGGTGGGGGGTGAGGCCCAATTTCTATGCTGGGGTGGGGGAAAGGCCCTATTTCTATGCTGGGGTGGGGGTGAGGCCCTATTTCTATGCTAGGGTGGGGGATGAGGCCCTATTTCTATGCTGGGGTGGGGGTGAGGCCCTATTTCTATGCTAGGGTGGGGGATGAGGCCCTATTTCTATGCTGGGGTGGCGGTGAGGCCCAATTTCTATGCTGGGGTGGGGGAAAGGCCCTATTTCTATGCTGGGGTGGGGGGTGAGGCCCTATTTCTATGCTGGGGTGGGGGGTGAGGTCCTATTTCTATGCTGGGGTGGGGGGTGAGGCCCTATTTCTATGCTGGGGTGGGGGGTGAGGCCCAATTTCTATGCTGGGGTGGGGGGAGATGCCCTATTTCTATGATGGGGTGGGGGGAAAGGCCCTATTTCTATGCTGGGGTGGGGGGAGATGCCCTATTTCTATGCTGGGGTGGGGGGTGAGGCCCTATTTCTATGCTGGGGTGGGGGGTGAGGTCCTATTTCTATGCTGGGGTGGGGGGTGAGGTCCTATTTCTATGCTGGGGTGGGGGAGAGGCCCTATTTCTATGCTGGGGTGGGGAGAGGCCCTATTTCTATGCTGGGGTGGGGGAGAGGCCCTATTTCTATGCTGGGGTGGGGGAGAGGCCCTATTTATATGCTGGGGTGGGGGGAGGCCCTATTTCTATTCTGGGGTGGGGGGAGGCCCTATTTCTATCCTGGGGTGGGGGAGGCCCTATTTCTATCCTGGGGTGGGAGGTGAGGCCCTATTTCTATGCTGGGGTGGGAGGTGAGGCCCTATTTCTATGCTGGGGTGGGGAAGAGGCCCTATTTCTATGCTGGGGTGGGGAAGAGGCCCTATTTCTATCCTGGGGTGGGGGGAGGCCCAATTTCTATCTTGGGATAGCTCTTTTACTTAAAGAGCTACACCCGCAGTACACAGCCATACATGGAGCTACAGCCGCAGTACACAGCCACACGTGGATCTACAGCCGCAGTACACAGCCATACATGGAGCTACAGCAGCAGCACACAGCCATACATGGAGCTAAAGCCACAGTACACAGCCATACATGGAGCTACAGCCACAGTACACAGCCATACATGGAGCTAAAGTCGCAGTACACAGCCATACATGGAGCTACAGCCACAGTACACAGCCACACGTGGATCTACAGCCGCAGTACACAGCCATACATGGAGCTACAGCAGCAGCACACAGCCATACATGGAGCTAAAGCCACAGTACACAGCCATACATGGAGCTACAGCCACAGTACACAGCCATACATGGAGCTAAAGTCGCAGTACACAGCCATACATGGAGCTACAGCCACAGTACACAGCCATACATGGAGCTACAGCCACAGTACACAGCCACACGTGGATCTACAGCCGCAGTACACAGCCATACATGGAGCTACAGCAGCAGCACACAGCCAAACATGGAGCTAAAGCCACAGTACACAGCCATACATGGAGCTAAAGCCACAGTACACAGCCATACATGGAGCTACAGCCACAGTACACAGCCATACATGGAGCTACAGCAGCAGTACACAGCCATACATGGAGCTACAGCCACAGTACACAGCCATACATGGAGCTACAGCCACAGTACACAGCCATACATGGAGCTACAGCCACAGTACACAGCCATACATGGAGCTACAGCAGCAGTACACAGCCATACATGGAGCTACAGCCACAGTACACAGCCATACATGGAGCTACAGCCACAGTACACAGCCATACATGGAGCTACAGCCACAGTACACAGCCATACAGGGAGCTACAGCCGCAGTACACAGCCATACATGGAGCTACAGGAGCAGTATACAGCCACACATGGAAATACAGCCACAGTACACAGCCATACATGGAGCTACAGTCGCAGTACACAGCCATACATGGAGCTACAGCTACAGTACACAGCCATACATGGAGCTACAGCCACAGTACACAGCCATACATGGAGCTACAGCCACAGTACACAGTCATATATGGGGCTACAGCCACAGTACACAGCCATACATGGAGCTACAGCCACAGTACACAGCCAAACATGGAGCTCCAGCAGCAGTACACAGCCATACATGGAGCTACAGCCACAGTACACACCCCTACATGGAGCTACAGCCACAGTACACAGCCAAACATGGAGCTCCAGCAGCAGTACACATCCATACATGGAGCTACAGCCACAGTACACAGCCATACATGGAGCTACAGCTGCAGTACACAGCCATACATGGAGCTACAGCAGCAGTGCACAGCACAGTACCACATGAAGGGTGGGGGTGCGGGGGGGGGGGGTCTGGAGGGGGCCCCCCAAAAAATTTTCTCTGGTGGGCCCAAGGTACACCAGTCCGACACTGACTGTATCCCATATACAGCCCCCTCAGTATAAGAAGAATCTGTCCCCAAATTAATATACACAGCCCCCCCCAGTATAAGAAGAATCTGCCCCAAATATAAATGTACACAGTCCCCCCCCAGTATAAGAAGAATCTGGCCCAAATATAAATGTACACAGCCCCACCCTCCAGTATAAACCTAATCTGGCCCCATATAAATATATACAGCCCCCCACCCCAAGTATAAAAATAATGTGGCCCAAATATAAACATACACAGTCCCCCCAGTATAAAATGAATCTGGTCCCATATAAGTATATATAGAAGACCCTCCCCTTATCCCGTCATATTAGTGTTCGCCCTTATATATATGGCCACATTGAATTGAAAAGTGTATATGAAAAATAATAAAACTTATACTTACCTTGATGCAGGGTGCTCCCGCGGCTCCCGTCTTCACGCGGCTCTTCTGTGAGCCGCAGCTACGCTCAGAATTAACCCTGCATAGTACGGAGCAATGCCAGCGATTTATCTGGTGGCCGATTCTGGCGTCCACATTAGAGCGGCAAAATTCCGCTTCTAAAGGGCTCCACAATCTGCTGTCTGAGGTGAGATTTTCATCTTGCCTCATGGCAAATGAGGCCCTGGTTGGAATTATATCTGTGAAATGCTGCATTTATGTTAATAACATTGAATTAGAATGTGTTGTTTTGTTATCCTGAGTATATTTAAGATTCTTGTCTTTGTGGGAATACCCCTTTAAACTATATAAAGATCCTCCTCCAAGACAAGCAAAACCTAGCAGAGAAGCAGAGTTTTGCCTGGGATGGGTCAAATTTAAAGGCTGCAGAGTCATTTATCGAGAAGCTTCATGTGTGTGGTTCTTTGAGCTATATAACCAGAGATGAAGAAAGTTAGTTAAAGATAGACCAGTTAAAGATAGAAGCACATATCTTCTACTGACTCCAAAAGTATACAGCTGGAAAGTTCTTTAAATGGTGTACAATAAATTCTATCACAAATCTTAGGTAGAATGGAAAAATCATCAATCAAGTATAATACTAATGCTCACCATGTCCTATTTCAGATTCATGTGACTTTTTAATTACATCCAAATGTCTCTAAGCTTTGTAATATAGATGTAAAGTTGGGTTTCAGCCTAGTAATTAAACATAAGTCACAAAATAGAGGCCAAACAGCTTGTCCTTAAAGACAGTCCTATCTAATGTAGTTTTTTAAAGGCATTTTGCTATTTCGGCCATTGTGTTGTGTTTCTTTACTTCATTTTTTCCCCACAACTCACAAGGGGCTTGAATACTAATCTAGTTTAAATATCCCATAGACAGCACTGAAGCTGATGGCTTTAGGGACGCTACAATGAATGGGAGCGAATGGTGTCCGTATATAAAGGGTGTTTCATACACTGTTTTCATGCATTTTGCCGGTATTTCAACATTGTGTTTTTATATGATTATTCTGAGATCAAAAATACAGAGGCGAGATGTTACAAGAGATGTTTGTCAATTCACAAAATGTATGACATCATGAATATTTTATGAATATTAATATATGATTATAATAATGCACGCGGTCCCCTACTTAAGGACACCCGACTTACAGACGACCCCTAGTTAAAGACAGACCCCTATGCCTACTGTGGCATCTGGTGAAGCTCTCTGGATGCTTTATTTTAGTCCCTGGCAACAATGATCAGCTTTAAGGTGTCTGTAATGAAGTTTTTTTGATAATCCCTGGTCCTGCTGAAACTAAAATTTTAAAAATCTAATTGTCACTGGGTCAAAAAAAAAATCTTTTCTCGAGCTACAATTATAAAATATACAGTTTTGACTTACATACAAATTCAACTTAAGAACAAACCGAGGGAGCCTATCTTGTACGTAACCCGGAGACCACCTGTATAATGATCCCTCTGCTCTTGCAAAAGAGATGATTAGAGCAATAATAGCCGATCACTCCAAGCACAGATTTGGGCGTTAATAGCACCCACACCTCAACTGAAACAAAGAGAAAGCTGTGAGCTCCACACTTTGAGTCCTATTCTCAGAAGGCAGATAAATCAGTGTATTGGTTCAATGAAGTTCATAAAAGTCTCCTGCTGCTTGCTCTTTTCCCTTCCTGAAGCAATTCAGTTTTTAACTTCCTGCCCTTCTGTCGCAAAGAACCCGCATCGCATTCCACATGTTATATATATCATTACAGGTAATCTCCTGCCTTTAAATATTGGCTAATTTTCATGGTATTTTTTTCTTCATAACGTAGTCTCTGACAGAAGGAATAGTGCCGCATAGGGATGTTATAATTATTAACCTGACCATTCATATATTTTTTTATGCCATAAGGTGCATTGCTTCTGTCACTCATCAAATAATTCCTTTATAAAATCTAAAGTCTCTGTAAATTCTGTGCTGCCTTCAAAAGACAGAGAGAGAATGAAGGAAGAAATAAACATTCAGACCTTCCGAATATGACCTCACACTTGAAGTTGAGGAGTACATTTACACTACTGAAAAATGACACCATGATCTTTCCAGAAACTTTGCTTTCATTAAAAGCTTCTTATGTTTTATCACAACTGAATATCCTGAGAACCTTTATAGCCTGTTATACATGTAGCCCTGGTTATTTCAGCTGTCTGTTAAAGCTAGAAATCATATTATACAGTACTTTATAGGGAATGCAAAACTATACTATGCTTATGAGTAATATAGCACCCGTAAGAATGTGTTTAATGGGTTGGCCCCTAATTACTGGTAATGACCTATGCCCACAATAGGCCATCGATAGTTTACTGTGATGGAAGGACATCGCATTCCCACACTTTTTTTTTTCAACAAATGAATACAGATGTCTCCTATTAAAAAAATGGAAGCCACAGGTGTAGTTACTGCACCCAGCTCCTTCCACTATGTTTATCCACTGCCAAATAGATGATCAATGCAGAGTCCATGTGTCGGACTCCATCTATCAACTAAAGATGGCCTTTTATCAAAAGTAATTTTTGGACACTCCCTTTAAATTATTTTCAAGTAATTCTTAAATGTGGATTTTTCTGGATTTTAGTAATTCACAAACTTACTTAATAAGGAGCACATGACAATATTTCTCATCTGGCACATTTTAGAAACAACTTCCTATAAGGCCAAGTTTATGTGCTATATTTTTAGCAACATCAGGCACCACTCCCAGAAAGGAGAACCACATACTAAGCACCTGGCAAAAAGAAAGCAAACTGTTTCCAAAATATTTGTGTCATGTAACAGCGCATAAAGGATAACTAATGCAACACTCTCAATGAAGGAATGAGAAAGAATTCCATTGAGGTATTCCTAAACAAACTAAACTAAACAAACACAATACATAATATAGGTTAGTGTAATGACCGGACATGGGCAAGGACGGCAAGCCCCCCCCAAACTGTCCCTGCTTGCTTACTGGGTCCATCCTAAACAGTGGTTGGTAGCTGGGTGACGTTCCCTCACAACACCAAAATGCAAACAAGAAACAAGATGGACAGCGCAAACACTAAATAATTGGCTTTTCTTCTTACAGCAGAGATAACTACACAGTAGAGAAATCACAAAAGAAGGAGAATGGTCTAAACAAGATCCAAGTAACAGGAGGACCATATTTCTTTAACAATGATTTGGGGAACATATTGTGGATACAGAGGGTATGGGCACACTGTTACTTGTAAGATACTGGAATTATAATTTCCTTAATTGAATACAAGAGGGGGAAGGAAGAGGAGAGAGCAGGGGCGCTCGATGTGTAGAAATTCTCAGTATTTAACGGATTGGTGCATATGCTAAATGCGCACTCACCTTTCTATGTTGTGCTACTGGCACAACTCATATGATCGCATGTAGGATGAGGAGTGGAACGGGATGCAGCCTTCCGGGAGTCACTTCGGTATGGGTGCCGATGGGAACAATTGTATAGAGTGGTCTCTATTGCTAGAGATCCATTGGACTACCTTTTAGGTCCTGGAGAAAGACCCGGCGCACTTCGTTCCAGAAAAAAAGGGTTTTATTCTTCCAATATAAAAACCATAAAATATATTTTAAAAGCAAGACGCGTTTCGGATCCGGAATGGACCCTTCTTCAGTTGCATTACATGTTTTCGTCCTGGGTGTTCTATATATACATAACTTTTTGGCGCGTTCCTGGTAACGAAACGGGAAACGTCATACAGGGTGGTGAATAGATAACTGATATAATCGATTTAACAAAATGACTAATAAATAATACAAATAATGCATCATATATACATAATTTTAAAACCTCTATGGAGTTCAACACCTTATCTTTAATATGGAGTAAAAAATCTCTGGTATTGGAGTTATCCCATGTGTATCGGTGCATCCCGTTTCTGATCCGGTGACCAGTGCAATAAACTACTAAGATGGATGCCGCAGGTTCGCGGAACTACATCTACGGAAGCCTGGAGAGGCCAAAAAGCTAATGTGTGCTCCGGAGGGCTGTGCTTAGTGTCCGATGAGATCACTATCGGAGGAGTATGGATTCTGTTTCTGCTGTGCAGAAGGCTTAGTTCCTGTCAATTAATTGAAGATCATTATTCTACAGGTAAGTATGTATGTTGAATTTACTGTGGTGGGGTCGTATTAATTCAATGATAGATATATGGAATAGGTATATGATATTAAAATCTATATTAGGATCGTTTCGGTGACCTCATTTAAGCCTAGTGGTTTGAGTGTCTTAAGTTTAAACATCCAATAAATTTCCTTACGTTTAAGGACTTCAAATCTATTTAATGTTTCTTTATTAACGTGGTCTATTGGAGTAATGTTATATTTGATGTCGTTTTTATGTTTAATTTCCATATGTCTAGATAAACTATGCTTATTGTTTTTGTGTTGAATGTTAAACCTATGTTGATTAAGACGACAGTGAAGGGGTTGGGTGGTCCTTCCTACATACTGTTATCCACACTGGCACTCGATTAGGTAAATTACGTAACGGGATTGGCATGTCATATTGGTTTTAATATGAAACCAAGACACCCAAACCACTAGGCTTAAATGAGGTCACCGAAACGATCCTAATATAGATTTTAATATCATATACCTATTCCATATATCTATCATTGAATTAATACGACCCCACCACAGTAAATTCAACATCCATACTTACCTGTAGAATAATGATCTTCAATTAATTGACAGGAACTAAGCCTTCTGCACAGCAGAAACAGAATCCATACACCTCCGATAGTGATCTCAGCGGACACTAAGCACAGCCCTCCGGAGCACACATTAGCTTTTTGGCCTCTCCAGGCTTCCGTAGATGTAGTTCCGCGAACCTGCGGCATCCATCTTAGTAGTTTATTGCACTGGTCACCGGATCAGAAACGGGATGCACCGATACACATGGGATAACTCCAATACCAGAGATTTTTTACTCCATATTAAAGATAAGGTGTTGAACTCCATAGAGGTTTTAAAATTATGTATATATGATGCATTATTTGTATTATTTATTAGTCATTTTGTTAAATCGATTATATCAGTTATCTATTCAACACCCTGTATGACGTTTCCCGTTTCGTTACCAGGAACGCGCCAAAAAGTTATGTATATATAGAACACCCAGAACGAAAACATGTAATGCAACTGAAGAAGGATCCATTCCGGATCCGAAACGCGTCTTGCTTTTAAAATATATTTTATGGTTTTTATATTGGAAGAATAAAACCCTTTTTTTCTGGAACGAAGTGCGCCGGGTCTTTCTCCAGGACCTAAAAGGTAGTCCAATGGATCTCTAGCTATAGAGACCACTTAATTGAATACAGACCAACATATGATGGAGCAATTTTCCCAGATGGAACCTTTAAGTGCAGGTACATGGAGGACAAACACACCTACTTTTACATAATTTTGATGGAAGGATTTACAGACCCAATGTCATTACAAGACGGAAGCTTGGAATTCAAGCCATAATTACAGAAGAATGGCAACACCTTAGTAGAAGAGTTGACTCTGTTATTTAAAGCAAACTCTGCGATTGGAAGAAAATATCGCAATTGATGCTTAGCATCTGAGATGTAGCACCTTGAGGACTGGTAGGACATCCCCAGATCTTGACAGCCATGACTTTGAGTGGATCCATACAAAAAGATTCAGTAGTGAATACATGGTCTGAGTCAACAAGGAAACAGACCAGCCTCCATAGGAGAGTTAAAGGGATGGATGTGCCCTTTTTAGAGACTGTCCCAGATGTATTCCTGCAAAGCCTCATGTTAAGACTCAGCAGAAACTTTATGAAAAGCATCAGCAAAATCAACCATTGAACGCAGCAATTAACTGAAGTTATTATCATCAGACTTACATTCAGAAACCAACAAGAAAGCACAATGAGGACAACATTTTGAGCCCCATTTAACTAACTCGCCAGAACTCCAATCAGAAACAGGGTTATGCAACAATAAACAAGAAAGGCCCAAAAATTGTATGAGGAGACAAGTTGTGAACAGCATAAAACTCTGTCAACTCTGTATGAATTGAGCAGACCTGCATGGCTACCTGTGGTGGGGGTTAAAAAAAACATCACCCCCTTAGACCCTTAAGGACGTAGCTATTTTGTAGTTTAAGGCTTAGACCCATTTTTTGTATTCTGACTTGTGTCGCTTTATATGGTTATAACTTTTAACAATGTTACTTATTTAAGCGATTCTGAGAAGAAAAATTTGCCATTTTTGAAATTAGAAATCATTGCGATTTCAGGTAGATAGATTTACCACCTAAATAAGTTGACATTTCCCATATGTCTACTTTACATTTCATTGTTTTGGAAATTACTGGAAAATTTATTTTCATAGTCATGTGGCCTACAAATCGAATATCGCTTTTCCGTATTTTCAGAATTGACTATTTTGGGGATAAAAACTGTTTAGAATGAAATTTTAAATATGTAGCATTAAAATTCCCCTATATAATCAATCAAATATGCACCCCCTGGACAATGTTCCCCTTCTGCTCCAAAGATAAACACAGAGACGAAAACAGAACACTTAAAAAAAAAGGGGGAAGGTTATACAAATATGGGTGACAACAAAGAGGACTACTTATTATAGGGAAAAAGTCCAAGAGTGATAAGGTGGTAACCAAAGATCAAAAAAACAAAAACAAAATAAAGCTTCAGAATTTTAGCAAGCTCTAGGGCAAATGAACTTCTTATGGGGTGTCAGAGTCCCGGTACAGGGGCAATTAGACTACATCCCATTACATCTAACCAAAACAGAAAACTGACCAGTAGGGGAGGAATATGAATGGCAAAAGACAGAGTACAAAATCATAGTCGTCTGTGCCTCCACTGCCATACTATATGATCAGCCCTAATAGCCACAGATGTCAGACTAGATCAGTAATAATAGACATATTAACCTAAAAGGTCTACTTACCGTGAGGCTACACAAGTATATGCTTTCCACCTGCCCAAACTTCAAACTTGGGAAGAAGTAGGTCCTGCTGTATAATTTATGTCTGAAGAAACCATGTGTATGTTCGCTAGCTGTGGAAACAATGACTAGAACACGTCCAAAATGCATCTTGGTCACGGAGACTAATGCCGCATAACAAATGGCAAAATTAAGAGCTGCCCTGTTTCTGCCTGGGAATGTATACACAGGAGCTGGTTTTGCACAGGCCCCATACCTTTTATGGACAAGCTGAATTTGCTGAGATTTTAGAAAGTCATTGCAGGTATGTCATAAAAGTAGGTTTTGTTGAATTAACCTTACTGAACCCAAGCACCTTACAACACTACCCAAACCTTGTAACAAATTGCATAAAATAATATATCCATCCAATAAGAAACATTGCTTTGTGTTTTTATAAAATATACATATATACATGCACCCCCAATTCCTATTCAAACACTTCCATCAAGGATTAATGGATTAAGGAGATCATAGTGCCATAACTAAGAGCAGCCACCAAGTAGCAGTAATCTTTACAAATCATGTAAATAAATAGAACATATTCTTGCTCTCTATGAGTACAAGTAGGGAGCATTACACATAAAAACCACTGATGATTGGCACTTGAGTTTTCTTGTGTTAGTTGCATGATGCTTTTGAAATATTAATGTTGATATTGGCTGATATTAATCTCCCTGCTTCCTGGTAATCATTGTCATGTTCATCAGTTCAGCCTGAGGGAGGTAGAGCAACAAACTGAGCTAGAGTTTAGGGTCACTGTAGTATTACACTGGTGATCAAGCTGTCAAAGAATGTTGTCAAGAAAGCCTAAAAAATACACTCATAGGGAAAGCTGCTTCTAACAGAATGGTATACCTTAGGGCAAGTAGAATATTAAGACAGACACTAAGCAACAGGAAGGCAGAACATCATCATCAGCTCAAGAGGATAGATACAATAATTTCATGATTTTAATTAGCATAGAGAACGAAAAAAAACACAAGATGTGTAAAAGATGACTCCAATCTATTTTATTTATACAAGTAAAGATGTATATTTGGCTGGTTATTATTTAGTTAGCTGATTTAAAGAGATCCTGCCTTTTAAATAAATACTTCATTAAAGCCATGATTTAAAAGCATCGCCGTTATCCCTAAATGGTTCCTTTCCACGGTTGCAATGGTACAAAAGTTTGTAAATTTGTATGCAACTCACCTGAGGTGAGTCTACATAATTAATTTGACTTGCATTGCCCTAACTCCTTGTTTCTGATTGACAGGTCTTACTGCTAGGACATGTGCAGTGAGAGAGACTTCTGTTACATCATTGGGCACTTCATGTCATGTGGCCAGGGTGATATAATCTAAGGTGCTTTTAGCCAGTTACAATTGCAATGTCTACTCCATGCATGTATCTGATTACAAGAAATCACAGAATGTCTCAATGGAGGCATGAGGAGGAGTAGAAGTCCATGCAGACATGCTGTAATTTCATGTGATCAGATAAATACATGGGGTAGATTGCAAATGTAACTGGGTAAAAGGACCTTAGATGACATCCACCTGGATAGGGGGTAACATTAAGCGCTGAATGTTTGGAAGAGACATGAGACATAGGGAGGAGTGGATGGGAGGGGCCAGGTGAGCAGGATATGCCCATTCTGATGACGCATAATATGATATAAAGTTTATTTATGGAGATGTAAGGGAAAACATTTTAACTAAAGAAGGATGTCAGTTGGTTAAAAGGGCTCTATGGGAACTAGTCACTAGCTGTATTTGTGAAAATGTGGTGACAGATTCCCTTTAAGGACAATAGGTTTAGGCTTAGACTTAGTTAGGTTCAGATCTGTAGATCATGAAGGTGGTATCTTGGTAATTTATAAAGAGTGCAGAACAATAAAAATAGGGATACAAACTTGTGCATACTGAAGAAAAAACATTTGCCATCTCCATCAACTCCAGCTCTAAATCTCATTCTAATGTTGAAATGTTCTATATATCCCACAAAATACTTGAACCTGACCCTGATCCTGTGCTGATGAGGCTCACTGGCTGGTTATTATATATACACACTGGTTGGTTATTATGTACTATATGTACACTGGCTGGTTGTTAATATATACACACTGGCTGTTATTTGTGTTAAAGGGATTGTCCACATTGAGCACATTCTAGCAAATAATTTATAATGAAAAGTTAGACAATTTCCCAATGTACTTTCTGTATATTTCAACCGTTAACACCAACAGCCCTCATCCAAGGAGCATGCCATGAATTATGATCATTTAAGGGTAAATAATAGAGAAGTGGAATCCCTAGCGGTATTGCACTTGTGCTGTTTGAAGAGCAGCAGTTATAGGGCGTAGGTCTCAGAGTCTTGCAAGTGTGGCAGGGCAGATTACAACGAAAAGTTGCACCAAATGCGTAAGACTGGGGAAAGAAACACTGTCTCTAGCGGCATTAAGAAACAGATCCCTGGAGTCCTCATGTTGGAGTTTGAGAACCACATATCTGGGGGATCCTTCAGGTCTAGGTCTTCCTAAAGCTCTATGAATCCTCACTATTGGGAGGATATAAGTAGCAGTTCTTCGCATTTCAATTCTAAAGCTTTTATGCGGCTCACATGATCTTTGAGTTGTTCCCGATCCTCCTCAAGGGCATCACCCATGTCATCCATCTGGCTTACCTAGTCATCCATTCTAGTTGCAATGTCTTAGGGTTACTTTGTAAAGGTCTCCACAGCTTTGGAGAGTTCCGTGTGGAATGTCTCCTTGATAGATCTGAGGAGGCCCTCTGTAGCAAGTGGAGTCAGCTGAGATGCTAGAGGCAATGGTTTGTCCAGCATTGGGGACGCCTGGTAAGAGTGTGGTTGCACTCTAAGAGGAGGCGTTAACACCATAGCCTGACTACTTGCAGCCTGCAGCTGTTGTAAGATGTCCGATATGGAAGGCATAGTGGGTGAGGGGTCTTTCTAGCTATTAGGCCGGGTCATTTATCTATGCAGATGTGGTGTGGAGCATTATGTGGAGAGTGGGTCGTAGCTGAGAGGTGTCTTTTTGCAGTGACCCTTGCCCCTGATGAGGGTGATTGGTGCCTGGCAATCCAGGTTCTCCCCCGGCTAGTAGGCCACAGCTGCAATCCAGCTCACAACACCAGAAGGGGGGATCGGATGCCTCCCACAGCCAAGGGTGGCTGGGTTGCCAGGAGTGGTGTGAAACTGAGGCCCTAGCTTGAAGGCCTGTTTTAGGCTGCGTTGCAAAAATATGCCACAAAACTCTTCCCGTGGCTCAGGGTTGTCAGCAGGAGCAGTCTGGGGCCGTTAAGTGGACAGATGGGCCAGGTAATGGTGCTGTTGGGCTTGGATATGATTGTCCAGAGCAGCCTGATGTTGTGTCCAGCTCCTTCTGAGCAATTTTTATCCGGTTCCCGTCCGCGTGTCGGGTCCCGGTGCATGGAGAGGGCTCACAGGCTGAGCCCTCTCCATAGCCGATAAGTCTTTGCTGTCACCTACAGCTCCATACAACGAAGTATGAAAAAGTTGTTAGCGCCAGAAGATGGCAAAATAAAAAAAGGAGGTTTTAATTTTTGTAAATGTATGAAAACATTATAAAACCCATACTAATTTGGTATCCCCGTAATCATACCGACCCAAAGAATAAAGTAGACATGTCATTTGGGGCGCACAGTGAAAGCCGTAAAATCCAAGCCCACATGAAAATTGTGCAAATGCATTTTTTCACCATTTTTACTGCATTTGGAATTTTTTTCCCCTTCTCCCAGTACACGGCATGGAATATTCAATACCATCACAATGAAGTGCAATAAGCCATCACAGAGCTCTTTACGTGAAAAAAGAAAGAAGGGCCTGTTCCTCAACTGGTTAAACACATTTGACAAATCCTTTGAAACATTCTGACAGCTAGTGCAAGGATGCAACAAGGATACTACAAGCATACCAAGCCACATGATTGTGTATTTGCTCTTACATTGTCATGTTCTACTGCCTTTCTCAAGTGGCATATGATGGAAGTAGTACACTCTAATAATTGCATTATATATGTATTTATTAATGTCAAGTCCACTTTAATGTGATCACTCCCCAATCAGCTGGCTCAGGAGGTAAAACAACACAGTAACTATTTTCCACTGTAAAATCTGTCCGAGAGGATACTTCAAATGATTATCTAAAGTAAATAAATTGCCTTCTCTATTTGATTAGTAAATAGCTCTCGTCCTTTTCTGTCATAATGTATAAATGTGTACTGCTGACATATTCATACAAACAATGGACGAAAGGGCTTAGGCAGAACACAAACAAATCATGTTTATTAGTAAAGCAGAGCAGTATCAACATATCCCATAGACAACTGACAAAGCCTTCTGGATAAACCAGACATAATGAAACCACTAATTCCTTTATCTTTTTTTATTGGAAGTGTATATATATAATACATAATCAGTTGACATATCTGGTTAATGTAAATTGTAAAGTACTGGTAAATTCTCTTTTGTTGGAGTTGCTCTCCTTATAGGCGCAAACCATTTTTTGAAGAGAACCTGTCCCCATTACAGTGGTGTAAAAACGTATTTGCCCACTTCCTGATTGCTTTTAGATGTTTTAGACTTAAGTGTACAATCTTCTTATATTTGTTATTCATGGTCTCCTACCCTATAAACCTTTTATAATTATGTTAATGAGCCTGATGTGGTGTATCTTCACACTGTTACACTGTGCAGAGCAAGTCTCCCTCCTTCTGCACTTCTTGCTGCTGCTAGAGTCCACAGGCAGAGGTAGAAGGAAGGTGAGACATGTTCTGCTCATTGTTCTGCAGCACTGATGAGCTCTGGTTAAGCCCTTCAGACTCAATAGCATAATTTTAAAAGTTATTTTTAGGAGGAAGGAGGCCATGGATAAGAACTATACTTTTACCACAATCACAGTGCTTGAAACTATAAGTAAGTATGCCTGGTTTATCATGATTAAAAGAAATCTACCATGTACAGATATTCACCTGGACTTCTCTTGATGTTGATCCTGGTGCTGTCCTTCACTAAGCTTGACACACCAGAATCACCTAGAAATGAAACTTGAATTAGCAGCCAGGAGACAGGGGACGATATGTCCGGCGCTCCGGGCTGCTAATCATGCTCGCCCCCACACGTTCCTTTCCCATGCTAGGAGAGGGAGGTGACGTCACGTGAGAGGGATGAATTCAGGCCTCTTGAGTGATAGATGCCTCCCTTTCCCATGTTGATGCATAATTAGCAGACCACAATGCCAGACATCTTGACCCCGCACGCCATACTGCTAATTATAAGTTTCTTTTCTAGGTGATCCCGGCATGTCAAGATAAGCAAAGGACACTACCAGGATCAGCATCAAGAGGAGTGTAGGTACAGTAAGTATCTGTATTTGGTTTTTAATTTTTTTACGGTAGATTTACTTTAATTTTCCTTAAATGTTTCAGATCACATGTAAGCACAAAATGTAATTTATAAATGAAGGTCTTTACTATTAATGGAAAAAGTAATTAAAACCTACAGGGCCCTGTGTCAAAAAGTAATTGTCCTCTGAGTCTAATAACTTGTTCTCCACCTTTGGAAACAACAACAGCAATCAAGTGTTTGTCATGTCACCCACATTGGAGGGTTTCTGAGCATGAACTGCTTTTTTAAGGTAATGCCACAGCATCTCAATCAGACAGTCAGGACTTTGACTAGGCCATTCCAAAGTCTTAATTTTGTTTTTCTTAAGCCATTCAGTCGTGTTGCATAACCCAGGTGAGCTTCAGCTTCAGGTCATGAACAGATGTCTGGGCATTCTCCTGCAGGGTTTGTTGGTAGACAGCAAAATTCATGGTTCCAGTTATCAAAGCAGGTTTTCAAGGTTCTAAAGCAGCAAAATAGCCCCAGAACATCACTCTACTACCACCATGTTTTACAGTTGGTATTATGTTCTTTTTATGAAATGCTATGTTGCTTCTACTCCAAATGTAATAGGAAGGACACTTTTCAAAAAGTTAAACTTTTGTCTCGTCAGTCCACATAGTCTTCGATGCAAGCCATTTTTGCCCAGTCTCTTTCTGATGGTGGAGTCATGAACACTAACCGTTGTTTGGATGCTGTTTGTGGGGTGTTTTATGACCTCTTGGATGAGTTGTAGCTGTGATCTTGGGGTAATTTTGGCTGGGTAGCCATTCTTGGGAAAGTTTACCACACTTCTGTGTTTTCTGCTCTTGCGTATTATGGATCTCACAGTGGATCTGAGAGACATCTGGAGACTCTAGGGAGAAAGGAGATGTGGTTTAGTACTGCTTCTCCCTTCTTGGCTCTTCACAGCTTCACGCTGAAATATCCCGATGCATAGAGGAGCAGAGCCAGCACCGCTGCCAGTTCTACAGACTCGGTGGTCACGTGACTGCCGGGTCTAAAGGGGTTAACCAGAACTTCTTTGTCTTATTAGTCCCAGTCCAGCTCTGATCGGCACCACTTGTGACAGGTGGTGGTTTTCCTCTGTAACTGAGGCTCTTACAAATATTAAATAATAAATATTTATGAAAAATACATTTGCATTTCCCCATGTAAAAAAAAAAGAAGCCGCCACACTACAAAACATACCGCCATAGTCACCCCGTTTTCCCGAGACTATACATATTATATATCAAAATGACCAAAACAAAATAGGGAATTCATTAATAATGTTCATTTTGAGTTAAGTTGAAAATTTTAAAAAATATGTACTATAGATTACAAAAAAAGCCTTTTTCCACTTTTAACCCCCAAATAAAACTAAAAATAACTTTTATTATGTCTCTAATGACCTCTATTGTTCTGAAAAAAAAACAGTGCAAAAACTTTTAAGGTAGCACGCAAAAAAAAGTTATACTGCCGCATTCAAAAATTCACTAGTCACTAGAGCGTTTCAGGCCCTTATTTGTACAGAAGGGTTTAATTTTAAAAAGAATGTATATAAACACCTTAAAACCTTTATAAATTTTTTATCCTCGTGATAGTACTGACCCAAAGAATAAAGGAGATGTGTTATTTGGGGAATAAATATCCCATGCAGAAAGGACACATATCATGACAATGCAAATTGATTTTTTTCACCAATTTCACTGCTTTTGGAATTTTTTTCCCAGTACACAGCATGGAATATGAGGTATCCTAAAGCCCACTCACAGATCTGGAAAAATAAAAAAGGTACAGATTTTTGAAAGTGGGGAAAAGTGAAAAATGGAAATGCAAAAAAACGAAAAAGGGCCTGGCCGTTATGGGGTGTGAGAGACCAACTCAAATGGAAACTTCGGTAACAGTCCAGGTAACTGTTTTATTTCTTTTCAAAACAGTTTAACAGAACAGAATAGCTTGCTTCAGCATATAACAGAAAAACACAATCCATGTAAATAGGCCTCACAGTCCTTTGTAGGTTGTGTATCCATCCACCAGTATGAGCAGTCAATGTCACTATTGCTGATCCTTGGCTGTGTAACACCTCCCAGACAGCAAACCCTCCTCCCCTCGCCAGCTTACCTGAGCTTCCTGGCTTTATCTATTCGTCAAAACCTGGCCTGGATATGTGGAACCTAAGGTTTCTGACCAAACATTAACCTCTTCACTTCATGGAGGCCAGGCACCTTGATGACACATATCAGCCATCAATAATGCCCCCCTGTACCTTCTCACAGGGGTTAAAATAAACTAATTTAAAAAAATTCAAAAAACTGAATTAATGGCAGAAGGGTAACAGTTAATAGTAATAAGTAATAGTAAATAGGTAATGATTCAATATATACAAATCCCTGGAGGCGTGTAGACACCCCTAGCACATGGAAAAGTGGAACAGAGATGTAAGCACAATCAACATGGTAATTTAGCAAAACTGACTTTTTCATTGTTACCGTGTATGTGTTGTCCATAGTAAACAGTCTCCTCTGAAATTGGTGATTGTTAACTCCTTAGAAGCTGAGGGATTTCGGGTAGCTCTTTCACTCAGGTGTTTCATGCTGTGTCCCTTTATTAAAATATATAATAATGGCTGAGAAAATAAAGCATTACCTCAAGGAGAAAAGACCGAATTTTAAAAAACATTTTTTTCTTTCTATTTGTAGCTGTTGTAGCTGTCACTTTTCCAGGCCATATAAATGCCCTTTAAATACATCAGGTGCTTCCTAATTCTTTACTATTACTTGTATTCAATCAGTCAAACTCCTTCCTTTTTCCTTCCTGCACATCCAACAAGTGCACATACGTAAAAAAACAAGGGATGCAAAATACAAAGTCAGAATGAGGTCAAATTCAGGGCCTGCATTGTTAGGACTCAGTATATTAGAGCATGACAATAGTCATGACGAGAATGCGGGGGTGATAAAAGATATGAAATAATACTTAGAAGTTGGACACCCACGTCCAAGACAAAACATTCATCTCTTTAAAAGCTGAATAATCTTCTTTGTGAAAACTGCAGCTACTCTGTTTACTTTGTACTAAATCCCCAGATCTTTAAACAATGGCAATTAAAGCTTTGCTCTTTATATATGTCTGGACTCACGTAAAACCACACTTGGCATCCTTCAGTATAGTGACAAAAATAATTGCAAATATAAGCATAATATAAGGATGTAAAGAAATGGTTAACCTCTTCAATTCCAATATATATATATATATATATATATATATATATATATATATATATATATATGTGTGTGTGTGTGCGAAGGCATGCACAACTTACCGCACCCGCATGATGTGAAGGTGTCATGGTGGTGGGAATAATCTTGATTTCTTGTAGTAGAAGCACTAATACATGACCCCCTTGAGGCCCCCCATTCTTTATTAATTGCACCGTTTGAACTGTAAAAATGACACCTGTCCACACATTCAATCACTTGGCCAAGACCAAAAAGCTGTCTAAGGGACAATATTATAGACTTGTACAAGACTGATATGTGCTACAGGACACTAGCCTAGCAGCTTTGTATGAGGCAACAACTGTTGGTGCAATTGTTAGCAAATTAAAGAAGGACAAGATGACTGTCAATCATCCTTGGTCTTTGAAAGGTTAGGATTCAGCCCTGAGTGACATGGGGGGAACTGATCAATGATCTGAACCAAGTTGGAACCACTGTTACTGTTAGTAACAGACTCTGCCATTTTGGATTAAAATCATGTAGAAGCATTTCAAGGTCCTGGTGAGGCATAGCCAGTCACCAGAACTGAATAAATTCGAACAATTTCACTGGGAGCTCTTCACACTTTCCCTATCTCTCCTCCTTCTTTCCCTCATCTCAGTCTCTTAAATCTGCCAGTGATCCAAGATTATTTTCTTTAATTCAAACCTCCCATTTACATTTCCAGCACCTATCCGGAGCTGTACCACTTCTCTGGAATGCCCTACCCTGGACTATAAGACTAATAGCCAGGTACCAAATTCTCAAACATTCTATTAAAACCGATCTCTTCTGGCAGACCAATCACATTCTCTTTTCAATAACTAACCTCAAAGAATGGCTGGGCCATTGTACAAGCTCTTATTCCATCTGTGCCTCCCTCACTTCTTTTGTCTCATATGTGATCTCTCTGTAATTTCTTATTATGTTTGTAAATGTACCCCATGATATGTAAATTGCTTCTCAGTATTAGGATGTAATACAAATACCGTATATTCCGGCGTATAAGACGACCTGGTGTATAAGACGACCCCCCTACTTTCCTGTTTAAAATATAGAGTTTAAGATATATTCGCCGTATAAGACTACCCCTTTTCCAACGCATACAAAACACCGGTAAAAATATTAAAAAAAAACAGATTTGAATTTAACATGGTCCTTTTTTAAATGTAAATTCTTATGACATGCAGGTATATAGCAGGAAAACTGTCGCTCATAAACATAAGGCATACAACAACAACATTACCATTACAGCACAGCCCCCAGTAGTATACAGCACAGCCCCCAGTAGTATACAGCCTGCCCCCAGTAGTATACAGCACTGCCCCCAGTAGTATACAGCACTGCCCCCAGTAGTATACAGCACAGCCCCCAGTAGTATACAGCACAGCCCCCAGTAGTATACAGCACAGCCCCCAGTAGTATACAGCACAGCCCCCAGTAGTATACAGCACAGCCCCCAGTAGTATACAGCACAGCCCCCAGTAGTATACAGCACTGCCCCCAGTAGTATACAGCACTGCCCCCAGTAGTATACAGCACTGCCCCCAGTAGTATACAGCACAGCCCCCAGTAGTATACAGCACAGCCCCCAGTAGTATACAGCACAGCCCCCAGTAGTATACAGCACTGCCCCCAGTAGTATACAGCACTGCCCCCAGTAGTATACAGCACTGCCCCCAGTAGTATACAGCACTGCCCCCAGTAGTACACAGCACAACCCCCAGTAGTATACAGCACAGCCCCCAGTAGTATACAGCCCAGCATTAAAAAAATAAATAAACATATACTCACCCCGATGCTCCCTCGATGTCCGCGCCGTCTTCTTTCTTCTGCCGGGCGCCGCCATTGATCTTCCCCGGTAGGCGCCTAGTATGACCGGCGCTGCTGACGTCATACTAGGCGCCGACCCGGGGAAAGACATGGCGGCGCCCAGCAGAAGAAAGAAGACGGCGCGGAAGACTGAAGACAGCACAGCGCGGACATCGGGGCCAACGGAGGGTGAGTATTTTCCCCCCGATGTCATTTTGAGGCTGCCGGCAGCCATCGCTGTGCAAACACCCGCGATCGGTGCTAGCACCGATCGCGGGTGTTACCGGTAAGCCTTTGCTGCAACATGCAGCAAAGACTTACCGGTTATGGAGAGGGCTCAGCCCGTGAGCCCTCTCCATGCAGCGCGATCCGACCGCGATTGTCTTATACGCCGTCATTACCGGCGTATAAGACGATTACCGGCGTATAAGACGACCCCAGAGAAGACAGAAGATTTTTCTGTCTTCAAAAGTCGTCTTATACGCTGGTATATACGGTAAATATGTATTTTTATTATTATTAATGTTTGGCAGTGAAGCTAAGTAAATAAATAGTTTTGCACAAAATTACCCAATACTATTTAAATTAATAATAATAATAATAATAATAATAATAATAATAATAATTCCTTTATATAGAGCACACAGATTACGCAGAACAACCCAGAGTATGCCAAACCAGTCCCTGTCCCCAATGGGGCTCTCAATCTAACCATACATCTTTTCCACCTGCAACCCTATTTAACCCACAAAGAACATATTATGATATCATAATTTAGAATAGCTGACAGTGTATGCTATATATGGCAAACTTGTAACTGGACAACCCTCTACAGACTATAATACTGCCGACAACACAAAATGATGTTTCTTTGCCAGATGTCAGTAAATTTTAGTGCGTCTTTTGAGTTGTAATAAAATAAAAAGTTATGAGAAGAAACTGAGCGCTGCCAATTGAATTGAATCTAAGTGAGCTGGGACCTATACACTGCACCACATGCTGTCTTTTAATTTCAGAATTGGCATCCACCAATATGTTCCTTTAAGTCAGATTCACAGATGTTGATTACATTTATGGCATAAATTAGTTCATTATTGAAATAAGGTCATTTGAGCCCACAAACCATTAGCATGGAAACTATTAACATAATTTCATAAGCTAATAAACCAACTACAGGAGAAGGAATTAAGAAGTTCTCTGCGATAAGTGTTTCTACAGAGATTAAAGAACACAATTTTCTTATGCATATATTAACATTTTAAGAGTGAATTCATGCAAAAGCAATCTTTCTTGCATATATAAATCTGTTTTTTTTAAAAAAAATAATCTCCATATTTGGTCTCTAGAGCTATTTTAAAAAGATGACTTTTTGGATGAATTTTAATGGTCTTAAAACAATCTGACAGGAGCCTTTTTAGGGTCTGATAAAGATTATTTACCTGTCTGAGTTGTGTCTCACTGGATTTAATGAGCTCCATTTAAAAGATACAGGCGAAAGTCTTACTTCTAATTTTGAAGCAACATGGTATTGGTCCCTACAAAGATGAGTGCAAATCAAACAGAATCTTAAATTGAGAATCCGTAAGAGGTGCTCAAAGTATTATCTCAATAATTATAGAAATGTAGCTTGCGCCCAGAATGCTCAGAAATGAATGCAGCTCATTGTATTCCCAGAAGTGATACATTAGCTGCCAATTCTTTTGCTGTCAACAGGCATTTCCACATCAATAAAACTTTGTTAATTGAGTTAGTATAACTACACTACTCCTGAAGGTGAGATTATTTTTCAAAAAGGATCGGATGGAGTGAAATATTTCTGCTGAAGGGCAGCAGAGGTCAGTAACTATCTTCTATAGAAACAGAAATTTTCTTCATACAATTGATAAATATTGTTCTGCCTAGCAGTACTGATTGATGTGCACCACAATCAGTAGTCTCTTTTCTGGTTCTTTAATAGTTTATCTGCAGTTATGGGCAGAATCCTTGTCCTATCAGCGTTTGAACGAGAATTCATCACATAAAAGGCCTTGGTATTTTATCCTCAGTGCTTGAAGTTCACACTTGACCAAGCTTCTGAGTATTCTGTCTCCTTATATCTGGTGTTTTTTTGACCCTGTGGCTTGTCTTTCTGGTTATCGCTTTGTCTATCGAAATGGTAATTTGTTGTCCTCTAGTTTTTTGATCCAGCTCTGACTACTCTTCTTATTCATTTGTTTTTCTTGACCAAAACCCTTCTTAGTCCTTGCTTATCTCTAAGTTATATCACCCAGTAACTGACCACCGCCTAAAATGGTCAATAAGTGTGGAATGTCTGATTGGGTTGAGTTTTAGGGCTCACAGTCTGTGCCCTTCTTTCTGTTCCCTGTCTGTCCCTTACAGTATATTTAACTTTATTTTCACCAAAGTAACAAGTTGATTAAAAAGGAATGAGAAAAAGTAAACAAAGGTTTCTACTTTTCTTTCCTGCTAGAAAACAAAGTTGCTCAAAGCCACAAAAACTTCCCCATTATCTTTATAGTATATTTATTTTCTTAGTTTTTGAGCTGGACCATCTTGTTTAGTGTTACGTTCCCCAACTTTCAGGTCACATCATGGGCTGAACTTGTGCCAGAGAGCCTCACAATTTAGTACATAAAGGCCTGGCAACCTAAGAAAGATGGCACCTTTATGCTAAATTCTACTCTCTTAGCCCTGGCACTCACTCAAGCCTTAGTAAACACCTATTATTTACTTATTAATGTATAATAAGAAAGCAAATGGGGGCCTGTTTACATTTGGAAAACCAAAATACAGTTAACCCAATCCGCTATACGATTACTTAGAATTAATATTGGTAACACTATCT
Organism: Engystomops pustulosus; assembly: GCF_040894005.1. Lineage (NCBI taxonomy): Eukaryota > Metazoa > Chordata > Amphibia > Anura > Leptodactylidae > Engystomops > Engystomops pustulosus. The sequence continues at coordinate 78,749,824 of NC_092415.1, read as the reverse complement.
GAAATTTCAGAAATTTAAGTTCTTTAAGGCTACAGGCAGAGACTTTTTAAGGTTTAAAAATGTAATCAAAGATTTGCAGTTCAGACATAAAAAAGTTAGATAAAAGGATTACAACCACATACATCAACTGTTAAAAAATAAAAGAGAATAAAATACCTTATATACTCGAGTATAAGCCTAGTTTTTCAGCACAAAAAATGTGCTGAAAAACCCAAACTCGGCTTATACTCGAGTCAAAAAAATAAATGAATCAAAACTCGCCTTTCTGGCGGCACCCGTAGATCTTCTGTGCGATCCATCCGGTATTGTTGTGCTGCACGAAGGGGAAGGGGGGGGGGCTTTATACACTGGGGCAGGGGCTGGCAGGCTATATACACTGGGGCAGGGGCTGGCAGGCTATATACACTGGGGCAGGGGCTGGCTGGCTATATACATTGGGGCAGGGGCTGGCTGGCTACATACTGGGGTGGCTGTGACCAATGCATTTCCCACCCTCGGCTTATACTCGAGTCAATAGGTTTTCCCAGTTTTTGTGGTAAAATTAGGGGTCTCGGCTTATACTCGGGTTGGCTTATACTCGAGTATATACGGTAAATACAGGTAGTCCCCTACTTAAGAACACCCGAGTTACAGACAACCCCTGGTTACAAACGGACCTCTGGATGTTGGTAATTTACTGCACTTTAGCCCTATGCTACATTAAACAGCTTTGACATTTATCAAAGGTGTCTGGAATTAAGCTTTATTGTTAATCCTAGTTCTAATGACAACCCAACATTTTTAAAATCCAAATGTCAAATAGACCAAAAAAAATCCGTCTGGGGTTACAATTATAAAATATACAGCTCTGACAAACTCAACTTGAGAACAAATCTACAGAACCTTGTATGGAACCCAGGGATTGCCTGTAGACCTTAATACGAAAACAGAAGACTTATCTGGCCAGGAGGTTCAACAGAAGAACTTTTGGGTAGTCTGTCCAGTTAAAAATGGCTCCTCCAAAGACTGATGTACATTTGCACAGCCACATAATTTATACTTTGTGGAATTTTCTCCTGCCCCACGACTTGTGACATCACTGAAAGAGAGGTGTTGATATGTCCTCACATGCCCAAGGGGGTGCTATGCTTAAAATAAGGGGGGTTATGTGAGCTGACCAGGTTTCCGAATAGATTTAACCTTAAGTTTTGGAAGGAATGTGGAATAATGCTGCCTGACCCTATCCTTGTAGCAGGGGCTGATAACTACAGGTTATGTCTAAGTTATTAGGAAATATACAACCTTCCTTTGTCTTAACTTTGTTGCACGTTTGGTGGGAACTAAGCTGGACCAAGTTCTCCACTTTTCCTTCTGAAGGTCTATGCCTGAGACCTAAAGTTTAATAAGGATTTGCAAATTAGGATTTTACTAGAAAAAATGGACTACAATTATATAAAAGATTGAATAATTTCTGTATAATAACCACATTTAACTTAATGCAATTGTACACAACATAAAAGCAAATGTTGTTACCAGCGGATATATCGGGATATTTGTCTCTAGGAGATTTTCTTAACATGTGCAAATGGAAAGGAGAGCAGGGGTGGCATGCAGCTTGGGAAAGGAAGGGTATTTTTAAAATCTATGATTTAGTGGATAACAGGAAAAGGGAGATAAAAACATTTGAACAGATTAAAACAGATTATGGATTAAAAGACTCAGAATTTTTACACTACATGCAGATCAAGGGGAAGATCAAGGAGGGGGGTCTGCTTGGAAAAATAGGGACAGGCAATTGGCAACAATTTAACAAAATTCTTGACGCGAAGGACGGCAACCCCTCAATTGCTATCATTAGGAAGAATATTTCATCCGAGGAAGAGAGCCCATTTAAGGGGAAAGTGGCTAGTAAATGGTCTAAAGATATAATGGATAACATTTCAGAAGATGAAGTAGAGTATAGGATCTTGAAAGGTTGGAGGATTTTACAGAATATGACTGGTTCAGAAATATTAACGGAAATGCAATGGAAAATATCAATTAGGGCATATCGGGCATTTAATATCCCATATGGAAAAAATATCTTAGGTTACAAGAACGAATGTCCTAAGTATGGAGAAATTAATGCAAAATTAATACACTGCTTATGGCAATGTCCAGCAGTTAGGAAATTATGGAGTATGGCGGAACAGTATTTAAGTTACATTCTGAGAGAATCCATTAAATTTGATGTATGGCGGTGTTTATTTCATCATTATAATTCTAAGCATACTAAACATAAGGAAGAATTAATAAATTTGATGATCTTAGCAGTTAAAAGAGTCCTAATGATGGAATGGATATCTATGTATATACCGACAATGATACAAGTTAGGAGGAAGTGGATGGAATATTTGTACTTTCAATGGTTGAGTAAAAATCTGTATATGATGCTAATTTGTATATTTATATAATTAGACACCCAAGAGGGGTCGATATTTATGTATTTGTGAAGTATTTTCTATATTCTATTAACAATAAAAAAAAAAGGAAAAAGAAAAAAAAAGGAAATGTTAATTGGCTTAATTGGTTAATCTCTCGTTTGACATTCATTTTACCATGTATCAAACCATTTTTACAAACAAACTCAAGGAAAAGTATAAACTATATATGAGAAAAATATAGTCTTTATTAATCACAATCAATCATAAAATAGTATATCAGCACAAAATGGAATCAATTAAAAACTAGGAAACAATGCATGTGGATAATGGATGGCCACAAGGGGCAAGGTAGGCATGGAGTAAGAAGGTAATACTAGGTAGGTTAACAAAGAGGCAACAGTAGACTGCACATACACATGTGCAAACAAAAAAACACTTAAGCCTAAGACATAATTACCATACCACAGATCTGAACATGCACTGCACGACCCCACTGTCACTCATTTTACCATGCCATACGTAAGTCTTATCACACGTTTTATCAGAAGTAAAAGAAGTAGCATCAGATGAGGATGCAACCATGAAATATCTTGACACTCATTTTTATGGGTTGTTTTATTTATTATTTCCAAATATTTACCTTTTAATGTGATTTCCATACTCAAATATAAGCAGCCATTGGCACATGATTGGTTTCATATCTTTATGGAAAAAAAAGATTAACCATGAAGAAGACTTCTATTAGATAACAATGCTAAGATACCCATTCTCAGAACTCTTCAGTTTGCTGTTACTCTGTAGTTTTCTGTTGCCCTTCTAGGGCAGTACCCTCTATCATTAGCTGTCATTGATGGCCTTTGATGGCTTAGAGAGGTGCGTGTTGATACTGGAATGTTGAGGTAAGTATAACTTTTTTTAAAATTATTTTTACACCTTTTACGCATGGAGCCAGTAAAAACATTTATAATCCCAGACTTCCCCTTTAAGGAGAAGGACAGTTGGCCACCTTTTTATTAGTTCAATGCTGGTTTAGGCCTCAAAAACTGATTTTACAACACCCATGCCTGCAGCACTGGCAGGTTTTCTTTAATCTTTTAGTGCCATCTGTCCATATATCTTCCTTATACAACAACTAGTAAACATATGACATGAGAGTACTGTGGGTACAAGAGTCATGGGTATATTACAACTGACACTCGGCTGCAATGGGCAGTGCGAGAGATCCCATTTACTACACTGTATAATTAGTATTTAATTCAACAGAACTGGACCTATAGGGAAGCCTAGTAGTCCCAGTCCAAGACTGGGTCTAATTGCCAAACTGTTATTGAACTACTGACAGTTACAGAAGTATTGCAAGGTATTTTAACAGGGATCATGGTATTTCACTTATAAGTCCCCTAGTAGAAAAGTACAAGAAACTTTAAACTTTACAATGTCAGGTATATGATCAATAACAATAAAAGTGACCCCAAAAATTGCCCTTTTCCCTATAAGTAACTATATAGTGTTTTAAAAATTAAATAAATAAAAATTGGATTGGCTATGCAAATATAATGTTAATAAATGTGTACTGTGAAGGGTATAAAAATAAAAACTGTTTAAAAATTGCAATTTTAGTGCTTCTTGCCATTTGAAAAATAGTAATAAAAGTAATGAAAAACGATTGAAAAAGTCAGATACATTCCGAAATAATACCATTTAAAACATTTTCTTATCCCACGATAAATATGCTCTAGTGATGTTGTTTTGATTGAGAAATGAAAAATGTATAGCTCTCAGAATATGGTGACTCCTAAAGTTATGGGTTTTTCTTTAAAAGGTGTGTTTATTTGCTAAAGTAGTAAAACTTAAGAAAACCTATACATGTTTGGTATCTCCTTAATCACACTAACCTACAGATTCTTTTCACATCTCCCGGGTGAGCCTCATATAAGAGCGATACTTCCTGTCCTATAGAGACCACTTATTATTATCTAAACAAACAAGATAAAAATAAAATGTATTACCTGCTTTATATATAGGTATTGCAAAGGATATATCACCTGCTTTATATATAGGTATTCCAAAGGATATAAAGCAGGTGATACATTGTATTTTTATCCTGCTTGTTTAGATAATAATAAGTGGTCTCTATAGAACAGGAAGTATCACTCTTGTATGCGGCTCAGCTGGGAGATTGTTTTTTATGATGTTAAACAACATGATTTAAACAATAGTTAATTTTATAATGTCATATTCCCTTTGATGTATTGGTGGTAGTAATATGCTGGGTAGTAGGCAGCTCAAGTAGCTGTACTAGCATAGATATAAAACTATGTACATGCTTGCATAGGAATATATACAATACCTTAAGGAAAGAAACCTTCCAATGCTATTACCTGTGGAGCTAATTTTCCTGATCCCAAAGGTAACCAATTGTAACATCTATTTGGTTTTTTTTACATCATATTTTGGGTTGTCCCACTTTGCAGAAAATTTACTACATGCTCTATTAATCAGTTAAAGGCCTGAGACATCTATGTTAAAGAAAATTCTGCAGAATACATTACTTAGATTACCATAGTAAAAACTGAAAAGTATAAAATCTTCTCTTCTCAATAATATTCTCACCTTCATTTAACCTTTGTGGTATGTAAGATGTTTTTCATTTCCCTGTTTCCTCCATTTTCTTATCTTATCAACAATGCTGTTTCCTGCTTTGAGACACTAATTCCAATTTAAGTACATTTATCTTATCATAGCTTTTACTTTTATGTCTTCCATTTTGTGTATGTATTGGTTAATATCTTAAATGTTATATTAGTTTGACTGTATGATATCTCTTTTTATGTGTAAACCTGTTTACAGAGAAATTGACAATTATGTTTGAGTTATGTGTTACTACATATAGTGTATAATAATACAGTATATATGTGGTTGGCATTGCATGTGCTTTGGAAGCAAGTTATATCTTATATATTTGCTAGGTAGGCAGCATGACACTTGCCCCCCGCACATCATAGTTGGATGATAAAATATGGCAGTCCATCTTGCCAAATCCATTTTTGATACAAACTTCCAACATATTAAAGATCCAGGCGTTGTTTATCTAAAACTCTTAAAAACTTTTGAGAGGTGACATGAAAAAAAAACTAATTAGGATTAAAGATTGTATTTTGTACCCCTCATACAACAACAACTGGCTTAGAAGTAGGAAAATAAATTATTCCGTTTTTTTTAATGGCAGATATAAATACTTCATTATCAAATACTTGATGCAGAGAACAATAGCTATTTTCTTCTCTTTCATTCTATGAGAAGAATCACTGGTGATAAATGTGGTAGGTAACCTGTCAGCTCTATCAATAGTGTAAAAAAACGGATCCAACTTTCAATAAGGGCCTTGTTTAAAAATTAAGCCTTTTTTAAATATAACACATAGTGTATATATGCACAAACACACAGACCAATGTAAATATTAGAAATGAATATGTGTACACATAAGTATAATTATAATGGGGCTCTGTTTCCAGCTTTGGTACCTGTGTTATAGCGTGGGCTGTTCAGATTGAGGCGTTTACGGTGTAAAGTAGTTTAATAAGCAGTAGGATTTTCCTAAATAAGACATATTAAAAAGCTTCTAACATTGACTTGCACTACTTATTTATTTATTATTTAAGTTGCGTGATTATTAAAAAGTAAAAGAATGAAAAGAGTTGCCAAATATGACACTAAATCAATGGACACAAGGTCCAGGGTGAATTGTGCTGTTGCTGTGACTGGAAAGGCCTTCACTTGATTTGATATATTTTTTCTCCTATGACAGAAACAATTAGGCTTATTATTTATAATCACTGGAGCATTGTACTATACTGCTGTGTGCTGTCTCCTTCATGTGTAAACCCTCAGTGAGCCAATTTTAAGAACGTATGTAACTATTAAAAATCCATTAATAAGAGCAGAGTAGCTATATGTTGTTTTCGCCTAATTATACATAGCAAGAACAAGATTAGTAACATAAGTAAAGGAGTACCAGCCTGCCGTCTCAAACCTTCCCTGAAAGAGCCGCTAAACATATCACGAAAATTCTACCTATATTACATATACACTCACCGGCCACTTTATTAGGTACACCATGCTAGTAACGGGTTGGACCCGCTTTTGCCTTCAGAACTGCCTCAATTCTTCGCATAGATTCAACAAGGTGCTGGAAGCATTCCTCAGAGATTTTGGTCCATATTGACAATATGGCATCACACAAGTACCGCAGATTTGTCGGCTGCACATCCATGATGCGAATCTCCTGTTCCAACACATCCCAAAGATGCTCTATTGGATTGAGATCTGGTGACTGTGGAGGCCATTTGAGTACAGTGAACTCATTGTCATGTTCAAGAAACCAGTCTGAGATGATTCCAGCTTTTTGACATGGCGCAATTTCCTGCTGAAAGTAGCCATCAGGTGTTGGGTACATTGTGGTCATAAAGGGATGGACATGGTCAGCAACAATACTCAGGTAGGCTGTGGCATTGCAACGATGCTCAATTGGTACCAAGGGGCCCAAAGAGTGAAAATACAAGAAAATATTCCCCACACCATGACACCACCACCAGCAGCCTGAACCGTTGATACAAGGCAGGATGGATTCATGCTTTCATGTTGTTGACGCCAAATTATGACCATACCATCCGAATGTCGCAGCAGAAATCGAGACTCATCAGATCAGGCAACGTTTTTCCAATCTTCTACTGTACAATTTTGATGAGCTTGTGCAAATTGTAGCCTCAGTTTCCTGTTCTTAGCTGAAAGGAGTGGCACCCAGTGTGGTCTTCTGCTGCTGTAGCCCATCTGCCTCAAAGTTCGATGTAGTGTGCGTTCAGAGATGCTCTTCTGCCTACCTTGGTTGTAACGGGTGTCGATTTGAGTCACTGCTGCCGTTCTATCAGCTCGAACCACCTGCCCATTTTCCTCTGACCTCTGGCATCAACAAGGCATTTCTGCCCACAGAACTGCCGCTCACTGGATGTTTTTTCTTTTTTAGACCATTCTCTGTAAACCCTAGAGATGGTTGTGCTTGAAAATCCCAGTAGATCAGCAGTTTCTGAAATACTCAGACCAGCCCTTCTGGCACCAACAACCATGCCCCATTCAAAGGCACTCAAATCGCCTTTTTTCCCCATACTGATGCTCGGTTTGAACTGCAGGAGATTGTCTTGACCATGTCTACATGCCTAAATGCACTGAGTTGCCGCCATGTGATTGGCTGATTGTACATACCTATTGTATATATTGGAACTACATAAATGGAAAAAAGGGATCACTCCAAGACATCCACGTTTTGAAAAAATGGTGGTTCTCTTTATTCGATAACACAATGTACAGCGACATTTGGGCTCCGTGTGAGCCTTTTTCCAGACTCAGTTAGTTAGTAAGACTCTATGGGAATCTGTTGTCACGGGTGGTCCCGCGACCCACATGTGCCCAGGAGTTACATCATGAGCAACCCCAAGTCGATGTCTACCTCGCGTGGCTCCTGCTTTCAAAAGGCCGCTCCAACCTCTGGCCGTACCGTCTGAAGAGGAGCCTATGCAGGTGGACAGAGCCAGACTCTCCTCCCAGGACCATTCCAGAAGACGTTAGGGGAACCTCTGCCAGTATTGTGCCAGTCTGGAGCACTTCATTGGGTCTTGTCCTGTCCATCCCCAACGTCTGGGAAACGAGAAGTGTCCCTAGGTGTGAGCAAAGCTTCTCCACGTCTGGTCATTCCCATGCTCTTCAGTGCTGGCACAGGTAGCCAGTTTCAAGTGTGTGCCTTCTTGGACTCCGGGGTTTGCAGGAAACTTTGTGGATGCTTCCCTGGTCTCTCAGCATCACATCCCAGTGGTCTACCACGAGAAGCCCCTGGTCATCTCCGCGGTCAGTGGCCAGATTCTCTCCGATCCAGTCTGGTATGGCACACAGCCCTTGTATCTGCAAGTTGGAGCCCTATATAAGGAGAGACTGTCTTTCTATGTACTGCCTCAGTCCATCTTGCCCCTCCTACTGGATCTTCCATGGTTGCAGCTCCATGCTCCTGTGCTTAGTTGGAAGATGGGGGAAATTCTTCGTTGGGCGCCAGATTGCCAGTCCCGCTGCATAGTGGTTCCTCATCAAGTACCTATCATGATCTCTTCTGTGGTTTCCAAACCTCTGGAGGGTCTCCTAACTTGCTATAAGGACTTTGCGGATGTTTTTTCTAAGAAGAAAGCCAAGACTCTCCGCCCCTATGACTGCCCTGTTGATCTCCTACCAGGTGTGTCTCCTCCACAGGGCCAGGTGTACCCACTCTCTGTACCTGAAACCACTGCTCTGTCGGACTACATTAAGGAAAACCTGCAGAGGGGGTTCATTAGTAAATCCTCTTCCTCGGCTGGTGCAGGCTTCTTCTTTGTTACCAAAAAGGATGGGTCACTCTGTCCGTGCAATGACTACCCTGGTCTTAACGAAGTCACCGTTAAGAATCACTATCCTCTACCTTTGGTCACAGAGCTGTTTGAACACCTGCGTGGAGCCAAGATCTTCTCCAAACTGGACCTTCGTGGGGCCTACAACCTTATCCGCATTGCCCTGACCTCCTGCTCCGTCTCTTACCGTTGCTGCCTGTCTTGACCTCCTGCCTGTCCTGGACCACGAGATTCCCTGCCATTCCTGTACTTCGACCTTGGCTGCCACCACGGACAAATCGCGCCTGTGGAATGTCCTGGTGGTACCACACCATAGAAAGGCCATCCTGCTTTGCAGCGGACTCTTGTGAAGACCGGGTGCCACTTAGATTCCGGTCCCAGGTGTCGGCTTGTTCGGTGGTCCAGGGGGTTCACTGACCCTGAGCCTTGACACCTGTCACTAGCTGTATTTGTGAAAATGATTTGACAGGTTCCCTTTAAAGGAGTATATGCTAACACTTTTCAATCCATTGCTGATGAGCAAAATACTGTAAGTCCAAATCTATTCTTCAAATACTGAAACTTTTCATTTATTGTACCATGTTTTTTATGTAACTATTTTATAATCCTGAATCAGGTTTACAATGTGCTTTGATTGACTTTCACTCAGGTTTCCACTTAAAAGGCTTAATCACACAACAGATCTCAATAACAGCTGCACAAGGCAAGTACAATACAAGCATGTTTTGTGAGATGTTGTAATTACATCATTCCAACATTTTCTCATGTTTGAAAGTGTTAATGCACCAAAGGGCATTGTGATGTGTTTCTTATCAATACAGATCAGTTATTTCAGGTTCTCATTGGCTGCTGATAACATTTTCCATAATTTGTAATAGTTTTTGGGCACTTTCATTTAAAAATGATGTGTTAACACAATTCATTTTAATATAAGGTAATAAAGTGAAGGAAATTATACCAAAAGGGATAATCAGATATCTATGGGTATTTGAGGAGTCCCTTTTACTGGGATAGTCGTGAACAGTATAAAAAGTGTGTAAGGATATGTATACACATTAAAGGGTTATTCCAGGAATAAGCATAATTTATATTCAAATGGGTCATTAAAATATAAGCTAATGTGTAATTAAAACACAAAGCATGTATTATTATGGCCCAAAATCAAGGACGTTTTTGCCTCTGGTTCACTCAATATTCAAAATTTATCAGCATGGCTGTGAACTAAAACTTATATTTTTATTAGATATACCTTAAAATATACAAAGGTCACAGGTTGTGAATTCTAAAAACAACAACAACAATCCAACGCCGACCTAGGCGACTATACTGATCACCACAACCCCCAACGGTTGTGGATCAAACAATGGGGAGACCACATACCTGTAAATCACGGTGCCATGCACCATACCATCCAATAAATACCTTGCAAAGAGGAAATAAAAGATGGTTCTTACCACAACTGGTAATGGTATGTAGTTGTGTCCAGTGGTCAGCTGTGCTGTTTCCAAAGTATGTGTATTGATGGGAGCATTAAGATGGTAAAGGACATACCTGTATATGTTGGAACCAAAAACGTCACGAACTGTAACAAGGCTACAACTGTCCCTGTCCCCAGGTGTGATTAGCTCCCGCCCTGACAAGGGCAGTCCCAATAGCTTGCCCTAGTTTAGAAAAAAACACCCTGCATTCCCCTTCCCTGATGCGTTTCTTCCTGCTGTAGGTTCTTCAGAGGGATTGCGGTGGAATCAATAAAACATGGGGTCTCCAATGTAGAGGAGCATCCCTTGGGGTGTAGTAAATAGTCTGATAAACCCAAGTGTAGGGTCATCTACTGGGTCCCCAGTGTGGAGCCCCAGGCGTTGATCCCTATCTGATGGTGTAGGGATAACTGTCCCCATCAACTGACGGATAATATACACTCTCCTTAGTACATCCCCCTGTGGATCACTCACCAATTGGGGATCCTATCACACACATGTCCGTCCGTGGTGCCAGCTGCGTTCTGTAATTACCGCACGAGCTGCCCTCACATGCCGGCGGAACTTCCGGTCACGTGATACCGTCACGTAATCACCAGTCACGTGATCCGGTCACAAGACCGCTCGGAGGTGTGTCTAATGTGGTTGTCATGAGTGCATGACGCTGTCATCTGTGAGAGCATCAGCTCTCTACTGATGATCCTTACACAGTTTAAAATGGCTAGTAAAACTTAGCGACCAGATCGGCTGAGCAACAAGTGTTTTTTTTTTTTTTTCAGGGCGGGAGCTAATCACACCTGGGGACAGGGACAGTTGTAGCCTTGTTACAGTTCGTGACGTTTTTGGTTCCAACATATACAGGTATGTCCTTTACCATCTTAATGCTCCCGTCAATACACGTACTTTGGAAACAGCACAGCTGACCACTGGACACAACTACAGACCATTACCAGTTGTGGTAAGAACCATCTTTTATTTCCTCTTTGCAAGGTATTTATTGGATGGTATGTTGCATGGCACCGTGATTTACAGGTACGTGGTCTCCCCATTGTTTGATCCACAACCGTTGGGGGTTGTGGTGATCAGTATAGTCGCCTAGGTCGGCGTCTATAGTACGGATTGTTGTTGTTGTTTTTAGAATTCACAACCTGTGACCTTTGTATATTTTAAGGTATATCTATTGTGTAATTAGTTGTTATTTAAAAATGTGCTCCCCTTATCAAAAAATGCTGTGGACATACGCTGTAGTGAAGAATTAAAATGCTACAGGCCCTTTAATCAGTCCTGCGACTTTGTCCCAGTGGAGGAGACACCGGATAAAAGATGGCCTCTGGTCACATGTCCAAATCATACGTCCTTCACTTGGCTGGGCAGGTCATGTAATCACCACTACATTTGGCTGTAGTCGGTTGGTTGCAGTGCATCCAGTATGGCCAGTGTTGTGGGGAGACGTCATCTCAGTGAGGTAATGTGCAGTGATGGCAGTTACACATCATTAATATGGTCACATAGAAGGACAGTCTGTTAGATCATCACTGGAGTAGAGCATTAGAGCAAGGAGCTGTTATTGAAAACTGTGGGATCATGGACGTTGTAGTTATGGATATTGGCCATCTTGGAAGTAACTCCGCCTACCTTAGAAAGACCATAACATTTTGTGAATCACAAAATCAAACTAATTAAGCTTTGTTTTGTAATTAATGATAATGAGTTTTTTTGTATTCATTTATTTATAGCATTATGGGTTTTTGTTTTTTACCTCAGCAGCCAGACATAAAATGGCTGCAGATGGAGGGTCATGTAACCTCCTAACTGACCATGAATAATCGTCCTGCCAGGGCCTTAGTCTTATATTCATGAATATTATCATGAGTTCCTGTTAGGGTAATAGCTTATAGACAGATAGAAATCACATGATTATCTGCGGCAATTTTATTGTCAGGAATGTCTGGCTGATGAAGTAAAAGACAGAAGGCTTCACTTTTACATATGATGAAATGCTGCAGAACTTTTAATAGATGTATATTGGTAAATAACCGAATATCTTACCCAATACACATATACACAAATGACTAGAAAATAGCACCTCTAGTGCATTGGGCTGGTAATTCAGACACCGAAGTAGAGAGTTTTGCCTTATTTAATGGCTAAACATCCATGAAGGTACATGTACCCCATGTGTGTAGGCGAGAGATCATCAGTTTAACCCCTTCAACATTGCGGTCAATGGTGACCAGAGGAGCTAGACACTGTGTTGTAACAAGACACCAGTAGGCCCCAATGCAAACTTTGGGTGAGGGCCTCCATATACCTAAAAGTGCACTGCCACCATCCCACATGTTACACATGAAAATACACATATATGCTACAACGGCATATACTCACAGCATCATACTCAAACATCTTACGTGCAGTGTCCAGAAGCAACCTCCCTCACTTAATGAAATGTCCAGCTGCAGCCTCCACTCAATGAAATGACCAGCAGATATTCCCTATCTTTGTTCCCAAAATTTGGTATTATTTATTTTTGGGATATGCATGATTTATTTAAGCTTGATTTTATGTCAAGGTTTCGCCTTAAGCTAATCTTCTGTTGTTCCTTGATCTGTGTAGGTGATGAGAAATGTTTGATGCTTGGAATAGAGACCAAAAAGCTCAGAGATTCTTTTTTCTCATCATTTTTCTTCAGCCATAGGCCATAATATAGCAGTATGTGAAAAAAATAAGTGTCTTAAAACTCCAAATAAAGTATATGTTGGGAAATGGCATTAATATTTTAAGAGATGTGTAGACATAAAGGTTGGTTTGGGTTGGGGAGATTCGGGCTTCGGGATGTATTTATAAGATGGGTTAAGACAATGGGGCAGATTTATCAAGTGTCTGAAAGTCAGAATATTTCCAGTTGCCCATGGCAACCAATCACAGCTCAGCTTTCATTTCACCAGTGCTCATGAATATTTTAAAGGGGAGCTGTGATTGGTTGCCACGGGCAACTGGAAATATTCTGACTTTCAGACATGTGATAAATCTGCCCCAATGTATCAGGCCCCTATAGCCAGAATGTCTGTGAATGGTATGTATGTATGTATATGTATGAACTGGGAAAAATCAGTTCTCCTCTCCCTGGATGAAGTTATACAGGTAGAGGGAATGCAGGTTACGGCCCTCATAAGGGATGATTCCTTTAAATATCTTGGGATCAGGATCTCAGTAGATCCGGGGGGTTTTGCGGATTTAAATGTCAACCCTCTTATAAATAGGGTCAGGCAGAGCATTATGGGTTGGATAAAGATGCCATTTTCCAGGGCAGACAGGGTAGGAATAGTTAAAATGATTCTTTTCCCTCAGTTCTTGTATCCATTATTGGTTTCTCTGGTATGGCTCCCCCAGAAACTGTTTAGAACACTGGAGGGGTTGTTTGGAGACCTGATATGGGGGAAGAGACGGGCAAGGAATAGGATGTACTCCCTTTGTTGCCCCACTGAAGAAGGGGGATTAGGGGTTCTTTTCGACTACTTTTTAGCTGCACAATTGGCATTTTAGTCACAAGGAGGAATTGTAGTGCTTTTGACAGATTAATTTAATTAAGTATGGGTATGAATACACACTGATATTGTCAAGGTTTCGTCCTAATGAATTAATTATCAAAATTTTCTGCCTGACTAGAACGTTTAAAAATTAGGATTAATCTTTATTAGAATTAATTTAAAATTGTATCAGACTAGTCTTGTTTGATATACTTTATTCAGGCGTTGGCCAGCAAATTGGACTAGTACTATGGTCCTACAGGGGTACAGTGTGTTGATAGTGTTTTATTATTTTGCACTGTCCCTGTATGCAAGCCACAGATAGTCTAACATGCAACACAATTGGTGTGTTGCTTTAGACCAGGCATAACATAGGCGGCACTGATGATCGGCAATAGCCCATATGTGTTGTGTTAGTTAGCGTCGCACCTAACGCGTTTCTGCATCCCTGATTTTGTCTTAGGATGCGTCCTCAGAGGTGCTAAATTGGTGCTTTAAAGGTGCAACCTAATTTTTGTTTACACCCGCAGCATTTCCCCCCACGGCATTGTAGCAGGCCGTCACGCGGCCGTTTAATGCCAGGGGTTTTATGGGGTAGTCTCCACCCCTTCCCGGGGAACCACCGGGGGGCAGATCGAAAACCCGGCTCATGGTTGATGAACAAGTCATCATCCTGTTGCTACTGTGTAGCTACTTACATGGAGTCCTAAACCGGAGTCGCCCGGCTTTTGAATGCTGCCGCTCCGTGTGACTCCCTGTAAGACATCCCACTGCGGGGAGGCACGTGACTGAGCATGTACACGCCTCCAAGTGATGACATCACTGGGGCGCATCACATGATCGCACGACCATAGTCACATGATCGGAGTCATGTGCGGTTTCCATGGAGATGGAATACATCAGGATTTCTAGGTATTTGGCAGACAAAAAGGTGGAGGAAACGATAACGAATGGTGCTGAGGTATCGGAGATTGTGTCTTCTGTGACGGTAAGTAGGGACATTGTGGGACAGTTACATGGATACATGTGCATTGAGAAGATATAGGGTATTATACCTATATAAAACAGGCATATGGGATATAGTCATTAAGACCCCGTGGTTTAACTGTGTCCAGGGTAAAAATCCAGCGGGATTCTCTTTGACAGACTAGTCTGTCAAAATCGCCCCCCCTATTGAGAGGGTTAACGCTTTCTATGCCCTGGAAGCTGATCACCTCGGGATGTCCCTGGTGACATTCCCAAACATGCCTGGCAACCGGAGAATCTTGTTTGTTGACAATATCCCTGACATGTTCCCCTATTCGTGTTCTCAGCTCACGGATGGTTTTACCAACATATTGAGTAGAACATATGCAGGTTAGGAGATAGACAACTCCCGTACTTCTACAAGAGATGAATTTCTTGATGGGGAATAATTTGCCAGTATTTGAACTCTGAAAGGTTGTTCCCTCTTGAATGAACTTACAATTTTGGCATCTTTTACATTTGAAAGTGCCTGGTGGGGGTTTCGGAAGCCAGGTAGATTTGTTGCTTGGCAATAGATGGCTATGAACCAAGCTATCGCCCAGATTTCTACCCCTACGGAAGGTAATCTGAGGAGCATCTCCAATCAAATCCCCAATATCTGAGTCTCGTTTGAGTATACCCCAAAATAATTGGAGAGTTTCGCGAACCAGTTGATGTCCAGCATCATATGTCCCGATAATACGAGTCTGAGAATCAGAATTGTCTCTGGGACGAGGATGTAGTAGGTCCGTTCTATTAGTGCTTAAAGCATGATGGAAAGCTTTATTTAGCACCCCCTCAGGATATCCTCGTTGACGAAATCTCTGGTGCAATTCTTTAGAAGATGATACAAAATCGGGAAGGAGAGTGTTATTCCTTCTCGCTCTCAAGAATTGCCCTTTGGGTATGCCTTTCAATAGAGGCTTGGGGTGGTGACTCTGCCATCGTAGGAGATTGTTTGTCGCTGAAGGTTTTCTGTACATATGGGTTGTTAGCATCCCATTACGAGATTTTCTGATGGTAAGGTCCAGAAATACAATTTGATCTGTCCTGAATTCAGATGTGAAGAAAAGACCTATCTCGTTGGTATTCAGACACGCGACAAATTCCTTGTATTCTTCTGATGTTCCTTTCCACAGGATGAGTATATCGTCTATAAAGCGTAGCCACAACGTTATGTTGTGCATCCACTTTTCCATAGACTCCCCAAACACCAGCTCCTTCTCCCACCAGCCCAGGAAGAGGTTTGCATATGTGGGAGCACATGGGCTCCCCATTGCAACCCCCCTGAGCTGGTGGTAGAATCTGCCGTCAAATACGAACGTATTATGTTCCAGAACGAATTGGAGTAATTTCATCGTAAACTGATTATGTCTTTGACATTGGATGTCTCTGGTGTTAAGGAAGGATTCCACCGCTTGGTATCCCCTCTCATGTGGAATGGAGCTGTATAAAGCTTCCACATCCAAACTTGCCAAATTGACATCAGAGTCCAGTTGTAGACCCTCAAGACGGCGTAGCACATCCATAGTGTCCTTAATATAGGACGGCAAAGTAGCCACAAACGGCCGCAAGATGTGGTCAACATACATACTGATATTTTGAGTAACGCTGTTGATGCCACTAACTATAGGCCTACCTTTTAATGGGTTTGTGCCCTTGTGTATCTTTGGAATACTATAAAAGGTGGCAGTAGTTGGATGTGCTGGAAGCAAGAATTGATACTCTGTTTTGCTTATCAATTTTTGTGTGAGAGCATCCTTGAGTATCCCATCCAACTTATGATGGAGTTGCATTTTGGGATTTGAGGGTAGTGTTTTGTAACATGACTTGTCATTTAGGATCTTCT
Organism: Engystomops pustulosus; assembly: GCF_040894005.1. Lineage (NCBI taxonomy): Eukaryota > Metazoa > Chordata > Amphibia > Anura > Leptodactylidae > Engystomops > Engystomops pustulosus. Next base: position 78,733,138 of record NC_092415.1, on the reverse strand, counting down.
TGCTCATCAATATATACTGTTCCCTATCCATGATCACTAAATTACCGCCTTTATCTGAAGGCTTTATCACAATAGACTCATCCTTCTCAAGATTTTTAAGAGCCCACCATTCATCACGTGAGAGATTATGATGTGGAGTGAGATTGGTATGAGTCTTTTGTAGATGATCAATTACCATCTTGAGAAAGGTGTCTATAAGGGTATTGTCATTCAGCGGAGGAAATTTTTTTGACTTAGGTCTGAAATTTGTAAAAGGGCCTTCCCCCATTTGTTTATTTCCTTCTTCCAGCAGACTGCCCAATGTTCTCAGGCATTCAAGGTCTGTAGTTTCCAGACCCAGTTCCTGGCACTGACGCCTGTCATGCTGTAGGAAGAATTTTTGCCATTTGAGTTTTCTGCAAAAAAGATTTAGATCCTTGGTCCAAGTAAATAAGTCAAATGAGGGAGTGGGAACATATGACAGACCTCGCGTGACTACCTGATGTTCCATTTCTGTCAAAGCCCTGGTAGATAAATTAATAATTTGCATAGTGTCACCCTGTGATGCTACTGGTGTGATTAATTTTCCTTCCGCCCTCGCAGTTGGTATTCTAGTGGTGGTAAGTCCTGGGATAAAAAACCACCCCTGTTTTGTTGTGATTTGCCCCTGTCGCCTCTTCCAGCGCCTCGTGTTCCTCTCCCCCTGCCTCTTTTTGGGATGGCCCCCCTTCCACCTCTCCCTCTGGAGGTTCCTCTGGTTGAGATGTCACTATCAGAGTTGTCGTTTTCTGACGATGTAATGTCTATCTCAGATTCGGGGACCTTGTTATCCCCCTTGGGATTTAAATCCAAAATGTTGCCCTCCTTAAAATCAGCAGTGTCCCTACAGAATTGGAAATGTTTTCAGGAGGGAGGGTAATAAGTATGGGTAGTAGGGATTCTATTTTTTCTTTGTTGGAAAGTGGAGAAGTAAAGTTTAATAATTACAGGAAAATTCACATGGCAAGTTTGCTTGAAAGAAGTTGGGGGGCGTATAAAAAAATTAGGGGTATAAATGGTATTCTTTGGTTCTCCCCAATATGGTAAAATTCCCATTTTGGGGAATTTAGTTCTATTTCAGATAGTGAGTACTGGATCAAAAAGCGGATTGTTTTTTTCACAAATTTTGCATAATTCACATTTATGTGACTTTAATGAGTTTTCTATTCAATTTAGTTTGATTGGGTTTCTTTAGGTTTATTCAACTTCAAGACGCTTATAATTCAGTGTTGGATAAAAGTAGGTTCACTTTATACACGGATATAGGTATTGAGTATTTGACTAGTACTACTGCATTGAATAAGGTGATTTCTCAAATGTAGAAATAAATAATTCATGGTTTTGCAAAAGGGGTAGTACACTCTTCTATTAAAAAGTGGCAAGCTCAACTTGGGGGCATTTCCAGTGAAGAATTGAGGTTATGTTATAGGGGCATTGGGCTGTCCTCCCTGTCTTGAAACCATAGAATGATTCGATTTAATTTTGTTCATCAAGTATATTATTCTCCTAATGGTTTATTCAATATGAAACTTAAGGCGGATTCTAGGTGTCAGAGATGCCTCTTGTTGGAAAATGTGGATTTCTCCCATGTAGCGTTTGGACGCAAAAATTAAATAACAATTGGACCAATATATTCAACTATGTGGAGTCCTCCTTTAAGGTGAGAGTTAATTACTCCATTCAGTCTGCCCTTCTTAGTCTTTATGATATTAGAAAGGAGAGTGGGGGGAGAAGTTTGTCGTTCATAAAATCCTTTTTTTTAGCTAGGTTGATTATTGCCCACAAGTGGGGTAGTTCGGTGGTCCCGTCTTGGGAGGAATTTTTACCAAACTTACAGAGATGTAAAAGATATGAGAAATTGATGGCTGTGAGGGGAGGGTACCTTGAGAAATGGAAGAAGATATGGTGTGTTGGCCCTGTCTAAGAGGTTGGTCTCTCCTTTTACCATCTGGCTCCTTGCTGCTCCAACCCCTTCCTTGAGGGTGGGTGCGTTTGGGGAGGGTTGGGCAAGAGTGGGCTGGGTTGGGAGGGATATGAGTTGTGTGGCCATATTGCTTAAGGAGGACTAGGGTTATGGACCAGTAGAAAAAAATATATTTCTGTAAGAAAACTTGTCTTATGATGGTTTTTTTTCCCTTGTCTCTGATCCTCCTTTTAGATGTTGACATGGGTGGTGCCAATCCCTGTTATTTTATGGGGTGGAGAGGATTAGGGGGTATAATATGCTTCATTGGGACTGTGATCAGGTACTATGTATACATATATTTCAGTATGAATTTTGTATTGTGTTTTGGTATATTATATGTATGTAAATTTGTTGTATTAATAAAGCTTTAAAACATTAAAAAAAAGGTTGGTTTAGGTGGACAACTAAATTCTTTCAATATATGTGTTTATTTTAAATGTATGATCTGTAACTCTTCCTTCATGTTCTTCACCAAAGCAGTTGACAGTAAAATATAAATAAATACAAATGAATATTGGGAGGATAATTGTAATTGCTCTAATGAAAACTACTTTGTGAAACATATTTATTGGTAATCATTTCTATGACCTAGCACTTAGCATGTGTCAAACTTCTTGTAGATAACAGGGACATACTCAGACCTGAACATGTAGACTTATTTGGGCATTGATATTTTGATGTCAGACATGTCATAGAATACTCTACTTTTATAATTGAGCAGTATGTATTTCGCCAGGGATAGTCAAACTTGTTGCATCCTGTTCAAATCAACAGGATAAATGGACATTAAAAGAAGTTGTCTAGAAGTGTGAATTCAAGATTGAGAAAAGGCTAAGACCTTGTAGTGTACAAATGTTCATGAAATATACTTATTGTTCCCTACCAAAGACTGAAAATGCTACTTTTCTGATTTAACTATGAATCACATCAGTTATTATTCTACACACAAAGCTGTCATGTGGTGTTTTTGCATAATTATATTAACAATCAATCACTCATTGTTAAATCAGTAACATAAATATAATGGAGGTCATTTAAGGAGAATTCTCACTTAGCAAGATGTGTTGAACTTACCACAGAGTTTAATCGTTCAACCATAGAACGCCATGTCTATCATGTTTGTTGGCTGTTTCTCTGTAAAGAATTTATAGTTCCTGTCTGCATAACAATTCATTCTAGGGATCAGTAGAAATTTAACATCTCCAGTGACTGCTATCACGACACCAATGTTAGAAAAATTATCTGGATATCTTGTACATTGAAATTATCACCTGAAGCAGCAAAAACTGTTTCTTCTATGTATATGGCGTCTAAATCATTTGTGTAAACTGAATCTAATTTTTCATGTCCGTGACCACTATTTCTGTCCGTGACCTGTGTTTGGTATTGGTCAATGTAATCAAATTGTAATGAAGATGAGCTACACCAGAAGCAAAATACTGTTTCCTTTATTTAAGACAACCTATTAAAATAGAATACCATGTTCACATTTATTTAGAGCGAGCCATTTTTTTTAACAAACAGGTGTTTAGTCTGGAAAAATATCTTCATGAGCCAAGCGTTTTAGAGATCATTTCTTGGATGAGGTTTTTGATTGTATATTCAATTACATTTTTATTTGTTGGGGTAGAAGCTAAGTAGAGTATGCTGGGAGAGAGAAACATGGTAGGGAGTATCTTGGGCCTAGGTTTTACCTTTCTATGCTAAACAATTTTCAAATCTATTAAGGTCAACTTTTATTTGTGGTGGGTTTCACTATAGGTGAATAATTGAAGCAGTGGAGAATTTCCCAAATGTGGGACTGCGATTTCTAACCATGTGAAGTAGGTGATGAACGATTGATTAAGGTAAATTGCTCAAATAGAGAAGGGAGAAACCTGGGTCTTCTGAAACTAATCAGCCTAATACATGAGAAAAGATCATTTATTCTTTGGTCAAAAAGAATATGAGTAGCCCACAGTACAATATATTTGATATATATATTCCTTTTTTTCTTAAGCATGAGAACAACAAAGTGTAAATAATATGTAATAATATATATGTAAATATAAAGGGGACCAACTCCAATAGGCCAACCAGTTATGCATAGAAAAGCCATTTACCTCCAACTCTAAAATGTCTTCATCTTTTTCCTGACACTCACACACAGAAGACTAGAGTCTAATGGACGGCATTGAAAAGTACTAATATTATCCCAAGCTTTATGAGTCAGACTTGGTCTATGCAGGCAAGTGCTACTTAAGAGGCCAGGACAACAATTTTAAAATGACATTTAATAGGGATATTTTGTAAGCTGCAAAGTACTTTTTCGAGTGGTCAATGCTCCCTCTGTGGACATATGTGTATTATCCCCTATAACAGTTGAGCTGTCTTGGGTGACATGGGAACATGGGAGTGTCAAATGTCTGATATGGTGGTGCTCTATTATGTCCATATACAATGATGTAGAAAATAGCAGAATAGGGAAATTTGATTATAGCTTGCACAAGAGTTATAGTATAGCCTTCTTTTGTGAATAACTCATCTGCGTGTCTGACATATGTCTAAAAAGAAATGGTCCCATGATTTCTGTTTATGTGTCTGTTCTAAACCTGCAATGTCTGCAAGAAAGCTAGCACTCTGCATGTTCCTTTTTTATCTGAACTCCAAGTTTTATGAAGTCTTCTTCACCACACACTTATGATGTCCATACTGTGTTCGGAGAGATTGTCTCTCTGCAAAAAGTGGTTTAGGTGCAGTGAGCATCCTGAGACATTATTAAGTCCTGCAGCAGGGTCTCTTGAACTGCCAGTTTAAGTTTTTCAGCCAATGGAGGGGTACCCCATCACGACATAAAGCATTGTGCAATCTGAGAAAGTAATCAGATTAATATCTGCTGAGCGAATGAGTGGGGCTCCTGCATGTCAGACAAAGAAATATCCTAGTTGAGTTTATATATCTATAGAAGCTATAATCCATGTACTCTCGGTGTATTGTCAGCCAAGTGACAACAAACTAGTGTGTATGGATTTGATGTTTGATCTTCCAAAGCACTCCTCTGGATATCAAGATGCTTACCCTCCTCAATTTGGAATCTGGGATTCAACTCTGGAAAACATACTGAAGTCAGGCGGAATAAAATATCAGCTCAGCACCTCTCAGAAGTGAGTTTCTTGTGCCAAGGCTATTTGTATGCATTTGCTCCATAGGATATGAAATTACAAGGCCCATTTTGCTTGAGAGTGCACATGACAAAGTTTTCAATTTTTTCATAGGATAAGGTTGAAGGGCTATCCTCATTGATAAGTGGCTTTGGCTTTGGTGATAAGGTTTGAGAAAGTGTTGGATCATTATCTTGCAGCAAAAGACATCTATATCTATGCTTTTTGAAAGTTGATTGGCCTCTGTTTTCAGACACTTTCTTTTCACTAAAAAAAAGCACCAGGCTCCCTAATTGTCCGAGAGTCTTGTAGTCATGGTCTGTGGACCATGTCAATAGGAGTCAATAATTGCCACATTCTTGTGCCAAATAAGTCGCAAAACAGAACATGCTAGACCCAGACTTACTTTTTGTAAATTACTATTTGGGACTAAAAAGTCGCACAACACAAAAAGTCCCAAAAGTGTTACTAAACAGGCAACTCATCAAATGTAACACAAAGGGAAAAAACAAAAGATACATTGCAATGATTAAGTAGGGCAACTTCAGCAAACTTGAAAAAGTGGCAGCTGAAAAACTATGATACTTGTGCCCCATAGAGTAGCTGAGATGCAATCGAGTGAATTCAGCCAACATGTAACTTGTGCAATGTGTGGAATGTTACTCCCCTGCCATGTGTATGTTTGCATATGTATTCTTGCTCTATGAAAGTTAAAACTGGAATCTGATTGGCTACATTGACCCCAATTTTTTTTGTTTCATATATAATTTAATTTGCAATTCCCTCCCCAGTGTTCTCTCTACATCAGTGATTTTCAACCTTTTTTGAGCCGCGGCACACTTTTTATACTTCCTGGGGCACACCACCAACCAAAATAGCACAAAATGACACTAAAACAGTCATATTATACATACAGTTAATAATATAGATTCTAAATTTATTTTACTCAATCAGTGTGAAACCTGGGCCTGTTTCGATAAACACAAAAGGGATATCCTGGCAGGAATGGTGGAAAGACACACACAAAGCTCTTCCTCAACAGTTCTCCGTTTCTCCCTGTTTTTAGTATATGGTGCTGATTATTATGTGGCTCATATACTGCAAAATAAAGGGGTACAATGAGAAGTACTATGGCCATGAGGCCAGAGTACAAGTGCCAGCTCATATACTCTGCATATGAGCTGGTACTTGTAGTACTCCAGCCTCATGACTATAGTATTTATCATTTTACATTTCTCATAGTTATATGCAGTATACTGCTGGAGTACTACAAGTACCAGCTCATATGCTGAGTATTCTGCCAACAGTTCATATACTCAGGCAAAAGCTCATATAGTCAGCATTATTGGTGGGCATTACCTTGGCGGTGGGCAAATGCGAGAGTCTCTCCGCTCTCAGGATGATGCGCCGGCCCCGATGACGTCATTTTGTCGTGCGACGTTCAAAGCTTGCACATGTGTTATTGTACACGTCTCCTACATTGTAAGAAGCCGTGGCTGCGCATTGCCGGGAAACAAAACACAGGGGGCACCATAGTTTGGGGAACTTTCCCCGCGGCACACCCGACCATGTGTCGCGGCACACTGGATGAAAATCACTGCTCCACATAATATATACATGTTACTCACATCAAACAGCACAGTTCTGTAATTGCTAGACAAGATGTACAAAGTAAATATTTCATTCTGCAGAATCATATCATACACAAGTTTAGTAAAAATATATCAGATTTTTTCGCCAAGACAAACACATTGCAATGTAGATCTCAGCCGATGTGCTAGCCAACATATATAAGAACAACACTCTGAATTCATTTGAACTGATATTAGCAAAAACCCATGCTGTTTATTTTCTGAGAGATTAATTTGACTTCTTTCATCTGATCAACTAAAATACAAGAAAGAATATCAAAAGTTTTAGACTCCGTAGGGCGTCTGCTAAAGTAAGAACAAAGTGAATGTTTAAAATCCTAAGAGACAACACGTAGAATAAGACAACGCATAGACAACGCAGAACAAGATGAATTTTATTGTAACCCCATTTTGAGCTTGCAATAACCCGCGGATTATATTTTATTTACTCTTTCCTTGGAGGCTGAATGCAAAACAAAGCAATTCTGTAATCGATTTTTCTCTTATTTTTGTACATATCATAGATACAATGTTACCTTGGTTCTATGTTTCTCACTTATGTTGCTTTTTATATTTATTCATTTTGCTGAATAAACTCAGTTGGGGAAATAAAGAACTTAAAAAAAGAAAGATAGAATAAATAATATACAGGCTGTCCCCGGGTTACATACAAGATAGGGCCTGTAGATTCGTTCTTAAGTTTAACTTGTGTAAGTTGAAACTGTATATTTTATAATTGTAACCTCAACCAAATTTTTTTCGGTCTCTGTGACAATTGGAATTTAAAAATGTTGGGTTGTCATAAGAACCAGTATTAGCAATAAATCTTCATTACAGACACATTTAATAATAGTTATAGCTGTTTATTGTAGCCTGGGACTAAAGTACAGTAAATTATCCACTTCCAGAGGTCAGTTTGTAAGTAGGGGTTGTCTGTAAGTCGGGTGTTCTTAAGTAGGGGACTGCCTGTATACATAAATTGGCTTGTATGTATCAAGTGATAATATGTTGAGGTAATGATAATGAATTTGTAATGTATTTGTCTTTTGTATATTATTATAATAAATTTATAAAAAAACACACAACCAGACAACAAACCCCAAAAAATTATATTTCATTCCACAATTCTCTCTCAGGAAATCCCATAAACTCCATACTGGGAAAAAGTGGCCCTGTAAAAAGTTTGTAGACGAGTTAAGCCCAAATTGGTGTGGTCAAGACTGGTGGGCAGGGTCTAGAAGTCATTGGTGTTAGATTATAACCTGTGCCATGCCCATCCGCACCCCCAATAAATATTCTTATAACCTGTGCAGTGCCCATCCATCCCCCCAATAAATATTCTTATAACCTGTGTAATGCCCATCCGCCCCACACAATCAATATTCTTATCCCATAAATTAATTTTACAGACAGTGGCAGACACAACTCATCAATTATTAATATAGACAGCAGTGGTTTGGCAAGTTAACAGGGCACTTGGAATAAAACAATACATTAAATAATTGGGTTCTTTCAATTACTGTTTTAATCTACACCCTGATAGCCTTGGAGAGCAGTGGCATAAAGTCTATGAAGCACAGGTATTTCAGCAACTTGTTTGTAGCCTGGTTTTGGGAAAACACCTTCTGACAATCTTTGATGGACTGCACCTCTTCCTGGTTTTCCGTTTTGTTATTGTTTTCACACCTCACGGACACCTAACATTGAACAAAGTACTTAATGACTTTGTATGTAATACATAAATAAAAATACACAGAGAAAAAATCCAGAAAATCATATTGTATGATATTCAAATAATGAATTAGCATTTTATTGCATGAAATAAGTATTTGCACACCAAAAAGCAAGAACTCTTTAACCCCTTACCGATGTGCGACGACTGAGCCCTCGTCCATACAAGGTGGGCGTTTGCTGCATATTGCTGCAAACACCCACTGGTAACACCTGCGGTCAGTGCTGGCACCGATCGTGGGTGTTACCCATGTAAATGCCTCTGGCAGCATGGGTACCACCATATTATATTTGATTGCCGCCCCAGTGAGGTCACCTGGGAGCAGCAATTGTATGAACCGAGGCTGTCATAATAACCAAAGACCCATGGCATGTGCAATTTGCACATTGTAAGGGAATGATGTGTAAAATCCCCATATATTGTCATGCTGTATAGCATTGAACATGAGTCGTGGTTAGGTCTTCCAGTATAAGAATGACAACAAACATACAGTCAGGGCAACTAAGGAGCAGCTCTGTATGAAACATGTCAAGGTCCTTGAGTGATTAGCCAATTTCCAGACCTGAACCCAATCATAAATCTTTGGACAAAAATCTGGCCATGGTCACACAGGTGCAACGGCAGCTGTGTGACCATGGTCTAATTTCTGTTTACTCATAGTAAAAATAAAAGCTTTCTGTAGAAGGACATCAAGCAGAGGTCTAGAAATCTGCGAGGAATAGATACAAAAAGTATATTGGAAAATGGTATAACTTTTTATAATACAAACAATAACATTAATTTGCCGAAATGAAAATACTCCTCTAAAAGAGCAAGTAGGACCATTAAGACTGTGTAAGGATGTACTCCATAACAACTTTAATTCCATTCCAGCCCACATAAAACAAGAGACATAGGGGCAGATTTACTTACTCGGCCCATTCGCGATCCAGCGGCGCGTTCTCTGAACAGGATTCGGGTCCGGACGGCATTTATGAAGGTAGTTCTGCGATGAAAATCAACTGAACGTGCCGGAATACACCGAGCTGGACCAGGTGAAGGTAAGTGCTTCCCAAGCGACACATTTTCGGTTATTAAATGCGGTGGTTTTTCCGAATACGTCGGGTTTTCGTTCGGCCACGCCCCCCGATTTCCGTCGCGTGCATGCCAGCGGCGATGCGCCACAATCCGATAGCGTGCGCCAAAATCCCGGGGCAATTCGGGTAACACGTCAGGGAAACGCGAATCGGGCCCTTAGTAAATGACCCCCATATTGTTTAAATATGCTTTAGTTCAATACTATATTGAACATTAAGACATTTATTCTTGGTCTCTGAATCACAGCATACAGATGCCATAAAACGGAATCAATGTAAATGTTGTATTCCAATGATTATATATTGTATGCTGTAAAATACAGGACATGGTTTAGTAACCATAGAAATATTATAACAAAAAGGTATTTTGGTAAGGACATTAATACCTCTCAGGATTTGGGAACTGGTAAAAGCTGCCCAATTAAAACATGTCATAGTGCATTCCTTCCATGTTACTTGTAACCTAAACTTCTTAAAGACTACTTGGGCTAAAACAAAGGAACATTCCTAAATAAATTATTTTAGACTTGGTTTGGAACACTCAACATGTTTGTTGTGAAGATATTTATCTAAAGAAATGCGTCTTACTATTGCAGCTTACGGCTGATTTAATTATTATCATTACTTGTTATTATAATTATCTGACTCCTTTCATCATTTGCGGTTATTCATAGAAGAGTATTTTCTAATGTGAACTGAATTACCGTATATATATATATATATATATATATATATATATATTTATTTTAATTTTTTTTTGTACTGTGTGCAGACGTACATATCTTTTGAAACCAGCAACGTTTTTAGAAACTTTGTATTGTATGACAGTTTTATGGGAGTCTTGAGATGCCTGAGATCTGAGGGACCCATGATGGAGAACATAAGAATGGGCTTCAGTTATCATACAAATGACTTACAGCAAACATTAATGACGTATAGATATTTATTGTATTTTGGTTGATTAGGATGTTAGGCAGATTAACTCTAAATCATCATATCCATTTTGTCTGCTGCCACTCTACTAGATGATGATTTACTATACTGCGTTTTCTTCAAAACCATGGTATTGTTAAGGAGGTATGAAGAAGTCTCATGAGCTCACACCCTCTCTATTCATAATGCAGCAAACACCCACCACTAACACCTGCCATTAGTGCTGGCACCGATTGTGGCTACGGCAAAGCTGGTGGCAGCATTTTATTACCAGTGGTGCATGGGCGATACTAGTTGGGGCTGGATTGTTGCCCACTTTGTTATCATTTTTATTACAGCTGGGAGTCTTACAGAGTCTCTAAACATGATCTGAAACAGATCGGCACTATATTTACCTTATACTGCAATACAATAACTTTGCAGTATATGGCATAAGTGATCAGACCTCCTAGGCTTCAAGTTCCCTAGGGGGCCTAAAAAGGAATAAAATCTACAAAAAAGAAAACCTAAAAGTTGAACTCGCCTCCTTACTCCAGTATGCAAATAAAATAAATATACAAACATAAACATGTTAGGTATCACTGCTTCCCAAAATGCCTAATCTACATATCAAAATATAAAAACAATTAGTCCCGAAACTGGTAGCAAAGAAAAGCTTGTCCTGGAAAAAAGGGTGCCTTGCATTTATGATTCTCAGTCAAGGGAAGTTCCCTTAGCCACAAAAGAGGTTTTCACTCCTATTGAAAATACATTACAGCCCGGGAGCTTTTAGTTCTTTCTTTGGGTATAGATCTCCCAAAGAACTACATGTTAAAACATAGCATATTTTTCAGCAGAAATTGGCACTGGTGTTGATATGATATTGAAATCAGTACAATTTCATAGAGAGTATATGATGCTCTTCACACCAGGTGCAGGAAGGATAAATATAGATGTTTGGATACACATGGGGCTTCTAAAGAGAAAAATGTGTTTTTAGGTTTTATATCAATACCAATCATGTTAATGTAACTCATGCGGTTCTATTTTCTGTCTCTAACATGAAACAGTAATTGCCAGTCAACAAAAGAAACGCATCTGTCACACAGAAACATTGTAAAACATAGCCCATATTTCCTAGTTCAGTATAATAAAGCTGGCTGCCTTCAATGCGCCAGTAAGTGGCATTCACATGTGCCAATGCATCTGGCTGGTTGGTCCATTACCCACCAATCTTGTTTGAATATGGACAAGTACAATTTTAAAAGAAGCACTTATTAGCTTGTAAATTTTGCCTCCAAGTCTGTAATTTCTTAAATATACCATGTATCATGTATAAAATGCAAACATTTCTAACAAGGGTAAAAAAGATGTGCCAGTCGAAATTACAATTTTAATATTTATTGACTGGTATTCCGAAATGTCTTCAGGCACAACTGTTTGCAATATTATACTGGATGCATATAATATAGAAAGTGTGAAGATCATGGACAAATGTCTTGGACAAATGAAACTGCATAATTTATGCAATGATCCCAGTGGGAGGGGCAACTTTTAGATCTTAAAGGACAACCAGGAAAAATTACATTAATTCAAGTCATTTTCATTGATAGATGGGGCTGTAATTGCTGAAAATCAAAATGGATAACTGTAAAGCTGTAAAGTTTCTGGACAAATAATTACAGCACAACTGCAGAGAGCCTTTGACAAAAATTCATATGATACCTATATCCTGCTTCTGCCTTCTTCCTATCCCGAGATATAGTTTTGTATATCTATGAGCCATTTCTGTAAAATCCTCTCAGCTTCTCCTGAAGTGGGCGGGACTTTATGGTTGAGACATCAGCTAAGAGCACTGAGGATAAAGCACTGACAGCACAATGCACTGGAGCTCTGCATTATGCTAATAAATGATCATACAGTAATCTACTACACCATAAAGCAAAAGATATATCAAAACATGTCCACCTATACCACGAAACATCTACATAGGAATAATATATATATATATATATATATATATATATATATATATATGTACACACACAGTGAAACAGTAACTAGGAAAAGCAGGCTTCTGAATGGGGCCCCACTTCCCACTTCAAAAATATACTTATTTCTATACTCACTTGTGTGAGTTACACACCATAAATCGTATACATACATACACATACAGTACATATATGTACAATGTGCAGCATAATATGTATATAATGGTGCACATCCTCCTCTTTTTAGTTTGTCAGGTCAGATAATGGGGCCCCTGACACTGTGGGCCCCATAGCAGCTGCTATGGCTGCTACCACTGTAGTTACGCCCCTGCAGTACTGCAGTTATGCCCCTGCATTGAAACCATCTTCAGAAGACCACTTCTCTGAGAGGACCCCTTCCATAAAATACAGTTTTTTTTTTTACTCAATGATTTTTTAATTTTGATTTTTTTCCCCATTACAGGCAGTCCCCAGGTTACATACAAGATAGGGTCTGTAGGTTTGTTTTTAAGTTGAGTTTGTATGTAAGTCGGAACTGCATATTTTATCATTGTAATCCCAGCCAGAACTTTTTTGATCTCTATGAGATTTGGATTTTTAAAAATGTTGGGTTGTCATTAGAATCAATATTAACACTAAAGCTTCATTACAGACGCCTGTGATAACTGTTACATCTGATCATTGTAGCCTAGGACTAAAGTACAATAAATTACCAATATCCAGAGGTCCGTTTGTAACTAGAGGTTGTATGTAAGTCGAGTGTTCTTAAGTAGGGGACCACCTGTATACTTCATGGAAGCTGCCCCTATTCTCCAGACCACCCCTCTCCTGTGCAAAGAGCATTTTCTGTTACCCTGTATATATAGTCACATTAACATACATACACATAGTGACATACAGACACCTTGGGGATCTTTAAATTGCAGTAGCCACAGTGACTAATTTCAGAAAATATTCTTTACTATTTTACCGTCATAAAGAGAAAAACTGAGGTGCCTAAAGTTCCTCTGTATTCAATCCAAAGCAAATATATGGTCATCATCACAAAAAAATTCACAAGCTTTAGGTTAAAAAAAAATCTTGAATAAATCTTACACTATGTTTCATTCTAGAAAAAGCATAACATGTCACAAATACAATATGGAGAATTACACGGCACATTGAAAAGATGAAGGGAAAATCTTCATCTAAGTCCTTTGCAGGATATCTTGTACAACACAGTATTTATATGTAATGGTTTTGCATAATGCTACTATCCATCATCTGGCCTCATAATCTTCTATTAAAAAGGTGAAGGTACTAAACAGTTTTTTCCTTTAGACTCTGCTTGCACTGCAGGAATCCGCATCTATTTTCATGATTCATTCATTTTATGGTGCTGTAGATTGGAATCATGCTGTTCTACATATCATTCAGAGGGGAATAAAGAGTTTAAAAAATCTAAGTGTATAATACATTCGATCCGTAGGTGCAATGCATATGTCTAGCATTCTGTTGATTTTTGGTTGAAAGGAATTTTGGTGCTAACAACCTATGACCACCTCTTAGATAACTATAAATTTTGGATTTGGAATGTCTAGGTTTATTGGTGAAGAAAAACAAACATAAGCAACATAAGCATCAGGTGTGCAACTGTATATAGATTAGCCACCAATGTGAAGTCATTCAGTAGACAACCAGACAACCATAAGTAGACAACCTACACATAAATAATCAACTATTTTTACATTTATGAAAATAACCCAGGCTACTGTACAAACAGCTTAGTTTTAAAAACCTAAGTAGATTAGAGAGTATTTATAGGAATGTAAGGAAACTGCTTTTCAAGGATGCTTAATTTTTCTTTTGCATGCAACGTCCATCACTACACGGGGATTGAGATGACCAGCCACACACGCAAATTATAGAGCAGGTCCTATTCCTGCCAAGATTTGCAGCAGTGTTTAATCCCATTTCTTTTTGGAACAGTATTCTTTACTTATTGACATGAGGAGAGAAAAAGAACTGGACCGCACATCCACACATCACACAATGATCTTCTGCCGCTAGGCTACATTATATAATGAACTCGAGGTTCTTAGTTACATTTTTAACAAATTGTATAAGCCTACCAACCACTTCACGGTGACCTCTTTATGGTGGGACCCTACGCTATTATGTGCGGCATCACATGGCGTCCGCCACCGCTGCAGCACAGCGCCGGCAGGGACCAAGACTGGGTTGCCCCTCAACACCCATACTGGCAGGCATAGCCCCCATGGCTCCAGGCCCGGGTCCCCACCAGCACCGCACAAAAGAAGCAGCGGACGCCATGCAATACCGCACCATGTGAACAGGAAAAAGGCTCACCATGTGTGAACAGGTGTTGAATACTCACTGTTCCATGTGGTCTCAGACACTAGCTGAGAAGAAGTAGGCGGCCCCTGTATGCAGTCTCCTGCTAATTTAAAAGCACCTGGGTCGAATGGGGCGGAGTGCTGGTACCAGGCAAAAAACTAAATAAATGAAGGGATAGAATATACTAAACCAACATGAGGAGAGAAAAAGAACTGGACCGCACATCCACACATGATACAATGATCTACTGCCGCTAGGCTAACTATATAACGAACTCGAGGTTCTTAGTTACATTTTGATCAAATTGTATAAGCCCACCAACCACTTCAAGTTGACCTCTTTTTGGTGGGTCCCTACGCTATTGTGTGCGGCATCACATGGCGTCCACCACCGCTGCAGCACAGTGCCGGCAGGGACCAAGCCCTGGTTGCCGCCCAGCACCTGTACTGGCAGACATAGCCCCCATGGCTCCAGGCCCGGGTCCCCACCAGCACCGCACAACAGAAGCAGCGGATGCCATGCAATACCGCACCATGTGTCTCAGGTGATTTTGTTGCACTGGAATATGCTGCTATGGTGATAGGTGAGGTGGAAGTATTTCCTTTTGGACTGTGGTCTGTCTATTCATATTGGTGGGATGAGTGGTGCTCATTTGCTGATATCATTGTTTTGAAAACATTATGCCTGGTTTCTCAGCCTCATCAGTGAAAAAAAACTGTACTTGGTTTAGGACCCTGTTCCATTAGGACCAAATAGCTAAATGTATCTCTTTTTTATCTATTTTTTGCTATCTGTTGGTAGATTTTTTACTTTTTTATTCTTTTATTCTTTCAATGATTACAGGGGCTACCATCTTGCCTGAGCTCCATCTCCAGAATTTTCTGGTTGTACTCTGTGGTAAGTGGTATAGAAGGCATCAATGAGGGTAATATAGAGGTTGCATCTTCTACTGTGATGCCGCATGTGATATAAAGGTAGCTATATATTATTAGTATCCTTCAGAATTAGCAAATGTATTTCTATTATTAAGACCATTCACTGAAGTGAAAATTGTAAGATATAGTACTTTCTATTAAATATAGATAGAGACATGGAAATTTCATAAAACAAGATTTAAAAAAACATCTTTAAAGGGAACATCTTTCACTAAAGGCAGATTGTAAAAGCCCATGACACCTGCAGTGCAAATATGCCTTTCTGCCTTTTCTAAGCATTTGCATTACAATATAATTGTGTGTTATAACTTACTCTTGCATCCTAACAAAATCCTGGGGCAGTCGCAGGGGCTGGACTTTGGTTTGGATGCATTTCAAACAAACAACATGTGACCTGTCTGAGCTGCAGGCTGCCTCCATCTTTGTGCTCCTGTACAGCTTGTCCCTCCCCCACTGATGTTAGGCTGACCAGACTGTGACCTCTGAGAAGGACAGGAGGTGGAGCTGTACAGGAGCACAAAGGTGGGGGCTAAGATCTGCGGAGTGAGTAACCCAGACAAGTCACATGTTGCTTTTTTAAATGCATCCAAACCAAAGCCCTGTGACTACCCCAGGATTTTGTCAGGATGCAAGGTAAGTTATAAATATACATACTGTATATTGTAATGCAAATGCTTAGAAAATTCAGAAAGGCAAATTTGCACTGCAGGTGTGATGGGTTTCTGCAACCTGTCTTTAGTGAAAATGAGGTTACTGGTGACAGGTTCCCTTTAACGCAGAAAACTTTTCTGAAGACACCTTCACTTTAAGGACTTATTCCCAGATCAACTTCCACTTTTCAACACACATTTAATCTACAATGAATATTTAATATTAATTAATTATATTTAATAATTATGTGACAACCTACGGGAGAAAATAATGTATGTTATGAATGTGTGGACTGACTGTAATGTTTGTTACTTGCGTAAAAAAAATGTTCTAAAGCCAAATGTGATGATCTCATACTCTCTGAGTAATACACTTTCGACAATGTCAATTAAATTAGTTCTGTAAGTACCTGATAACGATTACTAAGCTGACAGGGGAGAGGTGGGAGGCACAGAATTAAAAAGGATAATCTATAAAGTCATTGACGGGTTATAGTAGCAAGTACATAAACATAATTCCGAAACATATTCATTGTTCCTGGTTGAATTTTGCTTGTATAATATAAACAATTCAAATCCAAACGGTGGAATATGTAAAGTATAAAACAAAACGTTAACTGGTCAATTAAAATGAACAATTCATAAAACAATACAGTGTTTCTAATGGTTGAACAAATTTTTTATTGTCAAAAACATGGCTATGACAATGAACATACTCTAAAAATTCACAAACTAAAGGGTGCTTACGCTTGGCTGATGCCAGATGAGAGTATCTCATTCCTTTTATTCCAGATACACCCTGGGACCAGGGTACTTGTCTTTAATATCTCCCTAGCTGAATTAGCCTAATATGCCCTTGTAACCTCAACTCGCCGCAATAGTCCTAAAAAGCATAGTGGGCTGGTAAACTAGTTGAGAAAGTTGAGAAAACTCCACCCAACCAAGCATTATACTTTTTCCCTATTATGTAAATAACAAGAAAGTAAACCTGGACTGAAATAATGATTCTAGCAGACAGATGTACTGTATACAACTGTATCAAGCAGTGAAGATGGAATTTCCCTAGATAACATTAACAATGCATGCAATATCTTTAAAAGGCAATGATTTGTGAGAGATTATATAGCCTTGAAACTGGTTACAGGAATTTATACACTTACCAGCTAAAAAGTTACTTATAATCCACAAGTTATGTTACTTGTTGTAGTGCTCTACCTAATAGACAAGAAAAAAGAGCCAATGGATCAACACTTCAAGTCCAGATGATCCTAAACTGAAAAAAATCTGAAGATGTGCTTAAGCATGTGCCCTGTCTTACTGCAGCACAAAGAAATGAGGCATTCTTAGCCCTAGTGTTTTGGACATTTATCATCTATCCCACTATTGGAAAACTCTTTAAAGGGAGCCTGTTGCCTGTGATCACCTCTACAAACCCCATATAGAACCTTTTGAATGCAATAATGCGTTAAGGATGTATGAAGAAGGCTCACGGGCATATATAGTGCTGACAACTGCAATTGGCGGCCCATCTTGAGTTCGATCGCTGCTCCCCATGATGTTATTGGGGAGTGTCAATAAATTCCCATGGCAGCCTGGAGTCGCTATAAGGATCTATAATAGTGTGCTGGAGGTACACTGTTAAGATCCTTAGCAAACTCTCCATATACTGCAATATTGCAGTATTGCAGTAGATGGTAGAAATGATCAAAGCCACAAGGTTTAATGAAAAAATAATAAAAAGTGATCAAAAGGTCATTCAGTCCCCAAAATGGCACCAATGTAAACGGCATCACATTCTGCAAAAAGAAAAAAATTACACCTTAAAAAGCTCAATATGCCAAAGTATGAAAAGCGTTAGAATAGGGCAAAATAAAATGAATTATTAAGGTTTTAGATTTTTGTAAATAAAATCCATACAAATTGGTATCCCTGTGATTGTGCCCACACAAGGAACAAAGTGGAGGTGCCATTTGAAAGCTGTAAAAACTTTGTCAACGAGAAAAGGGTGCAAATGCGTTTTTTCTACAATTTCATCAAATTAGGATTTTGTTTTCCAGCTTCTCAGTAACCAGCATGAAATATAAAATGCTGTTTCTATGAAGTACGATTTCTAACACAGAAAACAAGCTTTATACAACAGCTATGTGATCAGAAAGATGAAAAAAGTTATGGATCGCAAAAATGGGAACACAAAAAAGAAAATGGCTTGGTCCTTAAGGGGTTAAACATGTTTCACGATGTCTCTATTTTTAAATACACTTGTTGCAACACTGTGGGGCTCATTTACTAAGGGTCAGTCAGACCCATTTTGGCCGGGTTTCTCGACGATTTCCGTTTTGCGCCAAATTTCCCCGGGCTTTTGGCGCATCGGCACCAGCTTGCACTCGAAATCGGGGATGGGCCGTCGGTCAACCCGACGGATTTGGACAAACCGCAGATCTTGTGTCGCAAGATCAAACACTCACATACACCGGGAAGAAGAAAGTGAACTCCGGCGGACCTCAGCGCAGAAGCAACGGATTCAGGAACTCGGGTGCGCAAGCGTAGTGAATTGCGGCAGACCCGAATCCTCGTCGGACAATGCACTGCAGGATAGCGACAGGACTGGGTAAGTAAATGTGTCCCTGTGCGTTACCCCTGTGGAACAGCTGTACATGGTTACTAAAGATCCAGTCATGGATGCAGGGAAACTCAAGTTAAGCTACCATGTTTCCTGGACACTGACACTGCAAAGACAGCACCCCTCTGGAATGAGGGAGCAGAAAGAGAAGTTCCCTCAGCTCCCTCATTCACCCCTCCCTCAGGAATATCTTTAGCAAGTCACAAACAACACAACCAGCGTCTCTCTCAAACCTCTCATTTATCCCTCCCTCAGGAATTATCTTCCGCAAGTCACACATGAGAGAGAATTTCTCGAACTCACTCATTCCTTAGGGGGTCGGGGTTAGCAGTGTCTCTATCCCATGGATAAAGGCCTAAATGGAACGTGTATAAAGACATCTAAGAGGTATTGTGTGTGGTATCGAGTGTGTTGCTTGGTGGCAGGTTCAAAATTACAATCCTCTCTTGCCTCAGCTAAATTCACACTCATCACATATTATCTGGATTAATGTTTATTTCACAGTAATTACCAAAATTATGAAAAAAGATAAAATAACATTATTTTTTAAATGCATTGAAAAAAATTTCTGTCTAGAATTACTCATATAAATACTAAATTTAGTGATGTTATACAGGAGAAATAGATTTTTCTGCAGTCATATAATATATCCTGTTGGCAATTACATTTGTAGGTGTTTCAAATTAATTAAAAAGGTTTACACCCCATAAACAAAAAGTGTCGCATGCAATAAACACAGCTCTTACATGCCACTATAACTGAAATGCTGAGGATGTGACAATATTTCAATGAAAAAACTTATTAAAGAAGTGTATTTGTGTACATCCCTTTCTTGCAACTAAAGTAGTTCTGATTCTTTTAAGTTACATGAACATGTTGAGTCTTGGCCATAAAAAAAAAATTGACATTTTCACTGTTTGCCATCTGTTTATGACAAATCCTATTGATCTATAGTCCTTGAGTGATCAGTGAACAAGCTCTTCATTTTAATAGAATGTTTGCATGGCCCGTTACAACCGGACTGCTACAATAACCCTGCCTAAGGCTTGAATTCCACAGGTCCTCTGAAGTTGTACTGTGGTATCTGGCATCAGGACTATAGTAGCAGGTCCTATAAGTGCTTAAAAGGGTTCTCTGGTCACTATATGTATTTTTTTTTAACTGACGAGTTCTTTTGTTACACACCCTTACCTCACCACCCTAGGCTTTATGCTTCCTTTTCATTCACTTGTCACTTCACAGCTCACTGTTTCAGCTGCATCACTCCAAGATGGCTGCCCCCATTCTGCTAATAAATCACATCTCCCACAATCCCACTGGTCAGCACAGCTTCTTCATACAGAGGAAGGTGCAGCCACACCCCCACAACAGGGAACGAGGAGCTGACTGCACATGTCCGACTGGTGTAGCAGGAGCTGCCAGGGTACAGGAATGACTTTGATTTCATGAATAGGGGGCAGAAGATTTAATGACCCTGAATTAGTAAAGTGATAAGTATGGTGAGATGATGTATAGTAAGGTCAATCTTTGTCACTGGAGAAGCCCCTTTAATGGTCCAAGATGTTCCTAATAAAGGACACAAATGCTTAATTTAATCACTTTCTTAAATCTTTAATTCTGAAATAATTTAAACTGAGCACTCTTCAGTCTCCTCCTGAAAGAAGCCACTTGAATCAGGATAAAGAACAATGTTTATGTAGGTGGAACATGTCATTTTCGCGCTGTAGGTTTGTAGGTTCAAGGGGAGTCTTTGACTCACTAGGCAAAATTACCATTAGGCAGGAGCTTACTCATGTTTTCAAGAGTATCTTTTGAGCTCCTTAGATGTCTTTTGCAAATCCCATATATTAAAGTAGCCTAGGATAAAGTAGCCTTGAAAAATTTGTCTTACCTAGTTCCTACTTTTTCCTACTCCAGATGTAGAAGTGAATAACATGACTGGCTTAAGCAGGTTAATCAGATTGATAACTCAGTCTGTAATGTATAAAGGGAACCGTCCATTTTCTGTACTATATGAGTTAGCTCACTATAAGTCATGTTAACCATATGTATGTCCCCCATGATTTGTAAAGTGCTACAGAATATGATGGCGCTATATAAATATTCTTATTATTGGATGCCTGTGAACTGAAAGCTGTTTCTTTCATTTATCTTCTTAGACCATTTTGGTAGGTTCTAACCACTGCACAATAGGAATATCCCACAAAACCTGCAGCTGTGGAGTTTAATTGTCATCTAGTGATCATAATATGGCCCCTGTGGAAATTATGTAGTCCCCTTACTTAGACTAATTTTTTGCTTGCAGCACATCAGCTTAAAGATATCTAAATAACTCTATATATTTACCGGGTATATGACAAATTTAGAACGGTATCACTTTTTATTTTGCGACATACAGTATCATGTAGAAGCACAACCAATTCTTAACCAGAAGCAAGTATGTCATAGCCTGTAATATTATAATTGAATTTTTAAGTGGATATTTTACAATGTGATATATATCAATGCAAGTGTTTATCATTCAGTGAACACTACAATGTCTACATCCACTTTATAACCAGCAATATGACCTCATCTAATGCACAGTTTGAGAGTCGTGACATTTGCAAATGCTAGTGTTGTAATGGTATTACTGGCAAGATTATTTACTTACACTGTTATCAATGCGGCACATAATAACTTCTCTATGACATTTTATTAACATGCATAGCCACTCAAAGGGTTAATATGCTACTGTTAAATTAATCACCTTATAGCACTGGTCCAATATGATGTGTATATATGCAAACAGTGGCATATTTTAGTGGTTTATTAAAAAAAAAAAGGAAAGCATATTGCACAGCATACATTTTTCTTACAGATTGGGGCTCATTGGCGCGCACTTTCGTTGGGTTTCCTGGCGATTTCCGATTTGCACCGAATTGCCCCGGGATTTTTGCCTTTGTGATCGGATTTTGGGGCAGCGGCGCCGGCTTTCACGTGGCAGAAACCGGGGAGCGTGGCCGTCGGACAACCCGACGGATTCAGAAAAAAACCGCGGAATTTAAAAAAGAATTTGTGTCGCAAGATCAGCACTTACATGTACCTGGATGAAGAAGGTGAACTCTGATGGACGGCGCAGCAGCGACACCTGCAGGAACTCAGGCGCACGATCTTAGTAAATGCCGGCAGACCCGAATCAGCGTCGGACACGCACCGCGGGATCGTGACAGGACCCGGTAAGTAAATGTGTCCCTATGTCTCTGTGTGGTGCATAGTCAATGCCTATAGCAAAACAAAGTAATGGTGACACAGTTTTAAACCATTTCTTTAAGCTAGGGCTCCATGGCAATATGTTCATGACTCAGATAGAAAGGTTAATGTGTCCATGAAACCACTCACAAGTTAACACCACATTATAGTTGCAAAGGCCCATCAGGTTTATTAAATATGACACAAGCATGGCAGGACTACATTCTGTGGGGGAGATTTATCAAGGCTTGTACGTCAGGTTTCTGGCACACAAGCCTTGAAATAATCACATATTCCTTACGCACAGGAATTGATATTATTTTTTTCTCCTTATGCTCTCTTCATGACAAGTGGGCATGGAGAGGGCCGTCCTGGGCGGTGGAGTAGGTCAGAGCAGGACGTTCCTGCACCATGCCTTTTTTCACCATATATATTTGAGTATAAGCTGACCTGAGTAAAAGCTGAGGTACCTAATTTTAACACAAAAAATTTGGAAAACATATTGACTATATTGAGTATAACCCTAGGGTAGGAAATTCATTGGTCATAGTCTCCAGCCAGTACATAACTAGCCAGTCCCCTTGCCCCAGTATTTAGCCAGATAGCCCCTGCCCCCAGTTTGTAGCCAGCAGCCCCTTTCCCAGTATATAGCCAGATAGACCCTGCCCCTAAAATATAGCCAGCAGCCCCTGCCCCCAGGATATAGCGAGCAGCCCCTGCCCCCAGTATATAGTCAGACCACTTCCCCCACTACATATCCAGCAGCCCCTTCTCCAGTATATAGCCAGCTAGTCCCTGCCCCAGTATGTAGCCAGATAGACCCTGTCCCCAGGATATAGCCAGCAGCCCCTGCCACCAGGATATAATCAGCAGCACATGGCCCCTAGTATATAGCAAGCTATCCCCTGCCCCCAGTATATAGCCAGCAGCGTCTTCCCCCAGTTTATTGCCAGCTGCTTTTGCCCTGAGTATGCCCAACCTATAAAAAGAAATTAACTCCGTACTCACCTTTCCAACGTATGATACAATACCCAGAAAAGTATCACAATACTTGATACCTATATGATAATTTCTTGAAAAGAAAAAAGTAATTATCTGAATGTTTAGGGTGCGGTCACACGGGACCTTTACATTGCATTTAGAAATGCAATGCAAATGTCTGGGGGTGGTGCCCAGTCCAATCACATATGCATTTACATTGAAACACATGCGATCAGTAGCAGTCAACCAGTGATTTGCCTGGAGAGCATTAGTGTTTTATGACAGTGTAGCATATGTATTGTAAAGGTTGTCCTGGTAATGTTAATATAAAATAGTATACTAAATAGTATAATTTAGGGCTCATTTAGGAGGACGTTTTTGATCTCCGTATGCGATACTTTTTTGTGGATGGCAAACGGACCCAAACGGCCTGTTCACAGAAGCAATAGGTGAAAAATTAAGAAGAAAGACTGCAGTACCTCTATCAGTCAAAGTTTATTACTAAATTCCTAAAAACATTTTACAGCATGCATGGGGCATGTACATATGTGTTTTGAACAACAGATCTCTGATATATACCACAATTTAGAACTGTATGATATACAATTTGCAAAGTGTGAAAAAGTAAGCTTTTACCGTTGTTTATCAAATGCCCAATGAGTAATTTATCATCAATGTATTCACTATTAAATTTCTGGTGTAAACTACGCCAACTAATAGGAGGAGCAAGTTGTAAATTATGCTAGGTTTCTAATCCCACATCAGACACAGTGATGAATATGATGCACTGCCCCACTGTCATTGTACCAAATCTTATCCCAAAAAAATAATAATAATTTGGAACACTATCAGGTGTACATAGCAAACCACACACAGCATTTCAGAGCTCTTTAACCAAAAACAAAGTTGTGGACTTTGGTGAATCTCTATGGATAACATTATGCTAGGTATTTATCTCAGATAATGTGATGAGTTATGGGTTGTAATGCCCCCTCCCTCACCAGCCAAATGTTGAGCGGAAATCACCCCTACCTTAAAAAATAAAGTAAATTAGCACCTAGTCCTAGGCCAAATGTTTCCTCTACCCCCTGTGTGTGTGCTCTTCCCGATAAATAAAAAAGGTTGATTGATGTAGACTTTCTGTCACTAAATCTGAATGGGTGTGTATTATGCCTGTAATAGTTATGCTTAACTATACTTCAAAGCCAGCCTTGTCATAATTCCTAGATATCGATTACTTGTCCATGAATCTATGATCAGCATCCTCTCATATTTCTAAGATGTCAAGCACCACGGATTTCGGAGTCATAAAGCCAAGGTATTAGGCAGTAGGCTAAAGATTTCATACTGGTGTTTGGTATTGTTTCATTTGAAAAATTCATGATGGGAAATGGACATATCTTCTCTTTAGGAGCCCCCTGGAAGAAGATATGACATAGTTAGGAAATATGTCGCCAACTTCCCAGGATTTCATAGGTTCGTCTCCGAGGCTCTCTTTGCCAATCTATTCAGTAAGAGGTCTGTTTTTCTCTATTTTATCCCTTTTTATTTTGCTTTTATACATGTCTGGTTATTTGAACATTTTTGTAACCTATAAGCATTGTGGCTTTGCATATTAAATTCACCTTAAATAAGTGATTCTTTGTGGCTCTTTATGTCCCTGTATATTTGGAGAGGTGAATTACTTCTAAACCATGTTACCCTGTGAATGTCTTGTGCTAGCAGTATATATAAGCAGTGTTTGTCCAGGTGAAATGTTCAGTACCTAGAGGAGCATATATCTGGGTATATATGGTGTAGGCGTCTCGTAAGCCATAATTAGGAGTGGTGGCAGCTAGGAAGTGGAGGGTATAAGTGTGTTACTGTATCGGTGAGAAAAGTAGCTCTGTGCAGTAGCATTTCATAGGCACATTGTATGAGCAATCAACTACCCAAGGCGGGCTAAAATGGAAAAAAATAAATAAATGTATGCCTCAACTTTTTTCCAACTGCATCCCATTCTGAATTTTGCCCAGCTTCCCATCATATTTCATAGACTAATAAACCGTTCCAATAAAATTAACAAATATAAGCTCTTACTAAACTATGTAAATGAAAAGAATAAAGATTATTGCTTTTGTAAGTCACAGAGTACAAAATGAAAAATTGTTGCAATGGTTAAATAAATAATATTTTATTACTATACTACACTGTCTTTATGTCAGATAAACTTTTGTACTTGTGTTAGGTTTCCTAATTGCCCATTTTTTATATAGCTCTGCCCATCTTCCTAACACCTCCACTCCACAGCTAAGGAAGAATATCAATAACAGACTTTTCTTTATAACACTAAACAGTGTAACAGTAGGAAGAAGTTCCTAGAAGTAGAGAATGGCCTTTCCATGGTATGCTGCATTCAGGTATAACCCCTGCTATTTTACTTTAGGTCACTGAGTGATTTATGCAGCAACTGGAACCTGAACTATAAGGTAAACAATTGGCGCCAATGTGAAGAGCACAGACCTGACCTTTGTAATCATTATTTATTCATTCATCCATTCATTACAAGCTGGGTGTGAAGTCATCACTCAAAAATAAACTTTCCATTAACAGCCATCATTTATTTCTTCAAGAGGTGTTATATACCTGGAAAGCCTTGCACTCACATCAAAATCATGTTGAAATATTTATACTAATCCTCCTGAAATCACAATGATACATATGATGCAATCATGTACTAATACGTTAGTGTTGTTTATGAATATTTATATAGTTAATGATTTATTTATAAACATTGCTTTTCAAATATTATGCAAATTGTATTTAAGGGCTTTTTATATCATGGACAACAATCTCAACTGCTTATAATATATAATTTGGCTGCTAAACATGTAAAGAAGAGAGTGCTGTTATTAGGGGAAGGTGCAGTAATACCTTGTTTGTAAAAGTGCTGCTATCAGTTAATAGCATCCAGTAATACCTGGATCATACCTGTCAGTGAATAGTGTGCAGTAATACCATAATTGTAAAGCAATTAGCATCCAGTAATACCTTGGTCATAAAGTCACTGTATAGTTTGGTACTACAGTTACATGGCCGTGGTGCTGCTGATGGTGATTGAGCCGCATAGCGAAGATGTGTTTCATCTCTGCCTGCTCCAAGTTCCTCTGGTGCAAGTGGGTGCCAGGGAATACATCATGTACTGATAGGTCCCAAGAGGCCACAGGAAGTTGAGGCATTGGTCAATCACATAGTAAATAGTGCAGTGCCTTAACTTCCATGGGATTATCTTTACCACACTCATCCTCAGTCAGAAGTGCAGAAAACAGCACCTCAGCCCCTTCAAAGCAGCAAAGCTGCTTCAGCCACAAATCATCCTTTACAATGACTCTCTTAGATGGGATTCTGTGGCCCATCTACCTGCCCATTGCCCAGTAGCTGAGATAAGGTTTCAAAATTCCCAATAACTTTTATTGGAGAATGAGGATGTGGATGGTGGACCACCAGTAGAGATCTATGATGGAGATAAAGCACAGCTTCCGATAGCGGTGGTTTTCTGTGATGTTCAGAATAAAAATGGGGGCAGTGGTGAGGGTCTTGGTGGTAGAAAAAGCGAGGGGTGGTGATGAGGTCCTAGACGCAACTTGAGTGGAAGGCAGTGAAGCCCCGAGCATTCTGCAGGATAAGTAAAATGTGCCCAAGGCACAGCGGTCTGCCCGTAAGCATGACGTCGCCTGTTTTGCCAGCAACCAGGTACTCAGGAAAACAAACCATCCCACAGGGTTTCTACAGCAAGGCGTTTTTTCTCACAGAATGCAGAAGACAGAATACTTGTCATTTGCACACTGTGCCACCAGTCCATTAAGCATGGCCAAAACTTTAACAATCTTAGCACTTTATGTATGACTTGTCACTTCCAAAGTAAACATGAGCTGGATTGCCTGATGCCTGGAAAAACCTAAGGTTACCTGTGCTGCTTCAGTTGGCCCAACCTGCACCAACGCCTCTCGAGTTACTAGGCCACCCCCGCAGAAAGAGGATATAACGCCACCACTACCACCACCAATGGAGGGGCGATTCTAGCATATTTGCTGCCTGAGGCAAATATTAAAATGCTGCCCCCCCCCACTCCTGTTCCATTGCCAGCTCCCTGTTCAGTAAATGTTGAAAATGTTACTAACAATTAACATCCTCACAGGCAGGCTAACTGACACTGTGTGACTGACTACAGGTTCTGAGAGTCATTAGTGGCATCTAGTACCTTATGGTTGACAATCTCTTCCATCAGTAGGACTTTATTCCAGGTTCTCCAATCCATGACGTATCACTGCTGAATTAACAGCCAGATATCTACAGCTCTGTGCAGCACATCTCCACCCAGCATCCCTAAAAATACCACAGTCACTTACAGTATAAAGTCTCCTGGATAACAACACTGTGCTCCTAAATAATATATACCCCTCACAACACAATTGACCACACACTTCACACATATAAAACATCCCTTCATTTTATATACAGTATATTCTTCTGGAATTATATCATACACAGCACAATATATATATATACAACACCCCTAAATTTTTAATACAGACCCCCCCAACATTTGGTTTACATGATACAAAGTAATCTATTATATCCTATAACTAATATATCCCACCCTGTTATGTTACATATGATTTTATATACAGTGCTCCTCTGACCAATGTAAATATATAGCACCCCCTAATAAATATATGCTGTATATATAATAATTTATTTATTTTTATAAAGCCCTGCTCTCATATATTTAAAGGCCTCATTATTCACCCCCCCCAGTTAAATAAAATACAGCTCCCATATACAGATCCCCTCCAGCTTAAATAAAATCTTGCCCCACATATACAGCCCTCCGAGCTTAGTGATATACTGTATCCCATATACAGCCCCCCAGCTGAGTAATATACTGTATCCCATATACTGCCCTCCCATTTTAGTAATTTACTGTATCCCATATACAGCCCTCCCAGCTTAGTAATATTCGGTATCCCATATACAGCCCCCAGCTTAGTAATATACTGTATCCCATATACAGCCCCCAAGCTTAGTAATATACTGTATACCCCCCAGCTGAAATCTGGCCCCATACAAATATATACAGCCCCACCCCCCAGTATAAAATGATTATGGCTCCATATAATATATACAGCAGCCCCCCCAGTATAAAATGATTCAGGCCCCATATAATATATACAGCACCCCCCACCTTCCACAGTTTAAAATGATCCTGACCCCATATAATATATACAGCACCCCCTGCCCCAGTATAAAACGATTCTGGCCCCATATAAAATACACAGCACCCCCGTATAAATAATGCTCCGGGTGTTGTTACCTAGTTAGTCATTCTCAAAACGCTGAAAGAAGCAATGGAAAACCATACACTCTTCCTCTCATTGCTGTCAAAGGACATCTATCATTTAAAGAGAACCCGTCATGCAAAATAACCCCCTAAACTAAATATATTTTCATAAACTGCCATTAGAGAGCATTGCCTCTATCCCTTCATTGTCCCTCTACATGCCTGTAAACTTAAGAACTGAGGTCCTAAAGCTGTATGCAAATGACCTGTGAAATGTCCAATGAGTCATTAGCATATTCAAGCTGTCCAGCTTATTCATGAGTGGGAGGCACAGCCACACCCCCAGTGCCTGACTGACAGCGGCTCCATGTAATGGCTGCTCCATGTGCTTGCTGTTGGCCACGCCTCCTGCAGCCTGTGTATGTGTATGTGAAAGATACAACAGCTCCAGGATGCAGCCATGTTATAGCAGAACATGTCAGGTACTTGTGTAGCTGATGTCTGTGTCTCTGTGTATCAGGAGGATGCAGCATGTCAGCAGATGCAGCACACACACTAGCAATGCTTTACTATACATTACACACAGACCTGAGCAGGGGGAGGAGAGGGGAGGGGGAACAGGTGTGACATCACTGCCTCTGACCATGTGACCAGCCTCATTTACATAATAAAGAATAGATGATTTTATAATAATTAATGTATGAAATAACTAGATAAAGGATGTGATGGATCCTTGTGAGCTGCTCTAACAGGTAGTAGTGACAGAAATAGTGACAGAGACCTGATGACAGGTGTCCTTTAAAGGACATGTACCACTAGGATGAATGATTGTTAACCGAGCACACTGAGATGCCGATGTGTACCCCCTCTGGCAGGATCTGCTCTTCTTTAAGATTATTATACCTTTGTTTTTAAAGGGGTTGTGCGAGATGGTATATAAAAACAATGGTGGCTGGGAAGGAGTTGCTTAAAAAACTAAACATTTACTTACCACCCGGCACACTCTCGGCATCCCGCGGTGCCATTGCTCTGGTGAAAACACGCTGCAAGCAGCCTCTGGCCAGCCCCTGCATGTTTACATGCGGCACCAGAGCGATGACATCGGGAGGGCATCGGGAGGTAAGCAAATGTTTATTTTTTTTAAGCAACCCCCTCCCGGCTACCATTGTTTTTTTATACAGTCTAGGAAACCGCTTAAAAAAAGTCTTTAACAATTATGCAAAAGAGCATGAGGGGATCCAGGCCTAAAAGCCTTTTTATAATTCTAGGACATAAGAAGCTAAAAGAAGAGCAAAGGGAAAACCATGCAACCTTGCTTTCACTGTGAATAAAGGCATTCTAGGTTTTGAACTCGAGTTATTTGAATGCAAAATTTTTAAATCTTTGAATTTGAAGTTCCATCAGTCCATTATTGAAATATTTGATTTGAAGTTCCATTAATCTGGTATTGAACATTTTTAAAATTTGAATTTCCCAGAATGTGAAGGTGTTGTCTCAGGAATGTAGAATTTAGTAGTGTAGATTTGTACTGTGTTATTCGGACACTGGAAAAACCAAGTTGTGTGGGACCCATGCTCTGTAAATACCTTAAAGGGAACCTACCACCACAAATCTACCTATAAAGGTAGATTGGGTGGTAGGTGGATCAATGGGACGTGAGGATAGCCCTTTTCCCCTCCTACTCACCCATCTTCGGCCCGCAGCTCCGCGTAGCTGCGCGCCCTCGTCCGGCGATCCTGCCGTCTGCGCATGCGCAGAAGAGCAGGCCCGCGCCTGTTTCGGAGCAGTGACCGCGCAGGCGCAGGCCTGCTCTTCTGTGTAACCTCAGATGCGGCTACTCCACGACCCAGTAGCCGCATAAGTAAATTGGAATATATATCTAATAAAAGTCCTTAAAAGGGCTATCCTCACGTCCCATTGATCCACCTACCACCCAATCTACCTTTATAGGTAGATTTGTGGTGGTAGGTGCCCTTTAATAAATGTTAGGATATCCATAATGGTTGTAGCAAGGCGGATACTCTTATTGGTGATGACACCACTGAGGATGCTGAAGATGCTACCCTCTAACAGAACCTGTAAGGCATTTAACGGGGAGGACCCAAATTTCAGTACCAGGAGACGTGTGGACAGATAATCCTTCACCATGTGAGTCCATCCGATAATGGTGGCAATTGAGGAGAAGTGAATGTGGCATTCCCCCACATTTGGCATTCTCACTTTGCTAGTGTTCCTGCTGCATTGGTGACTTCCTCCTCAGCCTCTTCCAGTTACATTGCCACATCCGCACCTCCCCCCCCCCACGAACCTCCATTATAATTAAATTTTGTATGTTTCTGACTTTTCATATTTCTTTTTTTTCCATTCATTATTATGTTAAAGAGAACCCGTCATGCAAAATAACCCCCCTAAACTAAATATATTTTCATAAACTGCCATTAGAGAGCATTGCCTCTATCCCTTCATTGTCCCTTAGCTTTGCCCACTGCCAACCACTGACCCCGCTACCTGCCACCTGTGTCATTACTTTAATGCTATCTGTGTCTGGAGAGGACACAGAGTAAAATAACATGATAATAGAGAGAGCGATTATCTCTCTGCATCATCACTATTTCCCTGCTGCAGCTGTGTGGTTCAGCAATTGCCATGGGATGATGTCATCACATCTGCCGGCATCACAGCACATAGGGGGCCACAATATGAGGGAGAGGAGAGGGGGGCCATAAACTCATCTCTCTGGGAGGGTGCCGATCGGCCGGGGAGTACCCTGTACTGCCCCATAGACTCCACGATCACCATGACTGTGGTATCTATAGGGTTAAACAGCCAGAATCGCTATCATTGTGATCCCAACTGTAATGAGCTGTCACCCCTAGATGGGGTTAAACTTGAAATTGTCAAATTCTGCAGTACCTGAATTCAAAGTGGAAATAGTCAAATTCTGCATTACCTTACTTTAAGGCTGGAAATGGAATTGTGAGAAGAAAATGTCAAAGTTCAGCTACCTTTGTGAATCTCCTAGATTTTGAGTGGTGCTCACATGCAACAGAAAAACTGGACACATGTTGTTGTGATTCATGGTGGTGCCTGTGCTTGGACCCTCACAGATAAACTTCTATCATGAGGAAACCTCATGTCCATATGGTTTGTACATAAAGAGAATTAGTTACCCTGCCACTTCTGATGGTTAATCCGTGGTGGCAGGACAATGAAGGAAATATCATCCACATGCCACTGGAAATGATCTATAGAGGTTCTGCCTTTCACATTATTTGGGGTGCTCCTCTCCCAAAAATGTACTCTACTAGTTTTGTTTTAATAATAAAGCCCTTCTTTTCTGTAAAACCAAGTGGTTCTAAAATATCTTACATAGTAGATGGCATTAATGGACAGCGCTAAGAGCACTTATTTGCTTGCAAAAGTCCTTTACTATAAGTTATAAAGTATTTAAAAACCCAATGAAGACGTGATAATCTTGGATGTACAGTTTTTTTTTTACTTCCTCATTTTATAATGTCTGTAGTCTTATTCAAACCTTTAGTGGCTTAAATCATCTTGCCATCTGTTCCATGACATCCAAGTCACACTCAATTAAGATCCCCTATTTTCAAGCTGTCTTCATTGTTTAATGTGCAACTTCTATCTAGTTACTGTGCAAGCACCACACGGGAGAAGCATGCTATCCCTGCTGGAGACCAGCGCGTACGAGACAGGAGAGAATAATGACAGTGAGCTTTCCTAAGAGTTTCAGCATGACAAACGCACGCAGTTACTGATTCCAATTATAAAAGTGGAGAGAGAAAAAAGGTGCTGCCTTTGGGAGGCTCCTGTCAGATTGACAAGCTAAAGAAGTCACTCATCTCTCTTTAGCACTGTTAACACTGCTTGAAAGTCTATTTCTAAGGAAACAATATGTTCTAACAAGCTTTTCTCTGCTGAGAGATATGTAATGTGTATATTCTGCCCATTCAAGCAAGTGTAAGTGTTACTTATTGTATAGAAAAACTTCTGAAACATCACAAAAGTACTAGTAAAGAAGTCAGAGCGATGGCAATACAAGGGTATATGTCATATATATATATATATATATATCTTTCATTTCAGTCTTTCTCACACTAAACGTGTGGCTTAGGTCATTTTCCATCAGTAATGTATTATATAATAGTCTACCTGGAAATAAAATATAACCCATAATTGTTTCATTTTTTGGAACAAAATGAGTCATAAAACACATATGGTACTTGTACTGTGACACCTGCACTACATTTAAATTGTAGTATTTATGGAATAATTTATTAACCACTTCATTACCAGAGTGCTTGCCCCTTCCCCCCTTGCCAGGCCATTTTTCCATTTTAGCAAATATTTATTACATTTCTAACTCAACATTTAGGGCACATTCACATGGCCGTCTGGGGGGACATACATGCGGCCGCATGTACGTCCCCATAGACGGCAATAGCGAGCGGCGCCACATGTGTGGCACCGATCCGGCCCGCACACCGCAAAAAGATAGAGCATGCTCTATCTTTTGGCGTGTCTGCGGCTGTGCGTCGCTGTTCTCTATGGAGGGAGGAGGGGGTCACCTCCTCCTCCTCTCCAGCACACGGCGGTATGGAAAAAAAGGAAACTCCAGCTCCCGCACCAGATAAAAATACCAATCTTCCAGCTTTATTATTTCAGTTTAAAAAAGCATACACATGGTAGGCAGAAGCTTCTGCCTGATGAGACTTGAAACAAACCCAATGTCCAGGTGAGCCTGGAGTCTGTAACTTTATACTGTATAGTATATTTTTTCCAGGACACATGATACCATTGTGTTATGTAATTACCTTTAATAATAATTTTTTTTTAATATTGAAGTAAAAAGTAGAAAATTATGGGAAAAACAAATCAATTTTTCAATACTATTTTTAAGTGGTAAAAATTGTTTTTGAAACCATTTGTATTATGGATTTTGGAGGCCTTTTTTCCTAATGCTTTTTTTCTGGCACTACACTGCCATTACACACTTTGTAGGGGTCCAAAACATTAGAAACACCCTCAAAGTAACTACTTTTTAAAATGTGGACACCCAAAGGTATTCAATGATGTTAAACTTGGACTTTTTGAATTTCATATTTTTTTTGTGGAAAAAAAATTGGATTCTGAACCTTTTATTTAACATTTGGTATGTGCTCTTGGAAAAAATACTCTTACCAGAAGTTCCCATACTTCTGCAAATTTAAGGGATGTCCTATGTGTGCATCTTACAGATGTGAATGACTGGAGCACATTATGGATTTTGGAGGCTTTACCTGGAGGCTTTCTGGTTGTCTGGCACTGCTATTACATGTTGCAGTGCACCAAAACATTAGAAACACCCTCAAAGTGACTAACTTCAAAAAGGCTGACACGTAAAGTATTTAATTTAAGAAAATTGTTCTATCCCTCGTGCTTTCTGACTTGTAGTTTGATATTCGCATCCGATCTCCTTGCAACACATGCAGAAAAACTGTATGTGTCTTGTGTGTTTTTTTCATGCACCCATTGCATTTAAAAAAAACCAGATATCTCCACAGGCTTGCAGAGTGGCTGCAAGAGTTACTCCAGCAGTAATGGCACATACATTACATAAGTATCAGAAACCAGCTACAATCGGCTAGTTTCTGATGTGTAAATTACAGTGATTTTGCCAGGC
Source organism: Engystomops pustulosus (assembly GCF_040894005.1). NCBI lineage: Eukaryota > Metazoa > Chordata > Amphibia > Anura > Leptodactylidae > Engystomops > Engystomops pustulosus. The sequence goes on along the minus strand of NC_092415.1, from coordinate 78,698,918 downwards.
CCGGCCCCAGCACCCGTCTTACCCAGGGAAAGTGCCGGGGCCCGGCACCTGGATCATTTGTACCAGTGTCACTTTAAGACCTTCTGATCACCTTCTGGCTACTGTTGTTTTCTGTTTCTATGCTGCCCTCATGGGGAGAACAGCATAGAGGCAGAATCCAAAACTCACCTTTCCTCATTCCCTGAAGCGGTGCTCAATGCTGTACGTGATAGCTTTGAAGCTGGCACACATGATGATGCACTGGAGCACTAAGCACCAAGCATTAAGTACTAGAGCATTAAGTACTGCTTCAGGGCAGAAAGGAAAGATTATTTTTTTTTTGTTTTCCACAGTTGGGGGGACAGTGTGGCTATGGGTGGAAGGGGTTGGTGTGGCTTATAAGTGGGGGGGGGCCTTATGGGCGGGACAGTGTGGTTCATGAGGGGAGGGGGCTGTTTGGCTTATGGGTGGAGGGGGAAGTGTGCTTTATAGGGGGACAGTGTGCCTTATGGGAGGGCAGTGTGCCTTATGGGGGGAGGGGGCTGTGTGGCTTATGGGGGAAGGGGAAAGTTTGCCTTATGAAGGGCAGTTTGACTTATGGGAGGACAGTGTGCCTTACGGGGGAGGGGTCAGTGTGGCTTATGGGAGGACAGCATGGCTTTTCAGGGGACAGTGTGGCTTATGGGGCTATGGCTATGGGGAAGGACGACAATGTGGATTATGGGGTACAGTGTGACTACAGGGGATGGGCAATGTGGCTTATGGGGGACAAAGTAGCTATGGGTGGGGAGGGACAGTGTGGCTACTGCGAGTGGGGGGAAGTGTGTCTACTGGGGGAGGCAGTGTGACGCCAGGACATGAGTTTTCTGAAAAGGGCCCTCTAAGGCTCTGTCGCCCAGGAGCCTACTTAAACCTGAAGCCGGCCCTGGATTTTGCAGTGTCAAAATGGAAAAAAAATATTTTTCTGTTATGCCAATTACCATAAATACTTTTAATGATTTAGAATTAGACATGTGGCCAGAGCTTGCCATCTATGACTTGCAGATGCTGTGCTGTCCTGCAGCCAGTGTGCTTTCACCACAGTAAGTATCTTCCTCACACTCTCCCACCTGGGACCTTTTACAGTTTATATTTCTCTATTTATATTTATCCATTGCTATCCCCTTGAGGTACCACTATTTATTTATTTAACTAATCAATTACCTGCATCCATCTATTATTTACACCAACTTATGATATATTAACTATCCTATTGTTTACTTATACTAGTCTAAAACAACTTTTTCGCCCAATGATTTATTTATTTACTCATCTACATCTATACTAGCCATTTCATCCATTTATTTTTCCATCTATCTTTAATACTATACATTTTATTACTATACAATTAATTATACATATATATATATATATATATATATACACACTCACTGGCCACTTTATTAGGTACACCATTCTAGTAACGGGTTGGACCCCCTTTTGCCTTCAGAACTGCCTCAATTCTTCATGGCATAGATTCAACAAGGTGCTGGAAGCATTCCTCAGAGATTTTGGTCCATATTGACATGATGGCATCACACAGTTGCCGCAGATTTGTCGGCTGCACATCCATGCTGCGAATAGCCCGTTCCACCACATCCCAAAGATGCTCTATTGGATTGAGATCTGGTGACGGTGGAGGCCATTTGAGTCCAGTGAACTCATTGTCATGTTCAAGAAACCAGTCTGAGATGATTTCAGTTTTATGACATGGCGCATTATCCTGCTGAAAGTAGCCATCAGATGTTGGGTACATTGTGGTCATAAAGGGATGGGCATGGTCAGCAAAAATACTCAGGTAGGCTGTGGCGTTGCAACGATGCTCAATTGGTACCAAGGAGCCCAAAGAGTGCCAAGAAAATATTCCCCACACCATGACACCACCACCACCACCAGCCTGAACCGTTGATACAAGGCAGGATGGATCCATGCTTTCATGTTGTTGATGCTAAATTCTGACCTACCTTCTGCCTACCTTGGTTGTAATGGGTGGCAATTTGAGTCACTGTTGCCTTTCTATCAGATCGAACCACTCTGCCCATTCTCCTCTGACATCAACAAGGCATTTCCGCCCACAGAACTGCCACTCACTGGATGTTTTTTCTTTTTCGGACCATTCTCTTTAAACCCTAGAGATGGTTGTGCGTGAAAATCCCAGTAGATCAGCAGTTTCTGAAATACTCGGACCAGCCTTTCTGGCACCAACAACCATGCCACATTCAAAGGCACTCAAATCACCTTTCTTCCCCATACTGATGCTCGGTTTGAACTGCAGGAGATTGTCTCGACCATGTCTACATGCCTAAATGCACTGAGTTGCCGCCATGTGATTGGCTGATTAGAAATTAAGTGTTAACGAGCAGTTGGACAGGTGTACCTAATAAAGTGGCCGGTGAGTGTATATATATACCGTATATACTCGAGTATAAGCCGACCCGAGTATAAGCCGAGACCCCTAATTTTACCACCAAAAACTGGGAAAAACGACTGACTCGAGTATAAGCCGAGGGTGGGAAATGCATTGGTCAAATCCCCCCAGTAGTATACAGCCTGCCAGCCCCCAGAAGAATACAGCAGCCCCTAGTAGTATACAGCAGCCCCCAGTAGTATACAGCAGCCCCCTGTAGTATACAGCATGCCCCTAGTAGTATACAGCAAGCCCCTAGTAGTATACAGCAAGCCCCTAGTAGTATACAGCAGCCCCCAGTAGTATACAGCAGCACCCCAGTAGTATACAGCAGCCCCAGTAGTATACAGAAGCCCCCCAGTAGTATACAGAAGCCCCCCAGTAGTATACAGCAGCCCCCCAGTAGTATACAGCAGCCCCCAGTAGTATACAGCAGCCCCCATGTAGTATACAGCCTGCCCCTAGTAGTATACAGCCTGCCCCTAGTAGTATACAGCCTGCCCTCAGTATGCCTAGCGAATAATAAAAAAAATAAACTTAATACTCACCCTCCGACGATACTCACCTTTGATGCTTAGTGGCGGCTCCCGGTCCTCGGCGGTGGCTCCCGGTCCTCGGCGGCGGCTTCTATCTTCACGTGCCGGCAGTCACGTCCATGCGACTTGCCGGCGGGCGCACAGTGCGATGCGGCGGTGTCGCCGCTTATGACGTCATCAGCGGCGACACCGCTACATCATATTGTGCGCCCGCTGGCAAGTCGCATAGACGCGACTGCCGGCACATGAAGAGAGAAGCCGCCGCCGAGGATCGGGAGCTGCCGCCGAGGACTAGGAGCCGCCGCCGAGGACCGGGAGCCGGATGGTGAGTATTAATTTTTTTTTTTTTTATTAACTCGTGTATTTTTTTTTATTAACTCGTGTATAAGCCGAGATTAGGTTTTTCAGCACATTTTTTGTGCTGAAAAACTCGGCTTATACACGAGTATATACGGTACATTTATTAGTTCAATATATTACTTTTCTAAGATATGAGCTATTTATCTACTGAGCTACCTATACGTATACATTTATTAGTTCTATATATTACTTCTCTAAGATATGAGTTATGTATTCAGTCCATCATATGATAGTTTATCCCTTTACACTTTATTCTGTATTTACACACTCCCATTTATACTATCTTATTGTTTTACCACGTTTTAAATTATTTTACTGTTTACTGTATTATAGCTGTCACCTAATTAAGCCTCCTCTTGTACGCTTTTTCAACTAACACTAGCTATGCTTAGATAAGCAGATAATCAAGTTTTATTCTGTACCTGGTAACCAGGGAGAACCCTGCGGGTCGAGGTGGGCAGATCACCGCGGCTTGAGTCCTCGCCCTCCTCTGTGCACATAGCCAGCGCACACCTCTATCTTTCCTACCTCACCCGGCCCCCTGGCTCTATGGGAACCTGTCATAGATTTTTTTTTTTAAACAGCGGTGACAGGTTCCCTTTAAGTTAAACTAGGCGGGGATCCCAAGTGACTATGCTGTGCCAAAGTCTGAATAAGTTTGTTGACATTGAAAGCATAACCTGAATTTTGATTTGAAATTGTCAACTTCTGCATTAACTTAATTTAAGCTTGAAATTGTCAAATTCTGCAGTATCTGAATTTAAACTTGAAATTGTGAAATTCTGCACTACCTTAATTTTGCTTGAAATTGTCAAATTCTGCATTAAAAAAATTTAAGCTCAAAACTGTCTTATACTGCATTGCATGAATTTAAACTTAAAATTGTCAAATTCCTCATTTACTCAATTTAAATGTGATAATGTCAAATTCTGCAGTACCTCAATTTAAACTCAAAATTGTCAAATTAGACACTACCTTAACTACCTGATTTTAACTTTAAATTCATGTAAAACAGAATTTGAACATTTCAAGTTAAAATTCAGCAAATTCTGGTTTGAATTATCTGAATTTAAACTTGAAATCCTCACAATCTGCATTACCTGAATTTGTCAAATTATCAAAAACCACAGTAGCTGGTTTTTATCATTAATGAGAGGAAAGGAGTGCGGTTTTTCCATTGCTTCTTTATTTCACTTTGTAAATAACTGGGTTTAGACACTCTAAGAGCCTTCAACCACTTTAATATTAATAGCATTTTTTAATTTACTGTTTTTACTATTGTTTCTTTGTTTATGATTTTTTTCTATAATTATTATTTTTATTATTATACTTTTCCTAGCCTATTTTGGCCTGTTATTACACCATTTTCAGCTTGCTATCCCTTACTGCCTCTATTTTACAGCCAATTTTGGGTGTTAAAATTTGGGTTTCCATTATTTCAATGGGGTTGTCACGATCAGAGGTAGTGAATCCTCTGTACCTCCGTAGGCGATGACGTAAGCTGACACCTGGGACCGGAGTCTAAGTGGTGCCTGGTTTTCACCAGAGCCCACCGCAAAGCAGGTTGGACTTGTTGCGGCGTGGTACCACCAGGTCGTTCCACAGGCTTGACTTTGCCTGCGGTGGGGGCCAAGGCGTAGTGCAGAATCATGAGGCAAACTCGTGGTCAGGAACAGGCAGGAGGTTAGAACAGGCAGCACAAAATTGGAGTCAGGAACGGAATCGAGGGCACAACGGGAAATCTAAATAAACGTAGAGGGCTTGGAATACAGCTTTCTCGCAGGCATGGAAGCACAAAGATCCGACAGGGAACATAGGGGCTGTGCACGCACAGTGCGCCCATTACGGTGATCGCCACTGGAGCTGGGACAGGTGAGTCCAGTTGCTGGGGCACACGTGGGTACACAGGTGCGTCTGCAACCTGGGATATGGGTCGCAGGGGCACCCATGACAGGGGTTTCTGTTCAGGTTTAAGTTTGCAGGAAAGTCCGGGTCACAAGTCTAATGATGAGCCAGGCTGGCTCATCATTGGTTATGATTTTTATGCATTGTGAAGGTTGTTGTCTCTATTTGTGTGTATATGGTTTGAATACAGTTGTATTGCAGTATATTGTATCAGTGATTATACCCTTAATTTCCAAATACCCTGTGGGGCTTTGAAAAACTGATGCAAATATATTATAAAATCAGCATGTGTATGCAAATAACTATCCTTTAACTAGAATACTTATAGCAGGTAGCAGATAGCAGGTCAAATTGCTCAGTGAATATGAATGTAAAAGAATTATGACATTTAGAATACAATAGTCTGCATCGTTGTGAGAACTATTTAGAGGCCTATAACACTTAATGCACATTTCAGCTATAATTTATGCTAGATTTCTCATGTAAATTGTAATAAATGTGTTGGCCTGTAATGGCCCTGACCCTGATTTGTCCAATCTTGCCAAGTAAAGTAAGCCCTGTAAAAAGGCTCATTTTTGAAAAAAAAGAAAAAAATTATGCTTTTTTGTAACACAGGAAAATGTATGTACTTCATTTCCAGAATATAAGTTGCTGTCCCAAATGATATTGTTTTTTTCATGTAAACTGAGCAATACAAATGGCTTTTAACCCTTATATAAACTATAATTATTTTAAAGTAATTTAGTCATTTATGTTTTTTTTGTGTTGATTCTGAAGAATAAGACAATGTCCCATTCACAATGTAACATGTTGTTATCAATGTAATAATGATCCTGGCCTGCATAGTGTACCAGCATAAAGCTAGATACAACAGATGGACAAGAGAAAGTTACAAGAGTCATGTGAGATTACATAGAAAGGCCTGTTTTCATTTTCTTGTATCCAGAAACAGTAATACTCTTAACCATAGATTCAAATGGATGGAGCTGAGTTTCAATAACAGATACTTCTGTTTGCATATCTTACTGCATATATTTATATATTTTATCTGCATATTTGTTTAACATATAATTTTGTTAACTTTTTTCCTTGTCAATAACTAAATATTAAAAAATCTTACATTCCTACAGATTCCACACATGTCAGGAAGCCTAATAATAGGCTGACACCTTCTGTTGTTTAGATGAGTTTTTTGTAGCAGTCCCCTCATTAATAGTACAGGCAGGATTATAAAATGAGGTATCATCTAAATATAGATAACATTGGGTTAATTATTGCCACAGCCTACAGTATCTACCCCCCCCCCCACACTTCATAAAGATATCTGCAAAAGTTCCAGAATATTTCTACCACTGATTTCACTAAATATATTCAGACTATTATCTATGGTCCATGTGAAAGCTATATACTATACACTCACCGGCCACTTTATTAGGTACACCATGCTAGAACGGTTTGGACCCCCTTTTGCCTTCAGAATTTCCTCAATTCTTCGTGGCATAGATTCAGCAAGGTCCTGGAAGCATTCCTCAGAGATTTTGGTCCATATTGACATGATGGCATCACACAGTTGCCGCAGATTTGTCGGCTGCACATCCATGATGCGAATCTCCCGTTCCACCACATCCCAAAGATGCTCTATTGTATTGAGATCTGGTGACTGTGGAGGCCATTTGAGTACAGTGAACTCATTGTCATGTTCAAGAAACCAGTCTGAGATGATTCCAGCTTTATGACATGGCGCATTATCCTGCTGAAAGTAGCCATCAGATGTTGGGTACATTGTGGTCATAAAGGGATGGACATGGTCAGCAACAATACTCAGGTAGGCTGTGGCGTTGCAACGATGCTCAATTGGTACCAAGGAGCCCAAAGAGTGCCAAGAAAATATTCCCCACACCATGACACCACCACCACCAGCCTGAACCGTTGATACAAGGCAGGATGGATCCATACTTTCATGTTGTTGACGCCAAATTCTGACCCTACCATCCGAATGTCGCAGCAGAAATCGAGACTCATCAGACCAGGCAACATTTTTCCAATCTTCTACTGTCCAATTTCGATGAGCTTGTGCAAATTGTAGCCTCAGTTTCCTGTTCTTAGCTGAAAGGAGTGGTCTTCTGCTGCTGTAGCCCATCTGCCTCAAAGTTCGACGTACTGTGCATTCAGAGATGCTCTTCTGCCTACCTTGGTTATAACAGGTGGCGATTTGAGTCACTGTTGCCTTTCTATCAGCTCGAACCAGTCTGCCCATTCTCCTCTGACCTCTGGCATCAACAAGGCATTTCCGCCCACAGAACTGCCACTCACCGGATGTTTTTTCTTTTTTTTGGACCATGCCACGTTCAAAGGCACTCAAATCACCTTTCTTCCCCATACTGATGCTCGGTTTGAACTGCAGGAGATTGTCTTGACCATGTCTACATGCTTAAATGCACTGAGTTGCCGCCATGTGATTGGCTGATTAGAAATTAAGTGTTAACGAGCAGTTGGACAGGTGTACCTAATAAAGTGGCCGGTGAGTGTATATCTAAATATTGATGGTCAAAAACATGTATAGAAACCTAGTCATAAATCTACAATCAGAGAGTAAAATGTTTAAAGGGCATCTACCACCACGATTCTACCTATAAAGGTAGAACGGGTGGTAGGTGGATGAATGGGACGTAAGAATAGCCCTTTTTGGGCTAATCCTTACGTCCCGGTTATCCTTATGTAAACTTTAATTACTTTATATGCAAATTTTTTTAAGCGGCTACTGGAGTGTGGAGTAGCCGGACATGAGGCTACTAGTCGCGGCTACTCCATGCCCCAGTAGCCTCGTTCCTCCGCCTACCAGGTAATCTTCGGTGCGCAGCTCCACGTAGCTGCGCGCCCTCGTCTGAGTACCCGGCATGCGCAGAACGCAGGATATTCGCACGAGGTAGCTGCTCTTCGTAGCTGCGCGCTGAAGATTACCTGGTAGGCGGAGGAACGAGGCTACTGGGGCGTGGAGTAGAGGCGACTCTTAGCCTCATGTCCGGCTACTCCATGCCCCAGTAGCCGCTTAAAAAGATTAGCATATAAAGTAATTAAAGTTTACAAAAGGATAGCCGGGACATAAGGATTAGCCCAAAAAAGGCTATCCTTACGTCCCATTCATCCACCTACCACCCGTTCTACCTTTATAGGTAGAATCGTGGTGGTAGGTCCCCATTAACACACTGGTAAGAAAAATGTTTAGATATATTTAAATATAAATGATAAATAATTGATGTTCCAGTGGATTTATAAACAGTATATATGGCCCATGCTAAAAGTGTAACTACTTCTCTAGGTTACACATTGCCAAGACCCAAACTATCAGTATTGTGGCCCCTGGTGAAAATGAGTTTGACTCCTTTGTTATAGGACTTTCAAAAGCCTTGTGGTTGCCTGAAAGTGATTGAAAGCAATTAAATGTATCTGCTTGAGCTGTATAGTAGTTACATTTGTACAGCAATACCATTACAAGCATACCATTTCAGGGGAACCACAAAGCACAACATATAGTTAAATGACCTAAAATACTGCCATGGCAAGAATGTGCGCCTACAGCAGCCAATAGTCAGAGTGCACCCGCACCGCCAGCCAATAGCAAGGGTGCCCTGATACTGGCAGCCACTTGTCAGAGTGCCCCCACACCAGCAGCAAATAACTAGAGTGTCATTACACCAGTAGCCAATAGCCTGAGTGCCCTTACACCGGTAGCCAATAGTCAGAGTGCCCCCCACACAAACAGTCAATAATTAGAGTGTTTCCACATCCTTCCACCATTGTAAGAGGTATGGGAATGTGGGACAGTTTTGGTATATGCATCTGTGTTACTTTACTTGGTGGTAACGAAAATAACATTCAAGAACTATAGGTAATATACCTTTATTAGTACTGGGTAACTTGCCCATAAAAAAAATCAATCATTGGCAAAAGGTTCTCGAGGCAATTATATGTTAACTTGAGTTCAGGTTACAATATTCTTTTAATTTTTTTCTCTGAGTACAACAGCAAATATGCCTCCCAAAGGAAACTTGCCAAAATCTGTGGGGGCTAGTTCCCCTGGGAAAAGTGCAATACTAAATAAGATACATTTTTGAAAACTCCTCCTGGAAAACTATCTAAAGCTACTAAAGATACTGAAATGGGGGTCAAGATTTACCCCTCTAGTGATGAAAGGAGGGAAAACCCAGAAAAAACAGACCTGCTATATGGGAAGAAATTCTTCTTACTGTTAATAAGACAAATTACTGCAGTGGTTAGTTTGAAGGATCAGTTAGCGGGTACTAGAAATTGGGAAGATTTAAATAAAATTAGAGATTACAATAAAGACCAAAGAGAGAGAGTCTTCAAACTTGGAGGGTTCTCAGAAAACAGTCAAAAATTGCTAGCTAAAATATAGACCGAAAAAGGGAATTAAGGGAAAAGATTACCGACATGGAAGATCGGTCCAGGAGTAGAGCAAAATGACATGGGGCAGTTTGTTCAGAATTGGTTACTAGAGATGCTGGGAAGCGGATCGTTTCTCATCAACTTTTGCTGCAGAAAGGCCCCATCGGGATGTAAATCCATTCCAGGCTCATACCCCCGTCCCATATCGGTAAAGATCTTATGCTTTAGGGATAGAGATATGGTTCTACGAAAGTATATAATGGCTCGAAAGTTTCAGCATATCCAGAAACCAAAGAGAAAAGGGTTTATGTAATTAAAAAGGATTTAATACCTATTTGCTATTGTATCCAGCTAAACTATGGGTAATATATCAGGGCAACACAGTGTTTTTCTCTTCCCCAGAGGAAGGGTTTCAGTGGATGGAGCTAAAGGCATTTTAAATAGATAAGGGGTCATACTGTTTAAGATGTTAATATGGTGTTCCTGTCAATAGAGAGGGAAAGGCCTTAAATATTGCTAGGAGGAAAGCCTATTGCAGGTACAGAAAGGTAAGGGAATGGGGGGTTGTGGTAGGGATCCAGCTGCCATGGTTTATTTTCTCTTATTATTTTAGAATGGTATCCATAGTTACATGGAATGTTCAGGGTATGGGGGAAAGGGTCAAGCGACGAGTGGTATTTGACGTAATGCAAAGACATCTACCAGCCATAATATGTCTGTTGGAGACTCATCTCCCTAGTAATATGGTGTCTTTGGTAAGGAGGAGATGGGCATCTAGGGAATATCATTCAGTGTCTCCACATATACCTGGGGGGTCAGTTTACTCATCCATAATTCTGTTGATTTCTAAGATTGACCCAGAAGAGAGAGATATTTTTCTATATGGGAGGCTGAAGGGCTTATCCTTTATATATATTCCACCAACTTTCTCTCTAAATTTGGACTGAAATGGGCTTAGGAGGCATCTTAAATACTGGAATAAAAAGGCATTCTTGTGTTCATCCATAGTTCAATATCACAGATTGATCTGATACTTTCCTCTGACTATGTATTATCATTTATTAAAAACACCAAATATGATTGTTGAATCTATGCCACGAAGAATTGAGGCAGTTCTGAAGGCAAAAGGGGGTCCAACCCGTTACTAGCATGGTGTACCTAATAAAGTGGCCGGTGAGTGTAGAAGATATTGTTATACAATCTTTCCCATATTATTAGAAGTTCTAAACTTGAGTATATCCGAAGGTGCATTGCCAGGATCCATGATGGAGGACTTAATTGTCCTTATTCCAAAAAAAGGTAAAAGCCCCAAGGAAAGAGAGTCATATAGACCAATATCACTATTAAATACTGATGCCAAAATTTTATCACTTAGGTCACAGGGCGTTATTTAGGACCTCATCCATCCAGACAAATCTGGCTTTATTCCAGGGAGACTAATTAATAGCAATCTGTATATATTGTTTTTGAACAAAACAATTGGGTTTAGATGTGGGGGGACTCTCTATCCTGTCACTGGACACAGGTAAGGCGTTCGACAGGGTGGAGTGGCCCTTCCTTTGGGCTATTATGAATGGGTTCAACTTTGTGGAGAGATTTGTGTCTTGGGTCAAATTACTTTATAGTGCCCCATTGGCCAAGGTTTTGGTGAATGATTCTATTTCTGAAAAGTTTAATCTGAAGAGAGGCACCCAACAGAGATGCCCCATATCCCCTCTACTATTCGATTTATATATTGAACCTATAGCGATTATGGTTAGATGTGACCCAAATATTGTTGGGTTTGGTTGTAGAGGAAGATCAGATAAGATCATGCTTTATTCAGATGCCGTATTGTTGTGCTTGGAGATTCAGCCAAATCTATTCCTAGGGTAATTCAAGTTATTCAGGAGTATAGGTATACATCTGGACTGCAGATTAACTGGCAAAAAAAATGTGTTGCTCCCCTTGGATGAGCCACCTAGTGATAATTATTATGCTCTATAACAGTGATGGCAAACCTTTTGGAGACCGAGTGCCCAAACTACAACAAAGACCCACTTATTTATCGCAAAGTGCCAACACAGAAATTTAATTTGTGATTTATACTCCCTTCTCTGTCACAGTTTTCATTGATACCAGCACTCTGAGGACACCAATAATGCAGAAAATAGTCCCAGGTTGAGCTGTCACTTTAAAATACTTCTGTGCACAGCAAGTCCTGGGCTGTGAATATACCTGGAGTCATCTCTGGTAATGGCTGAGTGCCCACAGAAAGGGCTCTGAGTGCCACCTCTGGCACCAGTGCCATAGGTTAGCCATCACTGCTCTATAAGATCTTAAAACCCCATCAGGTATGGAATATGTGAGTATACAGATCTCCCCTTGTGTTAAAAAGTATGCCAAGCTAAATCTATTGCCATTATTAGCAAAGATCAGATCAAAGATTTCTATATGGTCTAAATTGCCCCTTACAAGAGAAGACAGAATTGGCCTACGTAACATGGTTGTAATGCCATAACTGCTTTCTGGGGAAGAAAGCATGTTCTGATCAAGATCACATATCTCTATAGAAGTTATAGAGAAACTGTAAACTATACTTTCTTGCATCTAGGGTGCTCTTCCTGTTGCAGTCGTGGGACTCAATGGCATTTGCCTTTATCCTCTCTAAATTGAAGGGAAAAATATCCTTTTTTAAGTATGAATCGGGCCAACTTGTCACCTTATTAATGAGATCTGGAAAACTCTTAAGAAGATTGGTGTAGTGATGGGTGCATTAGAATTTACTTCAATTTGGTTCAATAAAAAGTTAAAGGAATTCTGAAAAATGATTGATTAGCATTTGGAAGTAACTGGGTGACAGTAGATCAAATCAAATATTTAAGAATGGGATGTTATAATGATATTCAATCACTTGGACTTTTAAGGCGATTATTCTTTTATAGGTAAACAGGCAAGAATTAAGAAAAAAGAGGGAATGATAAAAAGTCATGCCTGACTCAAGAGCGCAGTGGTGCAAAGTCTAGTGACAGTGCAGCGTATGGCTACAAACCTATCTGTTCATATTTATTCAGCAAGTTCTTCTTTAAATATTAGCTTGAAACAATGTATGTATATACCACAAATACAATAAAAAAGGTTATTTAGGTAATCAGCAATGAATAATTGAGTCACAAAGACTTGTAATTGTATCAAGGCCTTTTGTTTCATATCAATAATGTCCAGGACGAAACCTTAAGTGCTTTATGTTGTAAGCAGAGTCCCAGTGTACAATTATAGAAATCTATTTACTGACAATCAGTCCATTACCAGGCTAAAACACTAAAAGCATTTACAGTCAGCTTAGTGACTGCACTGTGCTGACATGCATGGGCCCGAGGGGCTGCAGCGCTGTATTGTAGAGGGGATGAAAGTTCTAAAGAAGAGAATATGACTATATTCAAAAATATGCCTTGACTTATGCCTGAAGAAACAGAGCTACTTTTGTACATGCATTTCAATCTGTAGAAAATTGCTCTGATCTAAGCGACTTGTGATTATGACCCAAATCACATGCTAAGCTTTTTATGGGGTTTAGCTTAATGTGACCTTTCACTAGTTCATTGTGTATAAATACAGTATAAAAAGAACATTTCACGGGTTGGTAAATATATCTAGTAGAACACATTAGTTTTGTTTTAGTTCAAATTGTTGTATTTCATGCTATAAATATTGTTAAGAAAAGCCTTTTCAATGTTAAGATTGGGTGGAGAAGAAATACATTAAAGAGCAATTGTACATGTAATCAAATTTTAGTAGGCATGATGTCAACCAAAAGTTGTTGATTATTTACAGTGGACTGAAAAACTACAACTCCCAGCAGTTTAACAAGATGCTGAAACTAGTAGTTATTCAAATGACTGCATTTAGTATTACCGCAGCCTCAGTATTACCAGCATACCCAGCGTTACGTGTGACCGCAGCCTCAGTATTACCAGCATAACCCACGTTACGTGTGACCGCAGCCTCAGTGTTACCAGCATACCTTGCGTTACGTGTGACCGCAGCCTCAGTATTACCAGCATAACCCACGTTACGTGTGACCGCAGCCTCAGTGTTACCAGCATACCTTGCGTTACGTGTAACCGCAGCCTCAGTATTACCAATATACTCTGTGTTACGTGTGACCCCCAGCCTCATTATTACTAACGAACCCCATCCGTGATGAAAAGGTTCTTCACTTCACATATCACTGGAAACATCAGCTTGTCCATCTGCGTGCATCAAAGTTTAAACAAAGAAAGAGGTGTGTGAAAGTTGTAAAACGCAGCCTGTAATAAAAATAATGCAACATTTTTTTGTCATATATACCACATTTGGGCATTTGGAATTTTTCTCCAGCTTCCTAGTACACTGCACAGAATATTAACCCTTCAAAGGACAGACCATTTTCATCTTTGATTTTCCATTTATACCTCCCAGTCTATAAAAATCCATAACTGTGTTATTTCCATGTATGAGGCTTGTTTAATATTTTATATTCTTTAATATTCTATGCCGTATACTGGAAAGCATGAAAAAAATCCCAATGCGATGAAATTGATGAAAAAATGTACATGGACGAGGGTGCGCAGCTATGAGGAGCTGCGCGCAGAAGATGTCAGGATAGGAGGAGAAAAGAGGCTACTGGGGCGTGGAGTAGCCACGATGTGTAGCTTCATGTCTGGCTACTCCACGCCCCAGTAGCCGCCTAAGAAAATTTACATGTTAGGATATTAAAGTTTTAAAAAGATAGCGGGATTGTGAGGATTAGCTCTAAAAAGGGATCTCCTCACGTCCCATACATCCACCTACCACCCGTTCTACCTTTATAGGTAGAATCGTGGTGGTAGGTTCCCTTTAATTCCTTGGGTAAGGGTGATCACAAGGATACCAAATTCATCATTTTTATTCAGTTTTATTTATAAAAGAAAACCTTTGGTACGAAAAAAAAATGGCATAAAAGTGTTTTCCCACAAAGACAAGGTAGGCCCTATCCACGGAACCCCTGGTCGCTCCATAAGAGTAATGGAGCAGATGGGTGCACTCACCAAGCTCCGTCAGCTCCATAGAGATTAATGGAGCAGATCGGTCATGCATGGTCTTCTGTTCCATAACTCTTATGGAGCGACAAGGGGTCGGTCGGACCCCTCGTTCTTGCAATCAGCCCTGGTCTCAGCACTGAGACCCCCACTGATTTATCCCATGATAAGGGTCTAACTTTGCTTCGTGGGAAAATTTGCAGGTTCTGATCTTCTTTTAGCTTCTGTCCTGGTTTTTACAAAAAAGGCTTTTAAAATTCTGCAAATGAGCGTGAAGGGCTCAGGCTCCATAGGAATTAATGGAACCTGGTGCCCCTCAGACTCATTTGTATAATTTTTAAAGCTCTTTTTTCTTAAAAACAAGGGCATAACAACCTAAAAGAACAGAAGATCCTGCCAGAGGGGGCACACACCAGTATGTCTGTATGTTTGGTTTGCAAATCTGGTGATAGATGTCCTTTAAGAGAAAGACAAAAGTGTTCTGGTAAAGCCCCCCCCCCTTTTTGCAGTTTCCAATGCAGTTAAAACTCATCAAAAAACAAATGTGAATGGGGCCTGAGGCTTGTTTTCTGCTGGACTGTTGTACACATCCCCATTCACTTCTATGTGCTCATGCACTGGTTGGGAATATCACAGCCCTGTGTGTGACCCGACATCCTGAGCTGCAAATTGCAGAGCAGGTCCTATTCATATTAGTGCTTCAGGCAGGCTATTATTATGTAATTACATGACAAGGTCAAACAACCCTCAAACCCATGGGACCATTGTTTGCAACCCAAGAACTGCACAAGTGTAGTGTGCAGGAAGCCTGAGGCTGCGTTCACAAATTACGTTTTTTTTTCTGCAAAACTTTGAAGTTTATGTGCTGAATGGCAAAAAGACATGCATTCAAATGGAAGAAGAATGGATTGTCTTCCCAAAGTGTTGAAAATGGGGGTCATTTACTAAGGGCCCGATTCGCGTTTTCCCGACGTGTTACCCGAATATTTCCGATTTGTGCCGATTTTCCCTGTATTGCCCCGGGTTTTTGGCGCACGCGATCGGATTGTGGCGCATCGGCGCCGGCATGCACACAACAGAAATTGGGAAGGTGTGGCTGAATGAAAACCAGATGAATTCGGAGAAACCGCCGCATTTCCCGTCGCGGGACACGCACTTACCTTCACTATAGGATCGTGAACTCCGGTGGGCCTCGGCGGACTTCAGCGCAGCAGCGACACCTGGTGGATCGCGAATAGGCCGGGTAAGTAAATCTGCCCCAATGTGTGAGCATGGCCACAGGCTGCATTCACACCATGGATTAGAAGCACGTTTAGAAACACAATGAAAATATATATACATGAGGGTGGCTCACACATATCCATGAAGCAGTTGGTGGAACCCCAGAATTAATTTCACTGGTGGGCCCTTGGCACCCCACAGTCTGACTATGTATCGAAATGAGTACCTTATAGTGCCATTTAAATATTACTTAGGCTTCCCAGCAGATAGGCTGCTCTTAAAGGGGTTTTCCACAGGATAGGGTCTAACTTGCTAATCAGTGGGGGGCTCGGGAGGTGGTCAAGAGAAAGGGGGATCTACCCCTTTAAGTGTTGGCCCTGCAAATACATTTTTTCTCAAATGTCACACTGCAGCCTGCTGTGACTGAACTGATACATCTCAGAGCTGGGAGAGAGGCAGGAATTTAGATACATTATAGCTAAGAGCGATAAAAAGGGGCAAAAAGAAGTAGGTGGGAAGTGGATTTCATGTGCCATAAAGCGGCTTGTTATAAAAAAAGATGGTGAACAAACATTTTAGCCATTTTACTAAAAGGGAAGCCATCTTAAAATAGTGGTCATAGAAATATGAAAAAGAAGAATCCTAAAAAGTTTCCCAAAATGTGCCAACTGCAGTAGGATACAATTGCCTCTAAAGTCATAAGAATATGAGCTTGAAAGAGTCACTTTTTTCCTGAGATGAGTCTCACCAGGAGGCTGGAGGGAGACCCGTGTTACCATTTTAGGCTTTATAGAACCTAGAACCGTTCCGTGTCATTTTAAAGATGGAAAGACACAAACAGTCTAGCTGCAGATAAATATCCAGTTTCTGAATATTCCTTTAACTTACCTGTTATCACATCTTCTTTAATACACAGAACCACAATCCTCTGAAAATAGATTAAAGAGAACCCGTCATGCAAATTAACCCCCCTAATCTAAATATATTTTCATAAACTGCCATTAGAGAGCATTGCCTCTATCCCTTCATTGTCCCTCTACATGCCTGTAAACTTAAGCAAAGAGGTCCTAAAGCTGTATGCAAATGACCTGTGAAATGTCCAATAAGTCATTAGCATATTCAAGCTGTCCAGCTTATTCATGAGTGGGAGGCACAGCCACACCCCCAGTGCATGACTGACAGCCTGTGTAATGATGTGAGGCTGTATAATGATGTGATGGCTGCTTCATGTGCTTGCTGGTGGCCACAGAACATGTCAGATTCATGTGTAGCTGATGTCTGTGTCTCTGTGTATTAGGAGGATGCAGCATGTCAGCAGATGCAGCACACACACCAGCAATACTTTACTATACATTACACACAGACATGAGCAGGGGGAGGAGAGGGGAGGGGGAACAGGGGTGACATCACTGCCTCTGACCATGTGACCAGCCTCATTTACATAATAAAGAAAATATGATTTTATAATGATTAATGTATGAATTGACTAGATAAAGGTTGGGATGGGATCCTTGTGAGCTGCTCCAACAGGTAGAGGTGACAGGACAAGTGACAGAGACCTGATGACAGGTGTCCTTTAAATTCTTAGCTATAACATGCTGCTAAATACAGTAGGTGATCCGAGAAATCATCTGAAATTATGTTCCTTCTCCAGCCTCTCAGATTGACTCATCAAAGACAAAAAAGGACTACTTTCATATAATTTGCAGATGACTATGGAGGCAATTTTTGTTTTATAGTTAAGCGTGAATAATACAAAAAAGAAGGAATTCTATCAAGGATATTTCACACTGCAACAGGTTATTTTAAAATGTTGTTAATACCAAGGGTTAGTGGTATTAAAGCATTTACTCCCTCCCTGACTACATTCCCCAGTATTAAAACCATTATTTTTTATGTTAATCTGAATGGACGCAATTTTTAGATGCAGGTCAGAATACTCTTTATCATCATCTAAAGATATATAAAATTCTCTTTTACTATAGAAGACAGTGTATTATTGTTAATAATTCCACTGGTGTGCCACAGACTAACATGCCTTAATCAAAGAATATCCCTTAATGATGTCGTTTTCACTGAAGAAAATATATATTTAAAAACCTCTAACATACAAAGTCGAATTTCTTATAATTGTATATTTTACTAATAGTTAAATAGTTTTATTAAAGGTTAATTTAGTGAAGCGCGCAGTATTAGCAGTTGTGCTCTATGCTACTTTGTAGGCTGTGCTTTTTGATTATGAGTGCATAAGTGATACTTTGTACCAAACATTATAGGGTCAGGCTGAGCTGCCTTCTTGTTGTACGAGCACACAATTAGAACTTAGTTGGTTTATGAACCCTAGGAGGACAGAGTAGGTACCAAAATTTGATTATGACCATGTTCTAGCCTTGTAGGATAGTATTCTGCCATACAAGACATGATAAATGATGGAATTTTTGGCAAAGGCCATGAATGGTTAAAAAAACTAGACTTTTTGTGATTTTTTTAACCACACTTTCCCCTTACAGTTGAAACCAAAAGTTTACATACTGTTAGATTCGTCTGAATGCACTCTTTTAAAAAAAAAAAGCTTTATTAATTACCAAAATCAAACAATACATTACACGGATTACACAATAAATACCTGCCTCATTATACCACATGCCTCATTAAAAACTTTCGGGCACATTTACTTACCCGGTCCTGTCGCGATCCAGTGGTGCATTCTCTGTCGAGGATTCAGGTCTTCCGGCGATCCACTAAGGTAGTGTGCCCGATGTCCACCAGGTGTTACTGCTGCGCTGAAGTCCGCCGGAGCTCGCCGGAGTTCACCGCCCTATATTGGGTGAAGGTAAGCGCGTGTCAAGTGACACATTTTTTTAAAAATTCCGCAGTTTTTCTGAATCCGTCAGGTTTTCCAACGGTCACGCCCCCGATTTCCGTCGCATGCATGCCAGCGCCCATGCGCCACAATCCGATTGTGTGCGCCAAAAACCCGGGGCAATTAAGGGGAAAACGGCGCAAATCGGTAATATTCGGGAAACCCGGCGAAAAATAGCGATTCGTGCTCTTAGTAAATGACCCCCATTGAGTTCCAAAATTACTATAACTCTTCCTCTCATTTTCTCTTGTTCATTCCTATTTCCCTAATCCCTTAAAGTGAACCTGTCAGCAGAAATTGACCAAATAAATCACTACAGTATATTGTTTTCCAGATTACCACATTCCAGTTCTCGTTTCTTTCATGGCCCAGCATGTTGACATCATCCAGAAAATCAACTTTGAAGCAATTTTTAAATTGATTTCAGAAAGGTCAAGGAAGCTCTCACTGCGTCCTAACAACCACTGCGATGGACAACATGCACTAGGCTCCCGATGATCCTGGAAATAAGGGAAATAAAGGTAGCTTTCTGAGGTAGGAAAAACTTGACATCAGTCCTGTGAGTTTATACAACCATTTTATACCTCATTTCAAAGTTGATTTTCTGGATGATGCCACTACACTGGGCCACGAAATAAACATGATCTGGAAGGTAAAGGTTTATTCGGTCAATTTATGCTGCCAGGTTCCCTTCATATGCATTATCACAGTAATTCATTAATAGTAAAATATATGTAAAAACCTAACCACCATCTGCCCGCTGGTATAGGAAGAAGGACAAACATAATAAATAAATATGCTGGGGTCCTGGGTTCAAGTCCCATCCAGGTCTACATCTGCAAAGAGTTTGTATGTTCTCTCCGTGTTTGCGTGGGTTTCCTCCCACACTCCAAAATATGCTGTTAGCCCTATGGGGACAGGGACTGATCTGGCAAACTCTGTGCAGCGCTGCATGATGTGTGTGCACTATATAAAGAATTATTAAAGGGGTTGGCCACTTTCAGCAAATAATTGATATTATTTATGTAATGAAAAGTTATACAATTTTTCAATTTACTTTCTGTATCAATTGGTTTTCTAGATATTTGCTTGCTGTCCTTCTATAGAAAACTTCTCTATTACTTCCAGTGGATATAATCTGTCCATGGTGATGTGATGGACATGCCGGTGCATGATCCATTATTATCACGGAGAGAAATAGGGGTTTTGTGATACTAACGGCTCGTGCACCTGCATCTCCATCACATACCATGGACAAATTCTATGCACTGGAAGTAAACCTTCTATAGAAGCAAAGCAAGCAGAGATCTAGAAACCAGTTAGGAATTGATACATAACGTATATTGAAAAATTGCATAATGTTTCCTTACACAAACAATATCAATTATTTGCAAAAAGTGGACATCCCCTTTAAATAAATACATCCACGTCTCGAAGCTTCCTCTATATCCTCGACCGCCATTACATTTTTTCCCAGGCCTTTATAGTAGCATTTCTGATATTGCCTAACTTTTTGGGCTAATTCCAACCAATTTTCACAGGCTGGTAACTCAGCGTAGCCCCATTTCTTTATAACCTATAGTCTGCCCAGAAATAACAATTTATTTAGCAAATCTTTGCCTTCAAGCAGAATTTCCTGGGATCAACTACATCAAATAATGCCTAAAACATTCTAACATCTACCTCTGTCTCCACAGTGGATTCTATAGTTCTAATTACTTGGTTCCAGTATAAAGATTTTTTTTTTTGGATAACCCTTTATAACGTATATGCATTCTGCATCGGTCATTCCACACCTCTTACAATTCAAATTATCATCCTAAATAAATTGCAATAGGTGAACTGCATTAAATTGAATAATCCTGTAATTATTACTTAGTGATTTCATATTTTTGTTAATTCTATTTTAAAACTCATCTTCTATAACCTCTAGGTCTTTTTCCACCCCTTTTTGGATTGGTAAATTTCTTTCACACCCTTAGATTTCAATAACTGTTTGTATAAACTAGACCTATCACCTTTGGCATGTATTTCCAAATCTAACTTCTCCTGCCCCACTGCCAATATATCATGATAAAGTTGGTACACCCCAAACATTTCAATATTTTGGATACCTGTTTTTTAAGTTCTTTAATGTGATGCTTACATTCCTATCAACTACCTGGTGTAATAATCTAAGCCCCCTATTAAGCCAATAGTGTTGGTCAGGAATAGTTTCAAATTCCCTGAAGAAGTAATTATTATTATATTACAGGGTAAAGTGAAATATCCCTTTAGTACCTAAGCAGCTTTTTAGTGTCAACCAAATATTATTCAATTTCTTTTGATTCATCTGTGCCAATGCCCCACTGTAACATTTTCAACATGGAAGTATGATTCCCCTCAACATTACATACATTTTTATTCTTGGCATACTTATAACTAGGAATGCCAAGTGTGAAATACCATAGTAGACAAAAAAGTCTTGGAGTCTTGCTATGCCACCCTCTCAGACTGGTTTATACATATAATTTATAAGAATTCTTGCTTTTTTACCTTTCCAAATCAAATCTTTTATTATCTCCTCAACACTTTTGAAAATACTGTAAACATACTGGGCAGGCAGTGTTTATATATAAAAGCTGGGAGTATATAATCTTCTTGACTATACTCACTCTTTTAACCCTAGACAAAAAAATATTTTTCCAACTTTTTATGATTGATTTCTTAAAATAATATTGCCCATTAGAAAGGCTTTTAATGCTTCCCAAGTGCGAAAGGTTGATATTATCCCGTGATTTCTCTTCCAGAATTCTGAGATATATCCTACTATTTATGTTTTATTATTTAGGATGTTCAGCCAATGGGGGTTAAGTCTAGAATTTCTCTCCATAACTCTACCTTTATTATTTCCCAACTCAACATTAATTACCACTGATGAGTGGTACAAGACAGACATGAGCTCATAAGTCATCCTAGATATAAATCTAAGGGCATCATTAATCAGCTAGGCAGAGATATATTTTGGGCCAATGTCCTTAACTCTGGGTCTTTACTGGAACCTGTATCCGAGTCAGTACCCTGAACCCCAGTCTGAACTGTTACCTGTACATGATCCCATTTCCTGCCTGATCCAGAACCCTGTATACTGATCTGATTTGGAAACATAGAACCCTAAAACTTGTGTCCTGTCTGATCAGGAACCATGAACCCTCACATGATGCACGAACAACGAACCTATATCTGGGTCTGTATCCTGTTCTGGACTCTGAAACCTGTTTAGAGCCTATAGACTGTTCCTTAGCTTGTACCCTGATCCTGTGCCTGTAACCCGATCCTCATATGTCTCCATATTTATCTAAAACTCTGACGCATACACTCTATAAAAAGACATATTTGCACGTTTTTCTCACTATTTGACATGAAATAGGAATTAACCTTTACAGTTTTAGGTCAATAAGGATTACCAAAATTCTTTATATTTGCCAAATGCCAGAATAATGAGAGAGAGAATTTTTAAAGCATACTTATGACTTTCTACAAAATGCATTAGTATTTATAACCATTGCCCTTAAACTGCATTACTTAGTGTGTTTTAGGTGTGCCGTAAAAATACATCCAGAGGCGTGTCTCTAATTAACTTAGATGTTGACAAAATATAAGAAGCTTCCAAAGACATGACATCATCATATGGGTTGTCCCTAATAGTTTAAAGGCATAGTAGCCTCTTGATGTGTGTAAGCTTTTGACTTTGCAAAAAGTAATAAAATCCTCTTTCAATATTCTGGCATTTGCAAATCTCAATACAGGCAGTCCCTAGGTTACGTACAAGATAGGTTCCATAGGTTTGTTCTTAAGTTGAATTTGTATGTAAGTCTAAACTGTATATTTTATAATTGTAGATCTAGACAATTTTTTTTTTTCCCCAGTGACAATTGGAGTTTCAAAAATTTTGAAATGAAGCTGCATTACAGACATCTTATAGCTGATCATTGCAGCCTGGGACTATAGTAAAGCATCTAGAGAGCTTCACCAGAGGTCACAGGGGGCAGAGGGGTCTGTCTTTAACTATGGGTCGTCTGTAAGTCGGGTGTCCTTAAGTAGGGGACCGCCTGTAGTTTGGTAAACCTATCTGACCTAAAAACGGGAAAGGTACATTCTCATTTCATGCCAGAAAAACCTGCATATGTGTCATTTTATACAGTGCGTGTAAACTTATGGTTTCAACTGCATCTATTGTATTGGAGAAGCACATCTCACACCAGTGGGGAAACTAAGACAAATTTATAAAAGGTTGGTTTTAGTAATTCAGACATTTTATCTTGCAACATCTTTTTTCAATTTTCAATGTTACCTAGTGGCAATCATAAATAACAGAACAAAAGCTTAGGGGCAACTGAATGAAGGTGGAAGACATAAGGAAGGGATTATCCAGAGTTCGATGAGGTTCTTTTGCTTTCTTCCTATTTGTGTACTTTGGAGATAGTTTTATGTTCATCTTTGCAGCTTTTCCTGAAATCTTCTGGGAGTGAAGCCTGGAAAAAAGCACAATGAAAGGTTTGTATCGCTTACTAGGAACATTTTTATTTTCTGTATGTTATATCTCCTAGGCAATCAATATACTCTACTAAACTGTAAAATTTTAGAAACTATTTTACTTAAGGTAGACATGTGTATTATTTCATATATCTTTGAATATTTGAAAGTCGGGTGGATCAATAATTGGCAGACCTTTTGTCCTTGGGTGAAGTGCTGACAAAGCTTTGCACCTGATCTCTGAGAGAGCTTTGCCTCTGCACTGCTCTCTCCATATCCCTGCCATCCGGATTGCAGGATGCCCTCCATTACAGGAGTAATGCCTGAAGTATGAAGGGGGTTAAGGATCTTAGAGTTATAATAGTAGTCTTTGACTGATTACTTGCTTCTTGCATCACTTTAAGGTCCTCAAACCCTTCCGTGATGCTGGTAATAGGTACGAGCTAGGGAATGGGAGAAGAAGTTTTCTTTCTACTGATCCTGGGACTGTATGTAAATGAGTTGTGTATGTCAGTGAATGGATGTGAGTGATTGGATGAAGTAGTGGTGTGTGTGTGAGTGGATGTAGCAGGGTTGTATGTGTAAGTGAATAGATGTAGTAGACCTGAGTGAGTAAGTGAATTTTTGTAGCAGAGCTGTGTGTGAATGAATGGATGTAGCAGAGCGGTGTGTGAGTGAATGGATGTAGCAGAGCTGTGTATGAGTGAATGGATTTCACAGTGCCGTGTGAATGAATGGATGTAGCAGAGTTGTGCTTGTATGTGATCACCAGGGAAATTTTAATTGGGGGGCCTCTTATACAGAGTCTTAAGGTGCCTTAAGGTCAGTAGTGGATTATAATATGGGTGGTTTGGGTGGAAGCCCAGGGCCCATGACTTCAAGGGGGCCCATGGCCACCCAAATCACCCACCAAAACGAGAAAGACCATCGTCAATGAAATACTTGTACATCTGTTCCTGTGGCTAATTAAAACAGTACATTTTAAGTGATGGATGGATTGAAACAACATTACATTTTTGTGGGACCCATAAGGGTTTAAAAAAATTGTGGCCTTTATTATTTATTAACACTGAAAAATGAAATCCCCCCAGTGTGCATTATAGTTGTGAAATTGCAAATAACCAATAGAGGTAGTGATTGGCACCAAATAAGATTTTAGACATTTTTAACCCTTGTAGCTTTTATCACCAACAGACTTCAAGAAGTGTAGCCTATTCTTTGTGGCTATGGACAGACCAAACAATCCCTTCCATGGCTGGAGCAAAAGGCATTTTTTGGTGGTCGCCAACATGCAACTTTTGACCACGGATATTGTTTTGGTTGTTTATGTTCCTGACTTGATGCATGAGCACACTAGCGACAAACTGCTTTTTCATAGGATCGCACCTGAGAAACCTATAGCGACTTTGCAATCTTCATACATCATTATGTCTGTAATTTTCCCCCGGCTTTCAGTGATATTACTTCTGTTGGCCCTCTGTCATTTTAATGCATAATCCTCATTTGCTTTTCTGTATTTTTGACTTCCTTGTTTTCTTCATGTGACTTCACTGTTAACTATGTTTTATAATGAAAAAAAAATAAAAAACATAAAAAGTGTAGGCTAAAGTATGCTAAAAATTATACAAATGTGCCAAAATGTTGCTATTTCTTTAGTCTTACTAGTTTTAAACATCTTCCCTATCTTCCTCAACTTTTTAATTTATTTAACTTTTTTTTATTATTGAGCCTCACAGTTTAAGTGTTCATTCACATGGCCGTCTAGGAGGGAGGTACGTGCGGCCGCATATACGTTGCCATAGACGGCAATGGCGGCCTGGCATGCTCTATCATTTTCCGAGTGTGCGTCCGTGCGCCGCTGTATGCATACTATGTGTGAATGAACCCTAAGACTGCATGTCTAACTTTAATTTTCCTAAATATTTTGTAAATATCCCCTATGTTATTTTTTTTACAAGATTCCATTATGGTAAAAATCATAGTTGACATATATCAGCCAAAGATATGCCAAAAATGGTTTTAGATATTGTTGGCTAGATATACAGTATACCTACTGTTTTAAGAGCCTGTAGCACATACCTGAGTCTAAGGGTACATTTTGTGGCCATATCTTACTTTATTGTCACCTCAGTGTAATTTAGACTGTAAGCTTTTGCAGCTATTGTGGACATGGACCTCTCAATAGTTTTTTGACTAGCTTCTTGATTGGCTTCTGAAAAATTCAATTGCACCAACTTCTACATGACAACAAAATGAATTGGATGATGGATGATTGCCCTGAAACTTATTAACAAATGTTTACATTTTGACGGATTTGAACCCCTTAACAACTTGGCCCTTTTTCATTTGTGTTTCAATTTTTTGCTCACCTCCTTCAAAAATCCACAAATTCTTTATTTTCCATGTAGAGAGCTGTGTTTGGGCTTGTTTTCTGTGTTAAAAATTATAATTTCCAGTGATTGTATCTAATATTCCATGCCGTGTAATGGGAAGCAGGAAAAAATTCCAAATTTGGTAACATTTGTGAAAAAAGTTTATGTTTTAATAGATTTTTAAAAAATGAAAACCTTTAGTATAAAAAAAACAATTCTTTAATTTGCCATCTTCTGGCGCTAACAACTTTTTCATACTATAGCGTACAGATATGTGAATGGTCTAATATTTTGTGGGATGAGACTTTTTATTGCTACTATTTGGGGGACTGTATAACCTTTCGATCACTTTTTGATCACAGTAGTGAAATGGCGAAGAAATGTTGATTCGGACAATACAGGATTCAACACCGGCACTAACCGTTTTTATATTTTGATGAATTGGGCATTTTGGGATGTGGCGATACCTAACTTGTTTATGAATTTTTTGTTTATTTTTTATATCAATTCTAGGGAAAGGAGGGGGGGGGGGTTGATTTGAACTATTAGGTTTTTTTTTTCACTATTTTTTTAGACCTCCAAGGGTACTTTAACCCTTGGGTGCCTGATTGCTCCTACCAGATACTGCAATACTGCAGTACATGGCAGCTTACCAATGATCTCCAAGCAGACGCTTAGAGATCAAGCTGAATGACAGGCCTGGGAGTCTAGTAGGGACTTCCCTCTGTCATTGTAACCAATCTAGCTGAGAGACAAGATGCACCACAAGTTGCTCATAGATAATGCAATTCAAATATTTATTTGTATCCAAACAAGAACAAAATCCGACATACATTTAAAATCATTTAAAACATGCAATGTACATGAAATGACAACCGGAGACCCCGGTGTGGGTCTTCACAGTGAACACCCCCTGCTACGAGTACTCAGTGGTCCTCAATAGTCCCTACCACTCACTATACAATATGAACCAATATATGTATACTCAACAAATGTGTGATTCTTAGTAGTGCATATGCCCACAAAAAGTCTCTGCCATGCAAAGTTAATGCAAAAACTCCAAGTAGACTGATGAATACCTGTGTTTGTTATAAAGTGCAAGTGCTGAGTGTTAAAGTGTACAAAGTGCCAAGAAGTGGCAGCAGGAGTTTGCAAAAGTGCAAATGCTAGTTACCAAATGCTGGCAGGCAGGCATACAGGTGGAGGGAGAAAGAAGCAGGGGTGTGCAGCTCCCCACGCGTTTCGTCGCTCTGGGCGACTTCCTCAGGGGTGTACAGCAGCACAATTGGACCTGCCTTAAATACCAGTACTCAAGCCATCAGAGAATTTGTAAATCCTCTGGATCAACGGAAATATAAGCTTCATCATTACACAAATTGTAGATCCAAGAATGTTGTATATGCCATCATCTGCCCGTGCCACAAAGTGTATGTTAGGCAAACTACACAAGAACTTAGAAAGCGTATTCAGCAACACTTGTCAACTATCAACAATGCCCAGTTGCACTTTGAAAAAGGTAAGGCACTTACATCAGTGGCTACACATTTTCGGCTGCAGCATGGGGGCAAAACAAGGGGAATGAGAGTGGTTGCCCTGGACAAGATCCACCCCAATGTCAGGGGAGGCAACATCACACCTGAATTATTGAAACAGGAAACCAGGTGGATTTACAAGTTACGCTGTCTTACGCCCGGAGGGCTAAATGAGGAGTTTCTTTTTTCAGGGTTCTACAAACAAAGATAGCTTGGATCACTAACTAAACTAAGGTAAGAGCACTATTATTTGTTGTCACTCTTTATCACTGTCATAGTTTGTGTCACACACATATATATTTTTTGTCATTCCTGCCCGGCCCATCAAGGTAAGAACACCACCATTTGTCATCACTATGTCGTTCTGTATCACGGTTCTGTATCACGGTTATAGTTTGTGCTATACAATTATATGTTTTCTCATTTCTGTCCCTCCCATCTGTCCTGGATTTACATCACACAGTCACCTACCTTTCCCTTCCTTTGGGGTATATCATACACTTTAATCACACTCTTTGGACCTCAATATTGATATGTTTTTTGGGTCCCCTCTAACTTGGGCCCTTATGGCCCCCTACCTCACTGCATCACTTTTGTTGGTTGTTTTGGTTGTTTTTTGAATGTTTTGCTTAACTTCTTTATTTTCCAAGCAGAAACCCTAAAAAGAGCTGCCTCTATGTCTTGATGCATTATCTCAGATATATATGCGATTGGAAAGACCCTCCAAACACTTGATGCCGGACAACCCTGAACAACAAAAATCTCATCACTGAATAGCTGCAGTACTACACACCTTGCGGGAACCTCAATCCCCTGGAGAATAGCCGCACTTGAATAGCTGATGGAACGATCTTCAACTCTACCGGAAATTTGATATGTACCTCAATAATCTTGAATAGAACCGTTGCAGTAGAGGGTCAAGGGTTATATCGCACTTGGCGGTCCAACTCTTCCAAATTAATTAGTTTAAGTGGAGAACTCCAATTTGGGTGACCTGTCCCCAATCACCCCTTGGACCCATGGCCATGACCCATGCAGGTCCTGTTATGGCTTGGCCAATATTCAGACTACCCAGGAAATTTTGGGTCTGTCATATATAATATCTAATGGTAACCTATTGATGATACTACCTTTTGTACTTTGAAGCCCTTGTCATTATCTAGCATGTACCAGTATTTCTACATGCCATATTCAATATGTATGAAACAAGGGGCTTCTCTTTTCTTTTTCTTGTAACTAACAAACAAGATGTTATGTTTTATTGTTATGTCTTCAGTCATTGGTTGTTTGTACATGCTATCGCCTGTCTTGTACTCAGTGCTCACCCCCACCCACCGGCTCAATAATAATTTCTACACACTGCAATTGCATGTTAATAGCCTTTAGTGCCTAGATACCAGGTTTATCTAACTATATTATATTGTCGTCATGTGTTGCATCCCTACTGGGCGTAAGCGCATAAGTCGTCAGAAGTTTTTTTCTCTTCTTTTGTACCATCAACTACCGACTGTTTTTTTACAGTGGACTCATTGCCTGTTATATTTACACTGGGCGCATGCGCATAATTTGATGTCTTCTTCTCTTATGTATTCCTTTTGGCTTTGTATCCTGGCGCACGCGCTTAACATTCTGGCGCACCCGCGTGCGCATAAACACTCTGGCGCAAGCGTGCGCATAAATATTCTGGCACACGCGCGTGCGCATAAAATTTCTAACTATTGATGCCGGTAACCAGTATAACATTGGCATTCAGGCACATCATTGTACCTTTCTACTTACGGTCTCGGAACCATCTGTTTCCGGTCATGCGCATTGCAGTCTGTAACACGCCGAAATTGTGGGATAGGGGGTGAGTACTGGTATTTAAGGCAGGTCCAATTGTGCTGCTGTACACCCCTGAGGAAGTCGCCCAGAGCGACGAAACGCGTGGGGAGCTGCACACCCCTGCTTCTTTCTCCCTCCACCTGTATGCCTGCCTGCCAGCATCTGGTAACTAGCATTTGCACTTTTGCAAACTCCTGCTGCCACTTCTTGGCACTTTGTACACTTTAACACTCAGCACTTGCACTTTATAACAAACACAGGTATTCATCAGTCTACATGGAGTTTTTGCATTAACTTTGCATGGCAGAGACTTTTTGTGGGCATATGCACTACTAAGAATCACACATTTGTTGAGTATACATATATTGGTTCATATTGTATAGCGAGTGGTAGGGACTATTGAGGACCACTGAGTACTCGTAGCAGGGGGTGTTCACTGTGAAGACCCACACCGGGGTCTCCGGTTGTCATTTCATGTACATTGCATGTTTTAAATGATTTTAAATGTATGTCGGATTTTGTTCTTGTTTGGATACAAATAAATATTTGAATTGCATTATCTATGAGCAACTTGTGGTGCATCTTGTCTCTCAGCTAGATTGTTTATAAACATTTATGCATCTGCTCTATTGTATTTTTGGTTGTGCTACCCACTATATATTTTTTTGGGCAAATTGTCATTGTAACCAATCACCATCCCCCAATGACCTCACAGGGGGCAGCAATCGAATCCATTATGGCAGCGCACATGCCTCTGGTAGCTACGCAGAATGCATTTACATGGTTAACACCCGTAAACGGTGCCAGCACCATCCGTGGTTGTTACTGGTGGGTTACTTGGTACAGAGAGAGCTCTGTCACTGAGTTCTCTTTATCCACTGGACCCTGCCACACACGTACTATTACGGCGCATGTCAGTAAGGGGTGAAGGGTTATGACAGAAATTCTTTGATGCTCCTTTAATTTTCATTGAATATTAGCAGTATGCAACAAAATGTATATGTGCTGAAAAAAAAATGTCAAGTAATTATGGAAATGTACCTTCCATTAATAATCAACATGGGGAAATGTTGTGAGCGCATTTATTATGGCTTAGACACCTTTATAAGTTTGGTTTCATTTTGGCACATGAGTTGTTAATGGTTGGTAAGGATCAGTCACATAAAATCTGCGGGGCCTAATTTTCCAACTTTTTGAAAGCACTTTATTAATCTATCCACCAAATCTGAATTTACATGAAAATCTGGAATAAAGTTTTTTATAGTGAAAAGTAGAGTAGGTTGACTCACTAAAAGTTACAAATTTGGGACAGATGATTCAAACTTGAGACATTTTGAAGGCAGAAAACTGGCATAATTTCAATTATACATCACCATGGCCCTTCCAGATGTCTTATTGGCTGTGGTATAACACTTCAACGTTGTAATGACCTAAAATATACTCAGTGCAGGCCTAAAAACTGCAAGTTCTGGGGTCTTGCAAATGGAAGCAGAGCAAGTTACATATGAGCGCTCTTATTATTCTTCTTGATTTTCTTTAATATCATTAATGGATTAATACCATTGAGTGTTCTTTAGCAAACAATATCAAAAGTCACTGGCAGAGATTGTGCATTGCGTCTTTAACGCCTTCATGATGCAGCCACGTTATGACTTAAGCTCAACCATGCAGCAGTCAGTTTTGTCCTACAGCATGTAACTCTTTCCGTTAAGCTATAAAATATTTGTTTTTTTTCTAATTCTGCCATGTGAGGGCTTATTTTTTGCAGGATGAGATGCATTTTTCAATTAAACTATATTGCGGGGATATGCCTGATTGATTGATAAATATTTATTAACATTTTTTGTGGGGGAAGGTTAAGAAAAACATCAATTCTGAAATCAATAGAAGGTAAGTTACATGTTATCTTTATTCTATGGGTATAACACTCTTATTTTTTTGTCTACATAGCTGGTTGAGGGCTGTTTTTTGTGGGACACAGTGACACTAAATATATGTGGTTTGTGTGGTGTTTTTAACTTTTTTCCATTAAATGTAAGTTTTAAATGTAAATGAGGGTACGCGGCATTTTTATTAATTTATTAAGTTTAAAAAAAAACAAAAACTTTTTCTTTTACTTTTCTATACTTTTTTATTTGTCTAACTATGGGACATGGACAAGCAATCATCTTAAAAGCCAGTCTTAAAATTCCTCCCTGCCACCTCTGGCCTTCTCAGTAGATCCGGAAGGAATCTCCTCTATGTTGGATATGTTTAGACCAGGTCTGACCTGGTGGAGATTTCAGCTATAGTCTCCATAGGTTTTACTACCCCGTCCGCCTTAAAAGAGGCAGAGATGGAGCTTTGTAAATGCCTGGTCTGATAGAAAACTGGCGGACAAGTCATTATAAATTCCCCCTATAAGTTTACAGAGCACACAGTGAAATATTCAGCATCATAGAGTGAATGAGAATGTGATTTTTCAGATACCAAGTTACGGATACTACTTTGGAAACAATCGGCTGCAGATGGCCAACATGATGTGGAGATGTAGATTTTGAAATCATCAAAGAGATGCCAGTCTAAATATATCCCCCCCGCCCTCTGAATTTTGGTTATCTCTAGTTAGTCTCTAGCACTCAAAAATGGATTCCATTCAAACATTTGCATTACCATTCATGGGTCAGTTTTGCATTATCTGATCCAGGAATTCCCAGAAAAAAATCCCAGCAAACCCAATTGTATTCAAATTTATGCAGACATTGCCCACTTTGTGGCTTGTTTTACTGTACAAGACTGCAAAGAACAGGACAGTAGGGATGCTTGCAGACCCATAAGCTTCAAGCACAATATCTTCCATTATCTGCCATAGTAAACATATTAGGGAAATTAGGTTTTAAACCCCCTGCATTCCTAAAGCTTAAGCAATGTCCCCAAACAACAACCAACCAAGAGAGTTTTTATATTATATTCTTGAAAATCTTTACATATGGATATTTACATATCAACATCTGATGAAACTTATCCCTTCATACAAACCCTAGACATGTGAGACAATATAGTGATTATTATACAATATTTTTATTACTTGTCAATCAACCTGCTTTAATACCAAGTATTGTTTATAGCAATTGTCAGGAATCTTATGCAAAGCCCCTTTGTACCTGAATGATTGATCATAAAAAAACTCAACCTGTTTGACTTTCATGAGTACATCTGTGAAATGAAAACAGCAATCATAAAGATGCCTTTGTATTGTATATAAATATAAGCACTAAGGCTTTCTTAACTCGTAATGCAATAGCTGTAAGCAGAATAGTAATATCGCTATAGTTTGAACCCTATTTTAATACATTATTCATGTATTCAGGTATCGTGGCAATAAAGTTAATTTTGAGTTAAGACAAAATAGTATTTTTGGCTGTTGTGTCCTGAAGTATTGTGCGCTACCTAGCGGCAGCCATTGCCCTGACACCGTCTGAAAAAAACTAAAACCCAGACTGTAGATTTAAATGAGATTCTAAACTTGGCGTGAACTATGCGACACACAAAATATTCCTAAAGATTTTGTCCAAAATCTGCCTGATACTCTACATTTCTGTAAATTACACTATTTCATCAGGTCTAAATAAAGGAATTATTAAATGAATTATTATTATTATTATTATTATTATTATTATTATTATTAAGAGTCTGGCGTGTAACAAGTTAAAATCTTTTTTTGTACTTTTTTTCTATGTTTGGTATTTTCCATGCCCTAAGTGGCTCCACTTTTCATTCTCTGTACCTCAGTTGTAACTTGCCAGCCTTATTCCTTTCTCTTTTGCTTGTGTCTGACACTTCTATATTTTATGTTCAATAGTTGCCCTTTACCTTAAGGATACTGTTCTCTTACCTAGAATAACCTGGGGCTTACATGAGATTTCTATATGAAATGTGCATTTTGCTGGGAGTTTAATCCATAAATTTTTCATGGCCAGACAGAACGTCAGAGCAAGGTTGTGGGGATGGGGGGAGTTGAGGTTATACAACTGCCTGACAACATACATAACAGTTATGTAGTGGCCTGGAAAGATTATCCTTTAGAGAATACAGCCTACAACATAGCAGTATTCTGACCACATACATTGAAACAACATTTTGCACTCAACAAATGATACATTTGTGTAGTACACCGAGCATTTATTACATACAAAACAAACACAATTACTGGTAAACTGGATGAAATATGCTAAGCAGAATATATTCATCTTCTGAGCGAAACATGGCTGAGTCACCGTTTATGCTATGTGAACCTGAAAACACACAACATTAGGAATATAGCCCTTGGGAAGGAGAGCAGTCTGACTGTATCAAAATGAATGACTGTCTGAGTGTGACATTTTCCAGGGGGATGAAAGAAACGCAAAGCATATCTAGGTCAGCATGAACAGCAATGCTATCCTACATTATGTTACTATTTGTACCATAACAGTAACAATGCAATTATCTTCTTAAGGATTCAGCCACATAAATGTCCAATACTCTAAGTGAATTTTTTTGTGCTTCTCTGCAGGATGAAAGAAGAACAGGTGCTAGGAATTCGACAATTACTGTATGACAATGTTTGTACGGCAAGCAATAATATTGCACCACTTGTTAACCCTTTGTCAGCAGGCCCCACAAGCTGCCATTATTGATATTATTCTATATGACTCAAACATATCACTGAATTATCACAATGTATGCAATTTCCCATCAGCATGATATACATCCAGTATGGGAAGCAAGCTTAGTGTAGGTTGGTTCATCTAAATACAAAGAAAGACAGCTATACAGTACGTTTTCAGACACAATAATTCAAACATTTATGACATCATGCAGCTTACCTTTGTGAAAAACTCCTGAATATGAAAAGTACGTCAAAGGTAAGAACATTTGCAATATCTTTCTTTACTTAAGATTCCAGTGTCTGTGCTGAAGCTTAAACACAATTGTATACTTACAATGCGGAATACAGAGAATCGTTCAAGAAATAGAGAAACATGTGCCCTCCCTAAAATGTGTGAATGTTAATAAAAATGTGTTATTAGGAATATATGAAATTTCATGTAGCATACATTGAACAATGCCTGTCTTAGAAGCTGCTGAATCCCAATATATAGACAGTCTTAATATGCTTAAAGCGCAATTCAATCTTTTTCATGTTTGCATACTTACATACCTAGAATATGAGCTGCTCCAAAGGTTTTGTGTCTGGCTCTTTTGTGAAAGAAATATTTTAAGTTGTCTAGTTCCATGGCTTCACAGGCTTCAGCATCAGGTGCTTAAAATGCAGAACGTCTACAACCACTTACTGAAAGTTGCTCCACAAAGAGACAAATGAAAGCGTGCAGCTTGCCTTGATCAGACAGTTAAACCGTACGTACGGAGCATAGACTGGCCATTGTGTGGGCCGGCATAATAGAATCGACATTCACCTGTACAGCACTAAGAGCTTAGTAAAGTGTGAAGTGATGCAATTATGGAAAGACACATTTCTGCTTACGAAGATGCAGTGAGGGTAAACAAAGGTGGTTATCGCCAGATTTATGTTACGTGTAATCACAGCCAATTTTCTTCTTCTTTTTTTTTTTGCTATTTCAGGATAGAAAATGCCAAAAAGAAAACATTTTTGTTTAAAGAGAGTATTGATCCACGGTTGCCAGAATAGGTGTTACGATGGCCATTCATGAACAACTGTCAGTCTACGAAAATTAGGCAAATTAGAGATCATTTGATGGCATTCTATTGTAGCTTTTGTAATCACAGTAATTTTCCTTGGTAAGGCTGCTTCGTGATGAAGGGGAGTTCTCACCGCATAATTGTGAAAGATATCGAAAGATTCAGGATTCTGCATCTGGTTTCAAAAGCACTTCACATTCAAATTGCCATTTTACTTTATCCTGAAAATTTATTAGAGATTCAGATCATGTCGCTTTAAATAGAAAGGTGAAAGCAGGGTAATTTTCAATCTATGAATTATTCAGATTCATACTGAAGAAACTGCTACCCATGAACTGATTCCCTGACAGTGTCTTTTCCAGAGCCTCCATTACGCTTGTCATTTTTATTTCTTTATCTACGATCTCTTTTTCAGCTACTGAGCTTGTCCCTTAGGGCTCAGCTTCAGCAAACCAAGTATTTCAAATTGGCAATAACCTAAAATGTGCTGCAGTCTTCACAGGCTGTATTTTTCCAAACCATAAAAAAAAAAACCACACACACATCCATGACGATTTCTGTAAGGTTCTTCGATTAGATGAATTAGAAACAAAAGAAGAAAATGAAGAAAAGGATGAGGCATCATACAGAAGAGGAGTTGTTCTCCTGTAACAACCCAGAAGATAAAGTGATGCTTTGTGCTTTCTCCTTTGTTGTCAGCGAGGCATCCTAGCTGCATAGCATCACGCAAAACAACTGTTAAAGCAGGCTGACTTAGTGCCCTGATTTCCAGCAGGAGCAGATAAGGACTGCATTACAGACAGACTAATCCACACGAACGTGTACTTAGACCAGACAACTCATTGCTGCAAATGAAGTAAACCCAATTAGCCGGCAGCTGCTGCAGGTAAATCCAAAAGAAATGCAATAAGAGAAGAGGCAAAAGTAGTGTGTTTCATCAGAGACGCTCCATCCAACAGACATTGCAATCCTAGAAATTCTCCACTTGATGGCTGGTTGTGTCACTGCTAGACGGCTGCTGCCCTGTATCCAGAGAAGGATTGAGATTGATTTAGGTCAGCAAGTCTGGCTACTGTTTTTAGCTTGTTTCCTCCTCATGTGAAAGATAAATTGCCTCGTACTATTTTATCAGCTTTACATAAAACCCAGGATGTATGGGAAAGCTTCAGCTGTACAATGGCTGCAAAGGCCCCAGATACAGACACTAGCAAGCATCGGATCCTTTGTCTTAAGGTTCCTATTTTATGCAGGTAGGCTAGCGTGGCACAGAAAACTATTATACCAGGTGAGAAAACAGATGTTTCTTCGTTCTTTCGAAGCATTTTGGAATCCAGCCTTTTGAGCAATCTTTGCTTGATTATAAAAACGTTGCAAGTTTGATGACGACCGTCTTGATCCGAGATACTTTCCAGCTCTTATCCAAAAAAGACCAATCCTTCCTATATCCGAAATAGATATAAGGGTAACTCCCAAAGAAAAAAAAAATGTTCCGTATCCCGTCCTATGCGTCTGTATTGCCGCACTGCGACCAGAAAACTGCAGTAGAAAGAGCTCTTGCAGTTGTGGAAATGTAGAAAGCAGCAGCTCTGTGACACAGCAGTCAGCTGACTTGCAGTGTTATCATTCAATGTCCTCTACCCAAAAAAAAGGCCAATTTTCGGAAGAAAAAAGCACTACGGAGAGAAACGAGCATTCCAAAATTTATAATAACACTGTAACTGCTAGCCAGACTTGACTGTCTGAACACCTGAAAGTCACTCCTAGTGCAACGCGTGCAGTTTTGCTCACAGGAACTCTGGCCACATGAAGCTAGCTGACTGTCTGAAATCTCAGACATGCTGACGTAAGATTAGGCATCTTCTTTTTTTTTTTTTTTGGTAACAAAAAAGCTTTTGTTGCTGTCTGATGATAACTGCGAAGTTGGTTTTTTAGCTGAATACATACAAGCTGGCTTTAGATATTTGTTGGATTCAAGAAACTATTGTATTTAAATATTGCATTTATGGAAGTAAAACACATAGGTGTTCCTGAATCTCTTTTTCTACAGATTCTTTTCCATGAAACACAAAAGAAACATTTTCCCGGTATTCATCTTACACTATTAGCACTTCACACTGTAAGTATAATATTACTGGGGGAAGGAACACTGCTTTTGCTATTAAATAAATCAGTGGAAAATAGATTTTATATACACAACATTAGACAAAAGCCCTAATTGTGTCTAGTACAAATCATATGATTGGCATACTCGAGCTAAAGCGAGATGCTGTGCCTTACATCCAGACCTGATCCTGAAGGGGTCGCCAAGCACTGTCTGGATTTGAACTGCTATTCTGTATCACATTTTGGCTTTGTTTGTTCTTTTAACCATAAAATATGTCACTGCTCATAGTAAGTTTCAGCGTCACCTCCCAACGCTGTAAACAGATTGGAGAGCCCCGTAGAAAAAGTTGTCCTTTTTATAGAAAATTTACCATCAAGAATGAGAGTAGGCATCTTCACTAACTCATAGATCCAGGCACTTTGACTGGTAATTTTTTAAAAATATTTTCTATCCACGGCCTCCTTTTTTCTAAAATCAAATGTTTAAAATTTTGCTAATGAGTCCAGAAGTGTAATGGGGGGTGTAGCGCATTACCTGAACCCCTTCAAGCTGCAACTTCACATGCTGTTACACTGTGCTGGGGCACTCCCCTTTCCCTCCCACTGTGCCCTTAAACTTCTTCTACTGCCATGAGATTAGAGCAGGAAGAGGGTGGGGGAAGTGCCGAAGGACTCACACCCCACCTTTTCATTGGGCACCCTAGTTCCACATCTCATTTTTATGTCTATTGTGCATTTTCCATGCCTTTTGTAGGACCCAATTTACACTTTATTTCACAATATTATAGCAGCTGTTGAGGCTACAGTGTAATACATGTTCATAACAACCACTAAAATGGGTACCCAAATCCCCAGACTTCTCCAATGGTGTGTGCATCTTTGAATATATACCAGAGATCAAAATTAGAGAAAACACACAATTTCCTAAATGTAAAGGTCATTGTGTAGTCATTAGAGATGGGTGAATTTGTTGAAATGCGGTTTGACCCGATTTGCTGAATTTTTAAAAAAATATTTCATTCCACTCGAATCTAATCATGACGAATCACGTTAAAAAAACAGGTATTTCCTGGCTGCAGAGAACCTGTAGGGTGTTGTAGAACGCTGTGCTATGCTCAAATATGCATAAGGAGTGTGGTTTAGTCTTCAAACAATGGTGTGTTTTAGTATGACATGCACATGATAGCCGCCGCTCTTAGAATCGTTTCAATTCCATGTGCACTTACAAAGGCCAACTTCCCCAAATAAGCGAAGCGGGAACGCAGCCTGAAAAGGTAACGTCTGTGCCAGCTCGAAAGGACTGAACTGAGGGCCAAGATCCCACTATAACATCAAAGAGTGCACTCTATTTACACTGACATCAGATGATTCCTTAGATTACGACAGAACCTGTTCTGTTAAACGCAGATACATGTTGAAACTCCCCAAAAGAGTGCAGAGGGTGTCGGCAGTAATTCTGCATTGACGTCACTGATTATTTTACCCTTCCTTTCATTCGTCAGTGTCCGCTTTCAATCAGTCAATAATCCATCATCAGTATTGCTAAATCCAAAAATAAACAGGAGTGGATCCAAAACAGAGATGACCAGTAAATGGGATACTTGCATGTCCTCTGTGTTCTGTGTTCACTCCTGCATTTGGCTATCAATCCTCAGGCTTTCATTCCTTTTGACAGATGAAATGAAGGGTAAAACTAAACATAGTGACCACGTCATAGAGCGGTGGAGGGTGAAAAAAGCATTATGGAAATTACAGGGTGTTCCAGGGAGACAGCGGTCAGTGGACAGCAGCATGAGTAGGCCGCAGAGTGGCACAATGACAAATTAGGGAGGTGGCGAAAACATGCTAGGCCTTAGAGTGGCACAATGACAGAGCGTGGAGGTAGCAGCGCAGGAGGCCGCAGAGTGGCACAATGAAAGTGTGGAGGTGGCAGCAACCTGGTAGGCCACAGAGTGGCACAATGACAGTGTGGTGGTGGCAGCAACCTGGCAGGCCACAGAGTGGCACAATGACAGTGTGGAGATGGCAGCAACATAGTAGGCCACAGAGTGGCACAATGAAAGTGTGGAGGTGGCAGCAGCTGCAAGAGGTCAGAAAGTGGCACAATGACAGAGTGAAGGTGGCGGCAACATGGTAGGCCACAGAGTGGCACAATGACAGAGTGTGGAAGTGGCAGCAGCAGCAGCATGAGGTCAGAGGGTGGCACAATGACAAATTCTGGAGCTGGCAGCAACAGGGGAGGCCACAATATGGCACAATGACAAAGTTTGAAATAAATTTGAAGTTGAAATTTTGCAGAGTGTGGAGGTGGCAGCAACATGGAAAGCCACAGAGTGGCACAATGACAGATTGTGTAGGGGGCGGACAATTCCAGTCCCTGGTAAAGATGGTAGGAGGCAGATAGAGCAACTGGCAGCAGATGAGAGGCATCAGGTGCGTGGCAGCATCAAAATAGTGGCTTGGGCAGGTAGTTAGAATCCAGACTCCTTTATCAACGTTTGAGGGAGGTATCATGGCTGATTTAATCTGATGCATAAGTCATTGGCGAGTTGAAATCCGGGCCGATCCAAGCCTGATTCATCTTGACAAAGGTCAGTCTCTCCACATTACGGGTGGACAAGCGGGTTCTCCTTGGGGTAAGGATGGCCCCTGCCACACTGAACACCCGCTCTGATGTCACACTACTGGACGGGCAGGACAGCTTCTCTACTGCAAAATCTGCAAGTTGCAGCCACGCATCAAGTTTGGCTGCCCAGTAGTCCAGGGGATCCTCTACCTGTGGTGGTAAAGTGCTATCCAAGTAGGCCACCACCTGCTGGTGCAGGGTCTGCTCCATGTCCATGAAGGAAGTTGCTCATTAAGGTCTCCAGACTTAAGCTGCTGCTGATGGAGCTGCTACTACTCCTGCCCCCCCCCCCCCCCATCTCCGCACAGCAGGTGTGGCAGTAGTACGTGAGCGATCACTGCCAGGAATCCTTTGGTCAGACCTGACAGAGGATGAACAATGGCACACAAAGGCAGCAGCCAACTGTATTTTCAGTATTTCTCTATAGTACGCCAGTTGTGCCTCCCTCTCGGCAGCTGGAAAAAATAGTCACCCATTTTTGACCGGTAGCAAGGGTCCAAGAGGGTGGAGAGCCAAAACTCGTCCCTATGCCAGATGTTGACTATTCGGCTGTCACTATTTAGGCAAAGTAGCATGCTGCGGGCCATCTGCACAAATGACTCTGAGGGACTCCCGGCCTCCATTCCACTGTATACTGCCACGGTGCTTCTGGGTCATCTGCTTTGTCTTCTACCTCCTCTGGATGCTCCTGCTCCTCCTCTCTTGTCGCCTGAGTGGAAAAACCACTGATTTCACCAGACTCTGCTTGTGCTCCAATGTCCTCCTCCTCCAGTTCAGCCCCCACTGGACTCATGTGGCCATGAGATGTAGTCTCCACTTCTCCAGTGCCCTGACCGGACAGATTTTGCAGCATAAGTTCCAGGATATGAAGCAGTGGAATGACGTTATTCATCCTGCAGTCCTGGCGACTGACAAATAATGTGGCCTCTTCAAAGGGCCTGAGCAAACGGCAGGTTTCACGCATGAGCTGCCAGTGGCTGACATCAAAGTTACACAGGGGAGTACTACGGTCCCTTTGCATCATCAAAAAATCCTTAATGGCTTTTCTCTGTTCATACAAACAGTCTAACATATGGAGGCTGGAATTCCAACGGGTGGGAACATCGCAGGTCAGACTATGTTCTAACGCTGTAACTCAAGGAGGGTGTGCTTGTAAGCCATGTGACATCAAAATAAATTATGCAGACATTTCAAAAATTATGAAAATGTAAAGCAGACATATGGGAAATGTTATTAAACGGGGTTATTTCAAAAAATTCATCATTTCTTCTTTTTTTTGCAAATAAACTTATTAGCTAAGATTTACCACTAAAATGAAGTATAACATGTGAGGAATAAAAACAAACAAACAATCTCATAATTGCTTTGATAAATAACAGTGTTCAAAAGTTATAACCATATAAAGCAACGCATGTCAGAATACAAGAAATTTGGGGCTGAGCCTTAAAGGGGTATTCTCATTCTGGGTATTCACAATCAGTTTGATAAATCTTCCATATATAAACATTTCTTC
Source organism: Engystomops pustulosus (assembly GCF_040894005.1). Lineage (NCBI taxonomy): Eukaryota > Metazoa > Chordata > Amphibia > Anura > Leptodactylidae > Engystomops > Engystomops pustulosus. The sequence continues at coordinate 78,657,995 of NC_092415.1, read as the reverse complement.
CATTAGATGTTATTAAAAAAAATGTTCCTGTGTGAAGATAATTTCTCATAAATGTAGTCATGTTGTCCCTTAGAAATGAGAAAGCTTCCCCGGCCACCACTGCTGGATGGATTTCACAAATAAACAAAAGTTTTTGTATATGAAATGTCCGGGAGTTACTGTATGTCCCACAGCCATCCTGTGGTAATGATCGCTGAATCCAGGAGGGCTGGCTGAGCTCAATAGCGCATGTCTGGCCACCGCTGCCAGAGTGTGACGTGGTCGTAACCGAGGAAGCCATCTCGTTTCTAAGGGACAACATTGCTACATTTATGAGAAATTATCTTCACACAGGAACATTTTTTTTACTAACATCCAATTGAAGAAATGTTTATATATGGAAGATTAGTGAAACTGAATGTGAATGCCCAGACGAGAATACCCCTTTAAGCTATAAACTGGCTACGTCCTTAAGGCTTTAACCCCTTCCCGTCTTGCGCCGTACTAGTATGGCGCGAGCCAGGTCCCGATGCATGATGTGCGTCACTATGAAGTGCTCTTTCTTATGCAAAAAATAAGCCATCACAGAGCTCTTTATGTGGAAAAATAAAAATGTTAAATACAAACTAGAAATAGCGATGCAACAATTTATGTCCAAAATATTATAGTTACTGCCTGTAGATAAGGACATTTAAAATCAATTTTTATTTATTAAATTTGATAAAACATTAAGGGATACGTGAGCTTACTGGACGATAGCTAAGCTCAGATACCGGCTGGGTTTATTACTCCAGGATACAGAGAAATACTGTTTCAGGGTAGTGGCATATAATTAGCCAACTAGGTCTGTATCCCTATAGTTTGTTTCTCTTAATCTTGTTGGTATCCTAAAGCTCATACACCCACAAGTTTGTACACATATGCTCCAATCCCTTGGTCAAAATAATCGTATAGACCAGAGGATCAAGCCTTTAGCGTAGCCTCTTAGTCAGATTAACACCTGACATGTTTCCCCGCTGGAGTCACTTGCAGCGGTTCATCAGAGGTATAGTAGTGGCATTAGCGAAGGGATATCATAATAGGCCAGGCACACTTATATTCTGATAACGATCATGTCACCCGCTTCCTTAGATATCTCTCTCGCTAGTATAAATGATATCATGGAGGAGTGTGTCTCTAAGCTATGCTATTGCTGCCATTTGTTCATTCCTAACTTGCTAGTTGGCTCTAGTAAAGTTATGCCTGACACTATGCGCTGGCATTTGTCTTCCTTTAGTCATGGAGCCCTATTTTCCACTAGCTAGCTAGATACACGCAGCTACACACACGCTCCCATCCATACATGCCGGCATTTGTTAAGCTGCGTGTATTGCTGGCACTCCGAGACCTTTTAAAAGTTAAGCCCCTCCCCAAGGCGGTGGAGGTGGGCCAATCAGGCGGTCCGCCCCTATATTTACTGAGGCCACGCCCCCAAAAAGATTGCCAACCTGGCGAAAGTATTAACAAGAGGAATATCATCACGGTTTTTACAGGTAACGCCACCCATCAGTAGTGCCTCCATATAATGATTTTTCAAGAGGATTCTTCTTGGGGAGAATACTCCTTTACTAATGATCACTATGGTCAGCAAAGCTGACACTGAATTTTACCTACCTCCTTATCAAGTGGAGGACATATGGCATAGTAATTACTTCAGCAGCAATAAATCAGAGATCTACACTGTATCATCCACCAGTATATAAAGTTAGTGTTCAAATTAGGCATCCTAATTACCGGTAGATGCACATCCATTTTCTAGTGGAATAATGATTAACAATTACGGATCAGACGCACAAACGTAGTAGATTGATGATTAACCCCTTAACGCTCTGCGCCGTAGAGGTATAAGGAGTGTATGAAGAGGGCTCACGGGCTGAGTCCTCTTCATAAAAAGGTGGGGTTTTATGCATTTTGCAGAAACCCCCCACCGCTAATAACCCTGTCATTGCCGCCGGCAAAGTCGCCGGCGTGCGGGCGCCGCCATCTTTTTTACGATAGCCGTGCCCCCGAACGTCATCGGGGGGCGGCGATCGGTTGCCATGGTAGCCTCTGGTCTTCTTTTGACACGAGGCTACATGGCTTCTGGAGATTCGTTACAATGAGCCAGTGGCTCATTTTAATGAATGACCTGCAAAAATGTCATATATTGCAATACAGAAGTATTGCAGTATATGGTAGGAGCGATCTGACCATCTAGGGTTAATGTACCCTAGATGGTCTAAGAAACAGTGGAAAAAAAAAGAAAAAAAGTTTAAAAAATAAAAAAAATTAATAAAATATTAAAAATTCAAATCCCCCCTTTCCCTAGAACTGATATAAAACATAATAAACAGTAAAAATCACTAACATATTAGGTATCGCCGCGTCCCAAAATGCCCGATCTATCAAAATATAAAAATGGTTACGGCCGGCGGTGACCTCCGAGGCGGGAAATGGCGCCCAAATGTCCGAAATGCGACTTTTACACCTTTTTACATCACATAAAAAATTAAATAAAAAATGATCAAAATGTCGCACAGACCTCAAAATGGTAGCAATGAAAACGTCGCCTCATTTCGCAAAAAATGACACCTCACACATCTCTGTGTACCAAAGTATGAAAAAGTTATTAGCGTCAGAAGATGGCAAAAATTTTTTTTCTTTTTTGTACACATTCGTTTAATTTTGGAAAATGTATTAAAACACAATAAAACCTGTATAAATTTGGTATCACCGCGATTGCACCGAACCAAAGAGTAAAGCTGAGGTGTTATTTTGAGTGCACAGTCAAAGTCGAAAAAACTGAGCCCACAAGAACGTGATGCACATGCGTTTTTTTTTCAATTTTTCCACATTTGGAATTTTTTTTCAGCTTCGCAGTACACGGCATGTTAAAATAAATAACATTACGGGAAAGTAAAATTTGTTACGCACATAATAAGACCTCACACAGGTCTGTACACGTAAAAATGAAAAAGTTATGGATTTTTGAAGTTGGAGAGCGAGAAATGAGCGGAAAAACCCTGCGTCCATAGTCACCTCCTCTAGGTGACGGTTCAACCACTTCAATAATTTGGAATCGTAGGGTTTTGTGATCCCCATGGTGCTGTTGACACATACAGGGATACCGATGTATCATCCTGATTCTTGACATTGTTGATGTGTTCCCTGAATCGTCTCCTGGCCTCCCTTGTGGTTTGACCCACATACTGGACCATGAAGATACAGGTGAGCAAATAAATCACTCCCGTTGTTTTACAATTCGCAAATTGTCTGATGTTAAAGATTCTGCCTGTGGTTGTACTTCAGAAGGTGTTTCCCGTGCTGATATATGCACATGCTTTACATCCACTACATTTAAAGGTACCAGCTGGTTTTTCGGGAAGCCAGGTACCTCGTCCAGTTAGTGGTTTCAAGTGGCTGTGAACCAGGCTGTCCCCTATATTTTGGCCTCTTCTCTACATGATCGATGGATATGGATTAATGACATCTGCAATATCATTGTCCATTTTGAGGATATTCCAATTGTCCCTCAGGATCCTTTCTACCTCCAAATGACCCCTGTCGAAGGTCCCTATGATCCTCATCTTATTCTGCACTGTCACTGGTTTCTGCTTTGGGACTAGTAGTTCATGCCTCCTCCGATTGAGTGCATGTTGGTGTGCCCTCTTTAGAATCTCGGACGGTTACCCTTTCTCAAGGAAGCGCCCCTGAAGGTCCTTGGATGCCTCCAGATAGTCACTCATTGAGGAACAATTTCTCCGGACCCTCAGGTATTGTCCCTTTGGGATACCCCTCTTCAGAGGTTTGGGGTGCCAACTTTGCCACCTCAAAAGGTTATTTGTGGACGTCGGTTTCTGAAAATCTGAGTCTCCAGAGCACCAGACTCCGTCAGACGAATTTTGACATCCGAGAACGTTAACTCCTTGGGATTGATTTCATAAGTAAAGTAAAGGCCCAAATCGTTGGTATTTAAGTGGGCCTTAAATACTTAAAAATGTTATAGATTTTTGAAGGTGGTGAGTGAAAAATGGAAGTGAAAAAACTAAAAAGGACCAGGTCGTTAGAGGGGTTAAAGATTTGTTGGTCCCTGCCGGTGCCGTGTTTCGGCAGCATGTGGTGCCGCACCAACTAAAACGATGTCTATGTGAAGAGGTTAGTGGGCTCATGCAAGTTTATAAAAATTTTACTAAGAATATTGAATTCAATTTATTTATTTAGCCCATCAGCTTATACTTATATAATTATATAACACATGGATGTGATGTCTTTCTCTCCAAATATATATATTTCTTTTCATTCAATATTCTCATGGAGTGAGCTCTTTCCATACTGGGCAAGAGACTACAAGAGACAACCATGGCTATCACCCACATTTAATTGTTTGAGCCATCGCTAGTGTTAACCTTTTAAGTGTCATAGTCAAATATGACAGCAGCACTTAAATTCTGGCTGTAAGTGCAAAGCTGGATTACCCCCTTTCCCTAGTACTCATATAAAAATAAATTAAAAAAAAAATCATAAACATATTAAGTATCCCCATGTCCCAAAAGTGCCAATCTATCATACCTCCACTTTTTATCATTTCACAAAAATTTTAATAAAAAGTGATCAAAATGTTGTACAGTAAGCAAAATGGCAGCAATAAAAATGTCAATATTTAAATATTTTATTTAAAAATTTGCGACCCGCCCAGCAAAGTTTGCTGCAACCTTTTTTCAGTGCTGCTCCTAATATATCTTTAAAATGTAGATGTGGGCATATTTAAAATCACAATATTTTAATGATTTGGATAGCTTAAGACGTTATTGCAATGTTTTTTTTTAAATGTAAGATAAATTACACAAGTCCAACCCCCACAAGAAAGAAAGTTAGGCGCAGGGTCACAGACAGAGATAAATGAATTTCCGCGGCCGAAACAGTTGATTGTTGCAGAGTCAGGACGATTTTGGGCCATCAATCAAAATTCTACCACAAAAACTTTTATTCTTCTTGCCAAGACGCAGAGTTCCCCACTGTAGCAACGGATGGAAGGCCTAGTATTTGGACACATTTCATTTAAAATTATTGGAACACTACACTACAAGACAAGGCTGCATTTCTTCTTCTGTCTTTTTATTTCTGCAACTACAACACTTCTCACCCCTGTAGGCCTTCAAAACCAATCCTGTCATGACAACTTCCTATGCATTCCACACACTATCACTTTTTCTTATGAAAAAAAAAGAAAAAAGATGGAGCATTTAGATTACAGTTGGCAGTATCTTCTGGGTGGCTGTAGGTAGGGAGTGCAATGTTTAGCAACAAGTGCAATGTTTAGTCCAGCACTCCAAAATACATTTTTGGAAAAGAAAAAAAGTCCAAAAATTACATTTTATTAACTTTATAAGCTAAAATTGATAATATATCCAATGGCATGGACAAAAACAACACAAATAACAAAAACACTGTCCTGAATCATAACTTATTACCTAGTGTCTTCTTGTCTACATTTTTAATAGTCAATGATGTGGAACAGACAGTCCAACACAGCGTGTGACACCACAGGAAAAAAGGATGTACTCCATGGAACACGGAATATATCACGTGAAGGTGAGAATCATTATTAAAAAAAATATATTAGATCTGGTTTAAAGTTTAAGCCCTTGGGGTAATGCCTTAAGTAGTGTCCACAGTAAAAATCCAGAATGCCTCTATTTTCCAATCCCCTTATCCGCTGGGATACAGCACTTGTTCAATAACAATGACTGCCATACTTGAAACAGAGCTAGCATGTTTGTCTCTAAAATGTTTGAAACCCCCGGTATATTCTTAGTGTTTTCAAGTGTAGTGGGGTTTGCACTAGTGATGTGTTCACCTATACAAACCTTTAAGAAGCGGATCCTTTAACCAATGTATTGTAATGCACATGTAGAGCAGTTGATTAAAGGGGTATTCCAGGAATCAGCATAATTCATATACAAATAAAATATAAGCTAATATGTAATTAGTTGTTATTTAAAATTTTGCTCCCCTAAGCAGAAAAATGCTGATGACATAGACTGTAATGAAGAATTAAAATGCTACTGGCCCTTTAATCAGTCCGTTAATCAGTACCTCCGTGCAGAGCAGACAAGGGACAGAAGATGGCTGCTGGTCACACGTCCACATCACATGTCCTGGACCGGCCTGGGCAGGTCATGTGATCACCACTATATTTGGCTGTAGTCGGTTGGTTGCAGTGCATCCAGTATGGTGAGACCCATCTCAGTGAGGTAATGTGCAGTGATGGCAGTTACACATCATTACTATGGTAATAGAGCAGGGAAGTCTGCTACATCATCACTGGGAGCAGAGCATAGGAGGAGTTACTGAGAAATAAAGAATCATGAGACTTTTAGTTCTACAGTCATGGCCATAAGTTTTGAGAATGACACAAATATTATATTATCACATGATCTGTTGCCCTCTGGTTTTATGTGTGTTTGTCAGATGTTTTTATCACATACAGAAATACAAGTGCAGCAAATCAACATTTGCAGCTTCTGGACCAAATCCTGACTGATCAATGCTTGCATTTCTTCATTTCTTGATTTTTTTTTTGTTTGTCCACCCGTCTTTGGATGATTGACCACAAGTTCTCAATGGGATTAAAATCTGGGGAGTTTCCAGGCCAGGGACCCAAAATCTCTATGTTTTGTTCCCTGAGCCATTTATCACCTTTGCTTTATAGCAAGGTGCTCCATCATGCTGGAAAAGGCATTGTTGATCACCAAAATGCTCTTGGACGGTTGGGAGAAGTTGCTCTTGGAGGACATTGTGGTACCATTCTTTATTCATGGATGTGTTTTTAGGCAAGACTGTGAGAGAGCCGACTCCCTTGGCTGAAAAGCAACCCCACACATGAATGGTTGCAGGATGCTGTACAGCTGGCATGAGACATGACTGGATGACGTGGATGGGCGGGGCCATCGGCTTGAGAAAGCGCCATAGTGCGCGAAACGGCCCCATTGCCGGAGTCTGTCTGTCTACCCCCCTGCATGCTTTTTCACCAATAAAGGACGCTTTTTCCTGCATATGGAACCGGTGAGTGCCATCATCTTTTTCTATAACTATGTATGGACATTCTCTTGTACACACTGACAGAGCACCGCTGGGAAGTCTTGCCGTGATCACTCCTGCCCTTGTATAACCGGGCTACGTATTGAGCTGTCAGCGACATCATCGGGACTGTGCCCGCCAGGGATTTTCCTCTTATTGACATAGACATGACTGGTGGTATATCTCACCTTGTCTACTCCAAACAATTTGTTTTCCAGATGGTCCAAACAATCGGGAAGGGAATTCATCAGAGAAAATGACTATACCCCAGTCCTCAGCAGTCACTCCCTGTACCTTTTGCAGAATATCAGTCTGTCCCTGATGTTTTTTCTGGAGAGAAGTGGCTTCTTTGCTGCCCTCCTTGACACCAGGCCTTGCTCCAAGAGAAACAATGATGCCAAGCAGCAGTCTCCTTTTAAAGTGTCCAGTGGTGTGATTCTTACTTAGTCATGAAAGATTGATCTCCAGCTCTGTCCTCATCAACACCCACACCTGTGTTAATGGAGCAATCACTGAAACTATGTTAGATGCTCCTTTTAAGGCAGGCCTGCAATGAATTTGAAATGTGTTTAGGGGGAAAAAGTTCATTTTGTAGGCAAATATTGACTTTGCAATTAATTGCTGTTAAGCTGATCACTCTTTATAACATTCTGGAGTATATGCAAATTGCCATTATATAAAACCTGATGCAGTAGACTTTGTGAATCATAAAATCAAACTATTTGTAACTAATGACATGGAGTTTTGTTATATTGATTTATTTATAGTATTATGGGTTTTTGTATCAGACATTCATATTCCCGGAATACCCCTTTAAATAGACCACGTATGTCGAGTTACAATTAAGAAAGAACTTAATGTTGTAAATGTCTTTAGTTCTCACAGATGTAAAGGTATTGCTTTAGACCATGTACTTGTAAAGGTTGCATCTATTGTCACCACTGTAACTACCTTTGTAATTTAACCATGTTTTATGTTGTTTTTGATCTGAAAAAGTATTGGGACCCAATGATGTAGCTTTCGTAGCTACTGTATTTATTCCATTTTTCAAAATGTCAGAGAGAGTGTTATTGTGACAAAGGATGGGCAAATATTTTCTAATGAGGTGAGTGATTTGGTTGAATTGCATGCTAAAAGTGGTACTGAAGGTCAGTTCTGCTATCACTATTTCTTATGGTTCTCTATAATAAGACCAGAGGTTTAGATGACTACAACAATGAACCCATAGTTCCTGTTTGATAAGTAAAGTTATGTGCATGTTACGCATTCGCTGCGGATTTGTCATACGGTATTCTACTGCACATTTATGATCCGCAGCAAATGAGGGACATGTAATTTAATGCTGCAGAAGCTGATGCAGCAGTAGAAACAAGTGGTGTGGGCTTGTTTCTGAAGCTAATGGAATAGCTGGGGGATTACCCCTGGGGTAAATACATAGATATATAGCCTAAGATGTCTTCTTGCATTCAACTGGAAACAAAAATATATTTGAAAACACTTTTCATGTAATTTAGAAATACTTCACTAGAAAATGTATGCAGAAAAAGGCTGTATATAGTGCATGGAAAATTAGATGATGGGTATGGCAAGAACAACATTTCCAACATCTAACTTTGAAAAATTACTTTCTGTCTTTCAATTTATTTGACAAACAAGTTATCATTTACCTCTGATGCTGCCAATCAAACTGTGCGTTTCGCTCCAGTTGGCTAAAATTTAAAGCATTTGTTTTCCTTATATATCCACTGTGTTATCAAATTAAACAACTCTTATTCTGCATATTCTGAAAAAAAAAATCACACTGATATTTATTCATGTCCTGAATATGCCATTAATGCTTGCTTTAAAGCATACTGATGGTAATAATGATGCATAGACAACATTACTTTATTCCTCAAGTGAATTGAAGATGTTCTTGAGATATGTCAGAATTTCCACTTTATAATTAGAATAAGATCACAGTTTATGCATTTGATCGTATGGGCGACTGTACTGAAATGTATGCTATCCTTGTCATCCAGTACATCGAATGAATACAAACGAGGACTGTAGGTTCAAGTAGTTGAGTTTCACTTAGGAAATCATTACAGTAAGAACAGTTGACATATATCAGTGTCCTCTTTTCCTTCTGTTCCTTTCTGTTAATGTTGCTATGTTTTCTCGACTGTTGTTTTAAGCTGAAAGCAAAGGATTTTGCATGCTTTTAGCCAATTATGCTGACAATTCCATCCCATTTACATCTCAGGACTGTCATTAAAGTTTTGACTATGCTGAAGAATACCAAGCGAAAGAGACTGCTGTCTGAACTCATCACATTAAAAGCCCTAAAGTAAAAGAATTAATGTGTAACTGACAACATGTAGAAGTGGTTGTATTTGTAGAGAATTTTTGCTGGAACATTATTCAATCAGAGTAGCTCTCCAATTGCAGTGACCCGCAATGTCTACAGTCACTCGAATTACACATTGCTCCTGTGTATTTCTTTCACATGAAAACACTGCATTCCATAATGTCATTTTCATTTGCCTTCTTTTCTATGGAAAGATAATAGAATTTAATTTTTCACGGTCATGATTTAATGCAACTAAATGTTACTATAGTGGTATATCTTTATGCTGAGCAGCTGTCACCAAGCACAAAAAAAAAAAAAGAAAAACAACATGATACTACACAGAGAAACATTAGCATCCAACTCTATACCCTATTAATAATAATTTTGATATATAAAGTGTCATCAAATACCATAGCGCTTTACAAATCATAATATTCTGTTATTGTATTGAATAGTAGAAAATACTTCAAATGAAGGAGCAATTTTTCTATAAAGTTACATATGCCCTAAGGTAATACGGTATATACTTGAGTAAAAGCCGAGGCACCACATTATACCACCAAAAACTGGGAAAACCTATTGACTTGAGTATAAGCCTAGGACAGGAAATGCATTGGTCACAGCCTCCCCAGTATATAGCCAACAAGCACATGTTCCCCGTATATAGCCAGCAGCCCCCTTGTATATAGCCAGAGCCTGCCCCCTTGGTATATAGCCGGTGCCTGCCCCCTAATATATAGCCAGTGTCTGCTCCCCAATATATAGCCAGTGCCTGCCCCCCAATATATAGCCAGTGCCTGCATCCCGAGTATATAACCAGTGCCTGTCTACCAGTATATAGCCAACAGCCCCCTGCCCAGCCAAAAAAAAAACCCAGAAAACTTTCTACTCACCTTTCCGATGCATATACCAGTGGTGGCGAACCTCTGGCACGGGTGCCAGAGGCGGCACTCCAAGCTCTTTCTGTGGGCACCCGGGCCATCACCCCAACACTCCAGACAGGACTCAAAGAATTTACCTGCAGTTCCAAACAACTTAAAAGATGCTTCTTTCAGTGATATCTTACAGTGATACATACTTGGTAAATGGGACTGTAGGAAGAGGGGAATGTGTAGTCAGTGTCAAATTATCTTTGGAGGACCTCCTGCTGGCCCCATGATTCTCTGTGTACAGAGGGAAACTGGAAAGAAGCTACAATCATGCAAATTTTCCATCTTTTTTTTCTACTATGTTGGTGTCCGCAAGAGGTCAGTATGATTGAACGTTGTTGAAGAACAGGGAGCAATAAGTTACTTTTTGGTTGGCACCTCGCGATAAAAAAGTGGGCATAGGGGTTGAGGTTTGGCCACTCGGTCCCCAAAAGGTTCGCCATCACTGGTATATACAGTAAATACAAACGGTGTCATGTTGTTGTTCCTGGGAAATACAAAAGGAAAAAAGGTGAAGAAAATTGCTATACTTGTACATCTAAAAAAAAGTTGAAGAAAAGGTGTTTTTAAATCTACGAAAATTATGTGTTTTGCTAAGACTACAACCATACATCCAACAAACTGAACAACCTTCTAACTCCAGCAAGTCTTCTGCAAAGATATGTATGAACTAAAGATCATATAAGAGGTTTACAACACTCTAGCACAGTGATGGCGAACCTTTTGGAGATAGAGTGCCCAAATTTCAACCAAAACCCACTTATATGTCTCAAAGTGCCAACATGACATTTTAAGCAGTAACTTATTGACCCCTGCTCTATCACAGGTTTAAATCGCATTGTCATCCTAAATTCACCAATGAAATATGATGGAGAAATTTGGATTGTAGCTTCCTTGCAGGATCCCCTGAAAAGAAAGAATCCAGGTTCAAGCAGGAGCTCCAAAAATAATCTCTCTCTATCCACACCTTCTTGTTCCTCCTGTAGTCCTGGCAGTCATGCTGCTTTAAAATGATGCTGAGAATGGCGCGTTCTGGGCTGTATTGGACCACAGAAGGAAGCCTCGAGTCCTTCCTGGCAAACTCTGTGTTGGGGTGAAGGCCTGGGTTCCCACAGAAAGGGTTCTGAGTGCCACCTCTGGCACCCGTGCCATAGGTTCGCCATCACTGCTCTAGCATGTGTCATGTTTCCCCTATATAAGCAATGGGAAATAAAAAATGTATTCAATTACAAAAATAAGAAATAATGGACAAAATAAGGGAATATTATAAGCGACTCTGTCACCAGATATTATTGCTTTAAACTACCAGCCCTTTTTTGCCAGATGGGGTACATCTTGCAGAAAAAAAATCAGCCCTCATAAGGAAAAAATTACCCCAAAAAAGTAAAGACAATGCAAATCTGCTCTGAATGTCGCACCTTCCCTTTAATGCAGCAACGTGTGCCCATATGGCAGTTTACCACCACATATGTTGTATTGCTGTACTCGGGAGGAATTGGGTATGAAACATTGTGTAGCATTTTTATTTTTTCAATTGTGAATGTGTACATTTTTTGAAAATTACATTCATTAAGCCAAAAAAATTACAATTTCAAAGTTGAACCTCCATTTTGTTTTAACCCTTGTGAAAAACTTAAAGGGTTAACAACCTTCATAAAAGTTGTTTAACATACATTGAGGGGTGTATATTCTATAATGGGATAATTTATGGGGTTTTACGATTATTTATGCCTCTCAAAGATTCTTGAAACCTGAGCAGGTCCATCAAAAGTATGATTTTGCATTTTTAATAAAAATTTGAAAAATCGCACCTAAAATTCTAAGTCTCATAACATCCTACAAAAATGAAAGGACACTTTAAAAAAAACATTCCTGCATAAAGCAAACGTTCGGAAAATGTATGTGAAGGAAACAGTAGAATGGCACTCACGCAAATCTTCTTTTTCAATCCGGTTTATTTAGCAATACTCACACAAAAATTGACGTGTCAATATACACGGAGGGAGGGATAGACGCAGGGACTCACGATAAAACAAGGTACATGACAGCTGTTTCGCGCCGCAGCGCTTCGTCTGACTTGTCTATTCAAACACATATAACCTTATGGCCTTTTAAACCTCCCGGGAGGCCCGCCCCTATTGATTGTGAACTTCCTATTGGTGTTCACGAAACTTAGTAGTTTCTCTGTTTGATAACATGGGAACCGCCTTCTAATGTATTCTAAAGCTGAGATACACATAACTGTAGGTACTTACCGCACGCTGATCGCGCTCCGGCAGTCTCCTCACTGGAAGCGCTTACCTATACGGGTGGATGGCCATGGCAGTGCCAACCCCAAAATGGCTCTGGCCCTGCGGCGTCCGCCGCCAGGCTGCACTTCTGGGGGCATGGCCTGCACTCGAACCATTCCCCAATCAGTTAACGCTCCGCAGGGGTGACGTCAATGTCGCGATAGTTTGCTTTGGTAGTACTGGATTAAGTTTGTTATGTGGTTGCTATAGAAACTCTATGCAGCATATGAGTTTATGCCGCAGGATCCGACCACTTAGTACTCATTGTAAGACACTGAGATATCAGATGAAGGCAGGTGTGGGGCGAGACCTGTGGGGTGGTTTAGCCATTTGTGAAAAATTTAAATGCCACAAATACGTAGTGACAAGAAACGTGGGATGAGCGTGTCTGAGACGCTCCCACTGAGAGAACAAATGCACATAGCAACTACATTTAATTTCTTATAGATGAAATTGTTGGAAGGAACTGTGTATACTTCTAAGGTATCATAGTTTAATGGGAAGTGGACTATTGGACTATAGGAAGACACTCATGTCTATTCTATTGTTAAGCCCTATTGGTTCTAGGGCCCCCGTCTGTAGAATCCATCTCCCTTCTTTGTGCAGCAGAAGACGGTGCCTGTCACCACCTCCTCGTAGAATCGGGACCCGTTCTATGCCAACAAATTTTAACGATTTGGGGTCTGAGTTGTGGTGTGTTCGAATGTGCTCGATCAATCTAGGGGCCCCATGGCCTGTTCTAAGGGATCTTAGGTGTTCAGTAAAGCGGATGTTAAGTTTCCTTATAGTTTTTCCTATATAGAATCTGGAACATGTACAAAAAATTATATACACCACAAAGTCCGTTCTACATGTTATGAGTTGGTTGATCTTAATTCCACACTTTACTTCTTTATTTCTGTCAAATTGTGGGCAATGGTTACAGTTCCCACATTGGTAATTCCTTTTTGGTACTGAGCTCTTCAGCCAATTATCTCCTATGGGATTAAAACCGCTGTGTACCAATTCCGACTTTATTGTCCTACCCCTGCGAAATGTTATTAACGGTCCTCTGTCCGCTATTTCATTCAACTCTCTGTCAGCTTCGACTATGTGCCAGTTGGACCTAATAACTGATTTAATTATTTCAGCTTGGGGTGTAAAATTGAAGGAAAAAACTAACCTCTCATTATATGTATTGGACCTGCTCTTATTCAGGGTTTTAGTTCTTCCCTGTAGAGACTCTCTAGACTTTTTTGCCCTCTGAAAAGCCTCCTCTATAAGGTAACCCCTATTTAGAAGTCTTACTGAAGACATGCCATCTTGTCTTCTTCATTTTGCCATCTTCTTGCGCTAATAACTTTTTCATACTTCAGTGCACGGAGCTGTGGGTAGTGTAATTTTTTTACGACTTTTGATGACATTTTTAACGCTTTTAATTTTAGGACTGAACGACTTTTTGATCACTTTTTATAGAATGTTTTATATTTTTCAAATTGTGACTTCGGCCGCTATTTTCCGTTACGAGGTTAAACGCAGTGAAAAACGGTTATTATATTTTGATAGATCTGGCATTTTCAGACGTGGTTATACCTAATGTGATGATTTTTACTGTTTATTTATTTCAGTTCTAGGGAAAGGGGGGTGATTTTAACCCTAGGTTGTCTGATCAGCACCGATCGCGGGTGTTAACGACGGGCGTTTGCTTCATTATGAAGCAAATGCCCGGAGAGTATGAAGAGGGCTCAGCCCGTGAGCCCTCTTCATACTCCCACATGTGCAGCAAGATGTAAGGTTATGTCTTATTGCGCTATGGGGTTAAAACACCTGTTTATGCAATCATGTGTACCCCTCCTCAATCAGCTGCTCCAAAGAATTATGTGATCATATGTATTCTCCCTAATTGATGGACCGGTATACTCATTGTTTATGGAAGTGCAGGAAGCTGGCAAACACAGTACCGTATTTTCGGACTAAAAAATCCTTTGATTTTCTCAGAAATCAAAGGTGGGCCTTATAGTCAAGTGCGCCTTATTTATGAACCATACTTACAGACAACAGCTGCCTTAAACTGTGCACAGGTCTGCCACCTGCTGGTCATTCATCCTTATATCAGGTGCGCCTTATAATCCGGTGCGCCATATATATGAACATAAAGGTTTTAGCAGGCATTTATTGATGGTGCGCCTTATTATCCGGTGCACCTTATAGTCCGAAAAATATGGTACTCATTTATTTCCAGAACTCTCAAAATCAGCCAAAGGGATTGTCCTCAGGTATTTCCAATACATCCGCAGTACTGAATGGAAAAGCAGGACTTATACTCAGCCGTCTACATTGATCAGCGGAAATCAGTAGGTAAATATCCTATTCACCTCGTATTAGTTGACATTTTTGTGCACAGAGCCAAATTAGGATACATGACTTGTAAAGTGCTACGGAATTTGATGGCACTATATAAATACAGATTATTATAATTTTTATTACTGCCACATATTTACAGGAAAGAATGTTCAATGGAGGGGTCACCATTATAAGATGCAAAAGATATTCAAGTCCAAAGAAATGAATACTAAAACCTACTTCCCAACATATATTAGAGATATCAAAAATAACATTACTGAGGGGCTTAATTCACTTATGATGGTTACCTCTTCAATTTATTAAATATTCTGAGGTTCCTATGGAGGTCACAGTATTCCTTTTTCTGTCACATTTATACACAGCATTGACAGGTGACTTTAATAACACTGCTTATCTGGTGACAATGACACCTGTCAAGGTGTGGTATCTATTAAGCAATAAGCTTTTCAAGTTGATGAACTTCTGAAGGATCTGAGGGCTAGTGACAAATTGAGAGCACTACATAACTGAGCCAGAGCATCACCAACATGAAACCCCCTGCAGGACAACAATCCCAAGCAGACTTCCAATTAAATTAGGAACTACCTTCAGTATGCAGAAAACAAAGTCAAGAAGTCATGATATGGCCCCACAGAGCCCAAATCTCAACATCATCTAGTCTGCCTAGGATTACATGAAAAGATTTGAGTGATGCCCATCAATAAATTCCCTCTTGGTGCCCAACCACGTAAAACTACATGAAAATCTTATGTGACGCCGATTCAAAAAGAGGCCCCACGGGATAACTGAAAAGGGGAAGCTTGGGAAGAACTTTTACTAGATGTCTAAAGACTGGATGTCATCTCAACCAACCAAAGCAACTTTTCAAATTTTTCAGAAAACTGGAGAAATTGAAAAGTAATTTACACATTTCTTTTTATGAATTAATAGGATGTTTGAAATGCGGTATGCTGAATATCTGTGTCAAGTAGAGTGATTGCGCCACTCTTGGAGGAGCGGGAGGCCCACTAGGGATTTCATATTTGGACTCCTCCAAGCTTGTCTCAGTCTAGTTTCAAAAACTGTGAAAGTTTAACTGGAAGAATTGGTTCTGTTATAAGTGATCGGTGGTGACAATATCTTTTGCTCATGCAATGCATTTAGTCAAACAATACTATTTGCAATGTTTTATTACTGTACAACTTTGTAGAAAAAAGCTTCATTCTTTTTATGTTGTTTTTTGGCAACATACTGCAAGCAGTGAATTTTCGTGGCCAGTTTCCAAAATTAAAGGTGCAGAATTTTTTTCGGATTTGTAGCATTTTTGAAAAGCAAAGAATGCTTTTGGTGTAGAGTTTTTATTAATCTTGAAATAAAAAATATCAAAAAATCACATTAAAATGTTTTAAAAAAGATATCTAATTTTATGCTTTTGTACAAGCACCATAATAATGTGCCAGAGGTTGCTCTAATGAAGAAATTGCTGTAGACTTACAGCTTTCTTATGTAGTGTATATAGCTGTAGTATAGTATAGTATTGGGAAACAAAAATAAGGGTTCAGTGTTGAAAGCCAGGATTGTTGTTTTTCTTACTTATTCCATTTACCTTATACCTTTATCATTCTCACCATCTGGTTAATGCCTCTCTTAAGTTCAGATCCTTGTAACACATTTGACACATTTCTTGCACAGCATTTTCTATGGTATAATAAAACATATGGCTTTATCTGTCACAAGACAAGAAAAAGTGTGTAGATGACAGATTTGCAGTAAACAGAATAGTTCAAATGATTAGAACATATGCTTTTCGACAAAGATTTGATGCCACCCCAGAGGTAGTACATATCTACAGTTAGCTGGGGTAAATAATGTCAGCTTAGAAATTATTAATATATCTCTCACAAAAGATAAATGTCATAGAAAATACAAAAATCAAACAGAAAAAAAACGGAATATAGTAACTTATTAACCGATAACAACAGTTGCAGCTGCCTAAAACAAATGGCAGATAAGATTAGGTCGCTTGCACCTGGCCCTCTATAAACACTGTGTAGTTCAGTTTATGTGATTTAGTAACCTAGGGACAGAAACAGTCGAGGAAGAGGTTATCTAACCGGAGTCTTGTTGCATTAAGCTTTGATTCTCCGGATGCTTGTTTTAAGAAGCTCAAAATAAACTATAGACTTTCTTTGGCACTGACTGACTGGCAATTTCTGAAATAAAAAAGGTGACAAGTGCTTGTCATTAAGGACATTAAAAGACATTAATGGGACTGGTGGGTGAGCGACACCCTATACCCTCGCGGATCAGCTGAGATCACAGATCTGCAGTTCAGGATTGCTGCTGGTGTTCAGTAAAGCAATTTGGTGCTGATTCTGATGTAAGCTTGTGTGCCTGCTACTTGGTTAAAGTGGTCCTCTTTCTGCTCAACCCCATTGTAGTGGTGCTGTTGGAAATGGTGCTGTTTAGCTGATTTCTGAGATGCACTAGTGTTGTCCTCACCAATCACATAGCTCCCAACCGTTCCGATTTTGCCGGGAAAGTCACGTTTTTCTTACCTCTGCCCCGCGTCACAGGCAGCTATTAGATTGTCACGGATTTTCCCCCCAGGTCCCGCGCTGTGTCCACATAGTAAATACTTTGAAAGCCAGAACTGATAGTACAGAATGGCTTGTACAGACATCGGGAGGGAATCCTTTTCAGAGAAGTGTCAGGTTAGCGGAGAGCAGGGACCACGTCATCAGGTTCAGATCTCTATCCATATATGGTCACTGCATCTCCTAGGGTTCCCCAGAGCAGACATCGGGCAGGGAATCCTTTTCAGAGATGTGTCGGGATAGCGGAGAGCAGGGACCATGTCATCAGGTTCAGATCTGCATCTCTCCATATATGGTCTCCTAGGGCTTCCCCAGACACAAGCTCTTTATTTAATTAAATAAAGTTTTGCCCAGGCTGAGATTCGAACCTGGGACCCTCTGCACTGTAGACAGGAACCTTAACTAACTGAGCTATAAGCCCAGAGCTGAGGATTTCTGGTAACTAAGAAGTGTTATCTGCCACTGTTACACTGTGACACAGACTTAATTCACTGATATATGGAGAGGGATCTTCTCAGAGATTATTATTGTAATTATTGAGACAATTATTATTATTATAAATTTTATTATTTTTATTATTATGGAGACGATTATTAATAATAGTAAAAATAATAATAACTATCTCCATAATAATAATCATCATCTCCATAATAATAATAATAATAATAATAATAGTCTCAATAATAATAATAACAACAATAATAGTCGCAATAATTACAATCATATCTGAGAAAATCCCTCCCTATATACCAAGGCATTAAATCTGTGTCAGTGTAACAGTAGCAGTCACAGGGCTTAGCTACCAAAATTCTAGTACTAGATAGTCACTGAGATTATAGCTCAGTGGGTTGGGGGCACTGTGTCATTATTGTGCATTGACAATGCAGGTTCTAGGTTCAAGTCCCAGTCAGGATAATTTTTTTTTTTTATTGAGATGATTTTTATTATTATAATATGGTTAAAATTTGGGGCGTGGCCAGGGAGTGATTGGGGGTGTGGCTTAGGGAGATCCCTCTTTCCCTTTCACAAATGTTGGGAGGTATGCCAATCACATATCCTATAAATCAGCGTTTCTCAACCTGTGGGTCGCAACCCCAGAGGGGGTCAAATGACCAAAACACAGGGGTCGCGATGCTATTAAGTTTTTGCCCCGATTCGCGGCAAAAACGGAGTATAACGTGTGATAACTCACTGCTTCAGGACCTTCCTGCTGTATACAGGGGAAGCTTGAGGACCTGTGGTGATGTCATCATCACATGACCCTCTGGCTCCTCCTCTATACAGACTCCTGCGGAACAGACTGCTCTGCTCACAGTGAGTAGAACCTGAAGCAGCAGGAGGGGAATCACCAGAACTGGGGGCAGGAGAAGGGGCAAAACTGGAGGCAGCGGGGGGCGGGGTGGGGGGGGGGACACACCAAAACTGGGGGCAGGAGGGGAAGCACTAGAACTGGGGGCAGGAGAAGGGGCAAAACTGGAGGCAGCAGGGGGGGAAGCACTAGAACTGGGGGCAGGAGTAGGGGCAAAACTGGAGACAGGAGGGGGGGGGCTAGAATTGGGGAAGCAAATGGAGGAACCAAAACTGGGGGAGGGGGGACAGTATTATAGTAGTTATAGTCTTGTACATAGGGGCAGTATTATAGTAGTTATATTCCTGTACATAGGAGGCAGTATTATAGTAGTTATATTTCTGTACATAGGGGGCAGTATTATATTAGTTATATACTTGTACATAGGGGGCAGTATTATAGTAGTTATATACTTGTACATAGGGGCAGTATTTTAGTAGTTATATTCTTGTACATAGGGGCAGTATTATAGTAGTTATATTCTTGTACATAGGGGGCAGTATTATAGTAGTTATATTCTTGTACATAGGGGCAGTATTATAGTAGTTATATACTTGTACATAGGGGCAGTATTATAGTAGTTATATTCTTGTACATAGGGGGCAGTATTATAGTAGTTATATTCTTGTACATAGGGGGCAGTATTATAGTAGTTATATTCTTGTACATAGGGGGCAGTATTATAGTCGTTATAGTCTTGTACATGGTTTGGGGACACCGCAACATATGGAACTGTATTGCGGGGTCACAGCATTAGAAAGGTGGAGAACCACTGCTATAAATAGAACATTTATATTTTGCTAAGAAAAACCCCTTTAAAATAATGAAGCAAGAATATGTCTTCATTTGATCTCTAAAAGGAACAATAAGTCAGAAACGGAACAGTGAAGTTGGGCCCAGTAGAAAGGCGGCAACTCTTCTAGCACAGCTCTAATTTTGTATAGTGCCATTCTAATTAGTCATATTTTGACCCCGCTATCTCATGGGCATTATAGCCATGGCCGGCGCCAGCACCCGGATTACCCGGGCAAGTATCAGGGCCCCAGAGCTCCCAGAGGGGCCCACCGCACACGCTGGCAAGATCATAAAACTCAATTACATTGGCTTCCTTGTGTCGCCGATGTAATTGAGAGCTGGCGTGCTGTCGGGAGTGACAGGGGGGCGGCACTGCAAGTGGACCCTAGGAGGACTCAATTGTTCTGCAATTGACAGGCCGAGCGTCTCTGCTCACTTTGCAGCTGCTGCTGCACTGTAGACGCTGTGCTGAAGATAATGGCCCCAGAAGAGGTGAAGAGGAGCATGGGGTGGAGCCCTGGACCTGCGTACATGAGGTAAGTTAACATTTATTATTTTTCTACTGCCCACTATAAGGTGCTCAATCTGCATTTAACTAATTCATGGGCAATGGGCTGTATATATCTGGGCTGTTGCAGTTTAAAGGTGCTGTATATTAATTTATAGAGAAACTGTAGCCCCTTAAGGACAGAGTGTTTTTTGAGGACTGTGACTTTTTGATAGCTTTATATGATGTAAAATGGTGTAAAGGTGCACAACCAAGCACCAAAACAAGTAAATTAGAGTATCTAGTTTGAGAAACCAACACCTCACAGGTCCTCAGCGTGCAACTTCATTAAATACCTGCCAAACGCCAGCATCAACCTCTACAGTGAAGAGGCAACTCCAGGATGCTGGTCTTCAGGGCAGAGTGGCAAAGAAAAAAAACATATCTGGGACTGGCTAATAAAAGGAAAAGATTAATATGGGCAAATGAACACAGACATTAGACAAAGGAAGATTTGTAAAAATTGTTATGGACAGACAAATCTTTGAGGTGTTTGGATCACACAGAAGAACATTTGTGAGATGCAGAACAACTGAAAACATGCATGACGCCGGCTTTTAAGCATGGTGGAGGTAATGTGATGGTCTGCTTTTGGGCTGGTAAACTGTGAGATTTGTTCAGGGCCAAAGGGATTTTGAATAAGGAAGGCCATCACTCCATTTTGCAACGCCAAGTCATGCCCTGCGGACAGCGCTTGCTTGGAGCCAATTTCATCCTACAACAGAGCAATGACCCAAAGCGCACCTCCAAATTATGCATGAACTATTTAGGGAAGAAGCAGGTAGTTAGTATTCTGCTATGAACGCCAGCCCAGTCACCAGATCTCAACCCCATTGAGCTTTTGTGGGAGCAGCTTCACCATATAGTAAGTGCTACATGTGTTTGTTAATAAACATCTAAAAAAGGTTATTGGGATATCTCACCATCCACTCCACTCACCATGAGGTCCAATCACAAGATTGTTATGTACGCACAAATGATCGGTGAGTGTGTCACGCATAAGTGAAAAGCAAGGCATAGATTCAATTATGCACATGCACGGCCGGCGCTGCTAAGTGGATGTCTTCGCCGATCGTTTATAACAATCATGTGTTTGGACCTCATGGTGAGTGGAGCGGATAGTGAGATGATATAATAATAAAGTTTTTTTTAGATATGTTTATTTACAAACACATTTAGCACTTGATAGGTGATCATGTTTATAAATCGCTCTATGCACATGCACTTTGTATTTTTATAATGAATATTGTACAATATACACGTTTTCGATGATGGATTGCACAATAAGATTATGCATTGCTTTAAAGGATAACTACCACCAGAATTGGCCAAAGCAATGCTTATTACCTTAGGGGTTAATGGACAGTGTTTCTCTCATCTACATGCAGGTCCCCTATTATGCTAATAAGTCGGAGGTGCTATGGCCTCCAGCAGCCAAGTACTCTTGGCTCCATCCGATAGTAAAATATGCCCGCCCCCTTCATCATCATTCATTATTCCGCCCGGCTGCAAATTTCACCCATCCACTTGAGGACTTCACCTTATGCAGACGGCCAAAGACCAGTGTGGCTGTGAAAGACGACACAGACGCGGGATTTGCAGGCAGTCGGGTGGTGTGCATATTTTATTATCTGACAGAGCTGGGAGGTGCTCGGCTGCTAGAGGTCTGAGCGCCTCCGGCACATTAGTATATTTTTATAAAGTACTTTTTTAGATGAGAGAAACACTGTCCATTAACCCCTAAGGTAACGAACATTGCTTTGGTGACAGTCTACCACCTGGTGAAAGATGTCCTTTAACTATTTAATATGTTAATTAGGGGAACAGAACTATGTAATCATGTAACCACTTTTTGTATATATACCTCACACTTATCACTTGGCTTGAAAAAGGCTCATGTTGAGTCGAAACATCGCTGTGTATGACAATATGGAATAAAGAGGACCACAAACTACTCGATGTTTTGATTTCTAGGAGTGCTGCCTACTTTCTTATTATATCTATTCATCCATTTACCTGTTCCTGTCCACTGCCTGAAATGTCAAAGGCTTGGGTGCAATTCTTTGCCAGGTCTATGCCTAGCATAGAAGTGCTCCACCAGCGTATCGCAGATTTATCAGGAGGCTGGAGCATCCCAATTAATCCATCCTGTGCCAGTGTGCGGGGGCGCCAGCGTATGATAAAGGTGTCTCATAGACTTCATTCTGGAAAGTGGGGCTATTAGATTTTTTTAGCTTTTATTATTTTTACAAGTTTTTTAGGACCCCTAGGGGATTGAGTCCTTGGGAATCTGAATGCTGATACAATATTCTGTATTGCAGCATACTGGCAATATATTGGTATTAGACTCTGCCTTTTATAGGTTCTAATACAAAGCATTTATGTTATAATCTTGGTTCCGATGCTGTATAATGTAGCAGTGTATTAATGTTTGTTCTTGTAATGTGCCTATGTAGTTATTTTGGCTCTGGTCCTGTATCTATGTAAAAACCTGGGTTCCAGTCCTATTCATGTCTAATAATCTTGGTTCCAGTAGTATCTATGTAGTAAGCTTGCTTCCAGTCAAGCAGTAAACTTGGCTCTGGTCACAAATCTAAGTAGTAGTCTTGGTTCTGTATTTATTTAGTAATTTTGGTCCCGATACTATCTATGTAATATTATTAGTTCTGATACCAGATTGGTTTTGTACTCTCCCCGTGTAATATGTTTAGTTATGAAGAAAAGAGAAAAAATAGAGAGCGGGGGGCGCTCGATGTGTGGATTATCTCAAGGGTATAATATGGTGTGTGTGCAGATTGTGCACTCACCTTTTGGCGTTGTGCTGATGGCACAACGCATATGATCGCATATAGGGTGGAACAGGATGCTGCCTCCGGGGCGTGATTTCGGTAATGGTACCGATGAGGATAAATGCAATGGAAGGTCTCTATTCCTGGACACCCGATGACCCCTCTGATCTTTACAGAAGACCCGGCGCAATGTGTTCCAGAAGTGGTTTATTGGTACAATAATTCCATAAAAATAATTTAGAATAAATTCGATTATAAAAAACAAGACGTGTTTAGGACCCGGAACGGATCCTTCCTCAGTTGTGGAAGGATCCGTTCCGGGTCCGAAATGCGTCTTGTTTTTTATAATCGATTTTATTCTAAATTATTTTTATGGAATATGTTTAGTTATGTTATAGTTTCTGTGTAACTAGTATCGTTAAATATGTTTTTATGCACTAAATGTCAAATTATTCAAAAGCTCCAGAGGGTTGGGGAGGCCAAAATCTCTTTACATCCCAGGGTGCCGTGATAGACATAAAGAAGGAAGCTGGCATCAGAAACTGCGGGTGTATATTTTAGCCGATACCCGCCTCTAACACCTGCAATCGGAGAATCCTCAGTTTGTGAGTGTTAACCCCTTACACGCCTCTGTCACGCTTACCGGTGGGGGGTCCGATGCGCCAATCACAGCCCCGGGGTCTGCCAGTGTCCAGGGGCTGCACAATCATCTTCCGGGATCCGGGTCCTGCCTTCTAGCAGGACCCGGCTGTAACACACTAAGCATGCATATGCAGCATGTGCAGTTTGTTACATAAACATAGTGTAATACATCTGTGTATCAATACATCTTTTTTACACTGTGTTACATGAATGAAAGCTTGAAAAAGCGATCTAAGCATCGCTCGTTCAAGCCAACCTGTTAAAAAAATAAAAATTTAAAAACACTTAATAAAGTTTCTGTAATAAAAAGAATTAAATAAAGTAAAAGTCCCCTAAACACAAACACTCCCTTTATACATCTAATAAAGAAACCACCCCCCCACAAGATCACCAAAAAAACCTTACATATTTGGTATCGCCGCATAACAATCTGTACAATTACTCAGAAACATTATTGGACCCTCTTGGTGAAAGCCGTAAAAACAAAACCCAAAAACCTCGCCAAAAATGTAAATTTTTCATAAAATCCCCCCAAAAAATGTTCCAAAAAGTTATGTGCATCAAAATGGTACCACTGAGAAGGACAACGTAAAAAATAAGCCCCAAACCAGCTCTGTCAACCAAAAAATATTAAAGTTATATCTCTTGAGATGAGATTTTCTTTATATTAGTTTTTTCCAGTAAAATATATAAAAAAAACCTATATAAATAAGGTATCACCATAAGCGTAGTGATCTATAGAATAAAGATAAAATGTTATATCCCCCCATAAAATACAAAAAGAAAAGAAACCAAAATTGACAATTTTCTTTTCACCCATACATTCAAAACTTAATAAAATCTCATCAATAAGCTAATGACCCACTAAAATGAAATATTTGTAAAGCGCATCTCATGTCGCAAAAAATAAGCTCTTATTTGTCCAAATTGCAAAAAAAATAAAGATTGTATAGCCAATAAAAAGTGACAATGCATAATCTGCTCTGAATGGCGCAGCTCCCCCCTCGATGCCCTGGTGTGTGCACATACAGCAGGGTACCACCACATATGGGGTATTGTTATACGCGGGAGGGAATGGGTATCAAACTTTGTGGAGCGTTTGGTATTTTATCCACTGAGAATGTGTACATTTTATGAAAAACACACACATTTAGCCAAAAAAATTCAAAATTGCATTCCTTTTTGTTTTAACCCCTGTAAAACAATTAAAGGGTTAACAAACTTCATAAAAGTTGTTTTATGTACGTTGGGGGGTGTAGTTTCTATAATGGGGTAATTTATGTGGTTTTACTTTTATTTAGGCCTCTCAACGGTACTTAAAACCTGACCAGGTCCCTCAATAGCGTGATTTGGCTTTTTTTTTTTTTTTAAATGTGAAAAATCGCACCTAACGTTCAAAGCCTTATAACATCCTACAAAAATAAGAGTATGCATAAAAAACTGTGTCCACATAAAGTAGACATTCGGGGAATACTTTTCTTTGTTGTTATGACTATGTGTGGAAAAAGTACCTTATATACTCGAGTATAAGCCTAGTTTTTTAGCACAAAAAAATGTGCTGAAAACCCAAACTCTGCTTATACTCGAGTAAAAAATATATAGGTTTTACAAGGTTTTTGTGGTAAAATTAGGGGCCTTGGCTTATACTTGGGTCGGCTTATACTCGAGTATATACGGTAGAACATTTTGAATTTCGAATTTTTTTTCAAATTTTCACCAAAAAAACATCTGATTTTCTCATAAATAAATGCAAAACACACCACCAAAATGTTTCAACTAACATGAAGTGCAAAGTGTCACAAGAAAAAATGTCAAAATCACTTGGATATGTTAAAGAGTCCCAAAGTTATAACCACTTATAGTGACACAGGGCAGATTTGAAAAAGTGGGCCGTGTCAGCAAGGTGAAAGGGGTTAAAGAAAATCCCTCTGGTGTAGTGGTTAACATGGCAGAATAATCAAATTATAGCTATGATTAAGGGCATGTGACTTTTTCTTTTGTCCAAAATGAGTCAGCTGTCTAGTACAGATAGTCATGTTGCTGTTTTTTAAAAATATGTTCTAATAAAGAAAGTTTTTATTTTTAATAGAGCCTGGACCTTAACTCTTTTCAACCAGTCTCCAATCAAATCTATTGCCTACATTAACTACATAGTGAGATTTTATTATCATTCTCATATTATTTTACCTTATATATTATACAGAATGTATAGATGAATGTACAACAAATTAGAGAAAAGTAATCAAAGTAGCCCATGTTCCAAGAATTCATTTTCTTAACAGCAACTTCTTAACATAGTAGATAGAGAAAAAGAACAAACATAAATTCATTAAAGCTGTTTAAAACATTCCTCAATATCCGTTAAAACAGCTTGAGCTTGTATTATTCTATTTTTTTTACATTTTTGTGCCATATAATACTTAAAAACTCTGCATCATCAACTGACACACAAGTATACAATCTGTGCAGAAGTGGGCAATGTGTGGATCTGCCGGCCTAAATGATTAGGATGTTCTGTTCTACTCAATTTCTCAGATTAGTCCTGACTTCAGAGAACTTGCCAGTACAGTCCGACTCTATAACAGTATGTAAGCAAGGCTGTGATAAATGTCTGCTAGAGCACAAGCTATTCTGAGCTGTAATTGTGCTTGGATGCACTCGATACACATGTGAAATATTACAGCATCTCCCTACATTAGTAGGAGCTATTGCCTTAAGTTAATATAGTAACAGGTCTAAAATAAAAATCAAAAAGATGGCTAATAGAAGGCAATGTGTGGTAATACAAATCCCCAATGCTTACCTGTTACTGGGAAACTCACAGTTTGTTGCAGCCCATTAAATAATGAAACAATATCTATAACTACATCTGTTCATATACAGTACCAGGTATTTTAACAAATCATATTTTCACTGCTTCATCAGCGATACACAGTAGAGAATAAAAAACAAAAATCGAGGGCGGTTCCTCGGCTGATAATGTAAAGAAAGATGGATAACGTAATTCAATCCCCAATAGGGTGCTCACCTAAAGCCCCCTTGGCTGGTTTGCGTGTCACCCTTTGAGGGTAAATGGTTAGTATAGTGCTTTGGTGGATAATATTCCTGATTCTAATTCTCCAACCATGGAGGATAAACAAATAAATAAAATCGGCATCAGCGATATGGAATTATATTTTGTAGGACCTCTACAGGCGGTCCCCTACTTAAGAACACCCGACTTACAGACAACCCCTAGTAACAAATGGACCTCTGGATATTGGTAATTTACTGTACTTTAGCCCTAGGCTACAATAATCAGCTATAACAGTTGCAACTAAGATTTATTATTAATCCTGGGTCTTATGACAGTCCAATGTTTTTAAAAACCAATTGTCACGGAGACCAAAAAAATTTGCCTGGAGCTACAATTATAAAATATACAGTTCCGACTTGCATACAAATTCAGCTTAAAAACAAATCTACAGAACATATCTTGTATGTAACCCGGGGACTGCCTGTACTCTCTTGTAGTATGGTTTTAGTAGAATATAATGTGCACCATTGGCACCCAGCATTTTATAATATACCGTTAGGAACAAATAACATTTATCTTACATGTATAGTGAAGGCTATGTATATTGTATGTGTCGCTGAGAAGTTGGATAACAATTAACCCTATATAGGAGATACCAGTGTTAAATATAAACAATATGAAAAAAAATGGTACACTGATCAAGGTCTAATTGAAAAGTGAAGAAGAGTCTAGGATATATGGCAGTTATAATGTATAATTTTTTAGTTTCTTCTCTCTCAACACCAGTGGAAGAGGGTGGAGATACATTTTTAAATAAGGGGAGGGTGGGTAGGGCGGACCATAGATAATGTATAGATTTATTTTGTTCTATGTTTGTCAATTTACATGATTTGTATATCTCAATTGATATACAAATCGTCCGGAATATCAGTATGATGCAAGGACTCCCACCAATTGCATCGCACTTATGGGTCTGATTCAATGGACTGAAAACATTTGTGACCTGACTAAGACCTTCTTCCGTAAAAAAAAAAAAAAAAAAAAAAAAAGGTTAAATTATGTTCAATTTGTTAAAAGAAATCTACTACTAGTTGGTAATAAAATGGAACTGCACATACTTACCTATAGCCGTCTTCTCCATGATCCCAGCACTAGTCTTCTTTAATGTTGACACATCGAGATCACTGTTAAAAAAAAAAATAATAAAACTTGTAAAAATCAGCTACAGAGCAGTGGGCTCAATGTCCAGCACTCCGGGCTGTTAATTATTCACGCCTCTTGCGTAACGTCATCTTCCTCTCCAGCATGGGAGATGGAGGGATGTATCGAGCCAGAGGTGTAAATAATTGGCATCCACAGAAATTGTAGCTGCTTTTTATAACTTTTCTACTATGATTCCAGTGTGTCAGCATTAAAGAAGCTGCGTCGAGATCGTGGAGGAGATGGCTATAACTAAGTGTGTGTTAATCCATTTTTGTACCAACAAGTGGTAGATTTCCTTTAACAATCCCATTAAAAAATACTGATGGTGAAAATTTCAGCTTTATCAAGCTGTCTGAAAGTCAGAATATTTCTAGCTGCCCATGGAAACAATCACAGCTCAGCTTTCATTTTACCAGTGCTCATGAATATTTTAAAGGGAAGCTGTGATTGGTTGCCATGGGCAACTAGAAATATTCTGACTTTCAGACAGCTTGATAAATCTGCCCCAATGTGTTGAAATATGAAATGAATCTACAACCCATTATAAGAATAATTGGTGGCAACGTTGGGATAGATTAATTTCTATTTAGAACATTAAGGGCCTCATTTACTAAGGGTCGCAGATCACACTTTCGTCGGATTGCATGGCTTGGACAGGTATTTAAAAGGTGTCTGCGCTGGGATTGTGTTGCATGTGATAGTTTTCTGTCACAGGTGCGCTGGCTTCCATACAACACAAATTGGGGGGCATGCTGTTGGCCGATCCGACTGATTCAGACTGAGTGAGGAATTTAACTTTCAAATTCTGTAGCAAGACAATGTACTTACATGCACCAGAAAGAAGAAGGTGAACTCTGTCGGACCTGAGCAGGAAAGCGACACATGCAGGATATCGGGCGCACAATCTTAGTGCATTATCGTCGGACAATGCACTTTTCGTAAACTCCGTGGGACAGGTAAGTAAATGTGCCCCTACATGTTTGGCAAAAAAATTATTCCTCACTTTTAATGGCCAAGTTCTCTTATAGAAGAGTATCTTAATTTACAGGAAGGTTATCCAGACATATACATGCAAACAGTTTGTCCCTTTCTCCTCTCTGTTTTTCTTTTCTATCTTTTATTTGGCAAGCACCTGGCAAATACATACTGCAGTCAAAAGAACTACTTCACTTGTGTGTGCTCAGGAGGTTTGACCAAGAAAGTAGATCAAAAGAGTAGATGATCCAAGTTCTGTCGGAGGATGATACCCAGCACCAGCAGTCTGTGGTGGCCACAAAACCATCAGATTCGGCAGACGCCCTGTTCTGGAACTGAATGGCCTTGGAAGAACCAGTAGCATCAGTTCCCAGAATGGTATGGATTCTCCTCTACCCTTTATTCTTCAACAGATGGGTGGTTTTGACCCTAACCTGTGAATGGAGTTTGCATTAAAAGAATGCCAGGCTGAGTGAGAATTTGCTGAGCTGCAGGCTGGGAGAGAGCACTAATCCAGATGTCCAGTTCTTCCACAGGAGCCAGGATTTCAATAGGAGGGTGCACTTTAAACTCCATTTGGATCACTTTCTGGTGATGGAAAAGGATGGTGACCTGGACACTTTTCTCAGAGGATTTGGGGAATCTGTCAGCAATATCACCTGCACTATGAGCAATGGGCACAATACCTTGCCCCAAGACTAAAAGGCCTGAATGTGTTTGTGTCTCTTCCCAGAGAAAAATATGGAGATTATAAGGCCATCAAACAAGCTTTAATTCAGAAACCTCACCCCTGAGGTGTAATGCAAAAAAATCGGGCTCTACTATGTGAACCAAATTACATTGACTCTGTTGTGGTACATATGCTGCACACAACATTTGATCAGGGAATGTTGGTGACACTTGAGGCCCTGTAGAACCTCATGGTAAAAGATCAGCTACAGGTACCAGACCACTATCACTTCTGATGCTGCTAACCTAGCCCCTGGAGGTTCTGCCAATGTCCCTCCCAGCAAACCTGCAAGTGCAAGTGTTTTGTATGCAACAAGGTAGGGCATGTAAGAACTACCTGTCCTATAAAAAAAACTCCAAAACATACTAGTAGGTTGATTAGACTGTGAGCCCCAATGGGGAAAGGAACCGATTTGGCAAGCTCTGTGCAGCGCTAATCTGAGAGCGCTATATAAATAAAGGAATTATTATTATTTTTATTAAAAATCTACTTTTGTGTTCATATCATCCATTGTTTTATATATGGGTGGATGAGAAGGGCAGCCTTTTACTGTGAGTAACACTGTTACTCTAGAACTGAGAGACTGGGGGAGAAATGACCTTGGTAAAACCACAACAGACATATGATGCAGATTTAATCCCAGGAAAAACCATAGACTGTTACAGGGCTTGGAGGAGTGAACTCAGCCTTACCTATGGTATGGGTATATCTTGACAATATTACAACTAATGTCTCAGTAGGGACTGATTTTGGTCGCTTAGTCTCGATATGTTGTTCTAATGCTGTTGACAATCATTGCATGTTTGTAACTCCTAGTGAATCCACAGCAGTAATCTGAAATAGGCTGAATCTTTCAATATTCCAGACAGTAAGAATTCTGCAACTAATGACTCAGTACCTACAGATGTGCCAGAATTGTATACTAATCCTGTAACTGGCAATGTTATAGAGCTAAAGGTGATAATTTTGCGTTAATTTATACTGTAGAGATATCTGAGGCAGATAGTTTACAGGTATGAAGTCTGTGTACCTCCTCGGTGTATATGTGTCCAGCAGTACAGGGAAGGAGAAGATACTACCCACATTGCTTTAATGACTCGCAGCATGAGGATACCGCACATTGAGTTAGTGTGTCTGGAGCTCCCTGCTGTGTGCAGTCCAAGAAGAGGGGTCAGTTGCAGTCAACAGCCGGCAGTGGATGACAGCCAACTCTGACCCAGACAGAACAAGGTTTCAGCTTGCCCTCCAGACATATGAAACCTTACCGAGGCTGAGGGAGATGGCTGATAAAACCCAAGAGGTGTCCAATATCGAGAGGATAACCTGGGATCAGGGTCACCTGTACAGGCAGATGATTCCCACAGGTACTCCCACTGCTGGTTGTGCCTCGACCCTACAGGGAACGGTTTTTGCAGGTAGCCAATGAGATACCCTTTGCCAGCAATGTAGATATATGCAAGATAATAGCCAGAGCGAAACAGATTTTTTATTGGTCTGGTGTGAAAAATTATGTGACCAATTACTGCCATTTCTGCATTCATTGCCAAGGGATTGGGTCTTGTCCATAAAAACATGGCCCAGGCTCAGGCAAGTCAGAAAAGATGGCACAATCGAAATAATAAAATAATAGAGAAATAGTTTATGAAGTCATTCAGTACTAGACTCTAAAACATACCTTAGGCAGCATGTCCATATCCAATTCATCAGCGCCTCAGTGACATGGACTGTGTCATCAATACTGATCATGTCTGCAAGAAAACAAAATGTTGAGCGGGATATGTCTGCCTGCCAATCCGCAGTTTCTCAGAAGAAGGGAAGGATAAAAGCTTAGCAAATGGTAGCAGTAGCAAAGCAGAAAAGGTTCATAGAAGACGCCTCATTCAAAACACAATTAGACGATAATTAACCCTTTCTGAGCCACTACAGGTTATTGAATGCCAACAACATCATGTGATGTATGCCCCATATTGATGAGTTACTGGATCAGCTGACCAATGGCCAGTTACATCACAATTATGGATTTCAGTAGGGGATAGTGGTAGGTCCAAAGATTCTCAGGAGAGGTCCTCCTTTATCACTTTATTTAGACTCTATGAATATGTAATGATACCCTTTGATATATAAAATGCCACTTTTCAGCATTTGGTTAACCAACTGATTGAGAAGTTTGAAGGAGTATTCATTCAGTCACACCAGGGAGGATCCCCTAACTCACCTGTTACAGGTGCTTCAGCGAATCCAAACAGCAGGTCTGATCATCACGACTGGGAAGTGCCAGATAGCAAAGACAAAAGTACCTTGGACATCGAGTGGATGAAGGAACCCTAACACCATAGTTATCTGGCCTCTCAATAAAAAGCATGTGATGAACTTTTTAGGAACCACTGGGTACTATATGAGGTTCGGGCCTTACAAAAAAGAAAAACTGTCCCAAATTGTTAATTGCACTTAAAAATGTGCAGTGTCTCAAGGGAGGTGCAGTGATTAGGATAGTGAAACAACAAAATTAGGAGTAAAGGTAGGTGCCCTTAAAATTCCTCTTCGTGTCTAAAACAAGTATATCCAAAAAACAGGTCCAGACCAAATTAATGGTCCGCTGATGTGATTCTCTCAATAGTCCTATATATGTGAGGTCACATTTAGAAACCCCTATCAAATAAACATGTGGCATAATTCTTATTTCAGCCACATGCTTTTCCCTAATAACTCTATTCAGGTTTCTGCTACTACTGTTTCAAAGGCCACTGAATGGCACACCAACAACAGGGAGAAATGATATAACTCCCAAACTATTACTACAGTTATGATTAGTATGTATGCATGCCGGACATTTTGAGGGAAAAGATGGAAGCAAGACAAAGTTAGTGGCCACATAGCAAGACATCATTATATAAAGATTCAGAGGTATTTAGGGATTGTAGACTAATGCACATTTTTTGGTTTGCCAATTTGCCATGTAGCAGTAAATCTGGTTTGCTCCCAATTTGTCTTTGAATTTCTCCTGAAAGGGCCCAATAAGGTGCAGAAAACACACCAGTCCCGACCATGCACAGAAAAAGTAATGGTATGAGTTGCAGAAAAATTTGCGCCTAAAAAGTTTCCAAAAAAGCTGCATTTGACAAACAGCTGAGACTACAAGGACAAATAGGGGGCAAAAAATGGACTCACAAAAAGAGCTCAGGGAAGGGGGAGAAAAGATAAATAACCACCCCTAAGTCATAAAAGTCCATTAGCAAACTCGTAACCCCTCTCATGTCATCACATGCAGGGGCGCTATGGGGGAATGTGGGCATCTACTTAGATGGAAGTTTTAATATAGAAATGGACATTCTTTAGGGGATAGGTAATAGATTGTGTATTTCGGCTTCCCCAGGCACCAGACTTATAAGTTCACAATCTATTAAGTTGTGTTATTTTTCCATCACTGTAATTTTTAATTTTAAAACTTAACTTCTTTTGTTCTAACAATTCCATTAACCCAGAAGAGACATTACCTAAATTGATTACCTAAAATTAGCAATTAGTGAGTGTATGACCGTCTTTGGGCATAGGAGCTAGAAGAAACAAAGTTAGTGCAAAATGGCCCTCATCCTCCTGCTCCACTCCCCTGCGGCTACTGGTGGATGTTTTAGAAGACATGCAATAAAGACTGGATTCCTTTAACAGTGAGTGTTGCTGCCTTCCTTTCTATGACATTATTATAATATTCTAATATCAAGGTTATGTGGGCCACTTGGCTATGGAACTAGGCACAAAGTCTTTTCCACATCAAAAACTAGATATGGATGAATCATATAACAGTGGGTGCAACCAATTAAAAAGTGGGAATCCTTTAAAAATTATAAAGCTTGCTACTCTTTACTATAACATGTGTGATCCAAGAAGTAGTAAATCATTAGGCACAGAGTTGAATTTTCCAAAGGGAAAA
Organism: Engystomops pustulosus; assembly: GCF_040894005.1. Lineage (NCBI taxonomy): Eukaryota > Metazoa > Chordata > Amphibia > Anura > Leptodactylidae > Engystomops > Engystomops pustulosus. The sequence continues at coordinate 78,624,474 of NC_092415.1, read as the reverse complement.
GCATGGAATATCAAAAACTTGTATGAGCCCACCATACAGAATTTTTTCATTCGAATATGTATAGTGTAATTATGATTTCATAATTAGTTATGGCATTTTTGTGTTCTAAGCTACTTGTCTGAAATTATCCTTAGATGGGCAGATTCTAACTTACTCCTATGTTTGTCCTAAAGCTGAGTCAGTTGTAAGCTGCTATCACAATGATGCTTTGTGTTCTCCCATGATGCAATGTAGCAGCAGGTCTAGTGATAATCCTTCAAGTAAATCCACTGAATAATGCATATGGAGAGATTTATCAGAAGTGTCAAAACAGAGCAGTTCTAGTTGCCCATGGCAACCATTCAGAGCTCAGCTATGATTTTATAAACATCTGTCGGAAAGCTCTGGTTCCCATCAGGACTAGAAGAGTTTGGCACTCAGGCACTTCTCATAAATTTCCCTTATAGTGTGTATGTCAGGGTCCTTTGAATGGACTCGTTCTGGAGCTGTGTAAGACTCAGCTGTGACTTGATGAAGCAAGGGTTGGCTAGTCAGCAGCTAGTGGAGGCTTCAGGCACTGGATAAATTTCCAGGGCTTCTGCCCGTTACCCTTCCCTAGTTCTGTAAACCGCAGCCTAATCTGATATTGCTGTTACTTGTGGTTCTCCTGCCAGGTATGGAACTCTGTATCCTACCAAAGGCGGAATCCTGTACCCTGATCATGAACCCCATTTCCTGAACTTATCCGATAACCCAATGTGAACTATGCCCTGTATCTAGACATGTGTACTGTCAACCGAAGGCTGCATTCATACGACCGTATTAAAATGGCTGTATGCTACCCGTACTGTACCATTTTTTAATGGGTTACATGCGGCCACACTCATTTCAATGGACAATACTTCCAGCCATTTATATTGCTTTTGTTAACACCGTACCGCAACATACTGTATAAAAATATAGAGCATGTCCATTTTCTCCCATATTTCAGTGATGTATGCCCCTAGAAGTCTAACAGGACGAATAAATAGGGGTTAAATACATGCTGCATACGGCTGAAAAACGTCTTGTATATACGGTCTCATACGGCACGGCTACTTTTACACGAACATGTGATTTCTCCAGTCCTGTATTTTCATGCTGTACGAGACCATATGAATTCGTATATACGTGACATTTTCATCCGTATGTGCATGTATGGCACCATATCCGTACCATATAAAATACGGTGGGATGGCAAATGATGGATGGCTGACTATTGGCTGGCTGACAGAAAGCACCTCGCACTGGTTCTGTGTACTGCCTGATTGTATGCAGCTCATATGAAATCCATGTGCCTATGTATATGACAGTATAAATGGCCATTTTCACATGTTCATGTGAATTTAGCCTAAGCCAGAGACCTCTGTATATCCCTACCCTGAACCTGTCCAGAACCCTGTGTACCCTGAACCTTTCCAGAACCAGGTATACCTCCAAGCTTGTTTATCTGACGCAATTACCATATCTGTGTTTATCGGCTTTGACAGAATAAATATTTATTTGAAAATGACAAACTAACATAAGCATAGACGGGGTAAATGGGTCAGATAAACAAGGTACTCATGGTAGAGTTATGACTAATGCAAGGTTCCAGGTCAGGATACAGGGCTCTGGATCAGAGTCAGGATTCCAGAATAGGATTCAGGATTTCCTGAAGGGTACAGGGTTCTAGAGTGGCAGGAGAATCACAGGTAACAGTAATGCCGGATCACACTGAAATTCACAGAGTCAGGCAATGGTAAAAGTCAGAAGAAGCACAGGTTTCAGCAATACTGGATCAGGCTGAGGTTCACAGAGCCAGGCACAAGTAACAGGCAGAAGAACCAAAGGTTACATAAAGTATGAGCTGAGCCCTAGGAATTTATCCAGTTCTTGGAGCCTCCCCCAGATGCTGATTAGCCAGCCCCTGCATCTACACAGATGAACTCCAGAACAAAACCAACCAACTTTCCAGAGATCAGATACTGTAAGGCAGATGTCCATCAGCTCCCAGCAAGGCAGCCCTGGGTGTGGCTCAAAATCTCTGTACTCAGCAGAGTCCATTCTCAGGACTCCGTGGCATTCCACTGACTGGCCGTCTCTGGCCGTGGCATTCCACTGACTGGCCGTCTCTGGTCGTGGCATTCCACTGACTGGCCGCCTCATTCCACTGACTGGCCGTCTCTGGCTGTGGCATTCCACTGACTGGCCGTCTCATTCCACTGACTGGCCGTCTCTGGCCGTGGCATTCCACTGACTGGCCGTCTCATTCCACTGACTGGCCGTCTCATTCTACTGACTGGCCGTCTCTGGCCGTGGCATTCCACTGACTGGCCGTCTCTGGCCGTGGCATTCCACTGACTGGCCGTCTCATTCCACTGACTGGCCATGGCATTCCACTGACTGGCCATCTCTGGCCGTGGCATTCCACTGACTGGCCGTCTCTGGCCGTGGCATTCCACTGACTGGCCGTCACTGGCCGTGGCATTCCACTGACTGGCCGTCACTGGCCGTGGCATTCCACTGACTGGCCATCTCTGGGCGTGGCATTCCACTGACTGGCCGTCTCAGGCCGTGGCATTCCACTGACTGGCCGGTATGACCAACATCATGTCATTGGCCTTTCTGAAAAAGGAATGCTTGATGTTGAAGGGAAATGCCTTACAAGATAGATAATAGGCAATGCTTCCTAATCCTATCTTGGACAAAATTTTGGGCTGAAATCACCTTTCAGCCCAAAACCCCTGATGACGCCGTGAGCGGCGAAACATGTCGGGTGGGCTAGGTTGAGAAAGTGTGTGTGTGTGTGCGTGTTTTTTAATAGCAACAGGTCTAGCAAAGGGAAATATAGCTTGATACTATGTACACAGGGAAATACGAAATAGTAGCCTGGTAGGAATCCTGACACTAAGGACATAATCTGCTGAGAATAGCTAGGAGGCCGGTATCAACAAACCCTTACTAATCAGTTCACATACTGACAAGCCCAAGGGAGAACTGATCAAACTCCCTTTGGAGCATTTATAATATTCCAACAATCTGACTGTTGAATTCACAAGCCCCTTAGCTTCAGCATTCCCCCATATGCTGGCCTGTCTGCACACTTTTTAATGTGTCTTCCTTTTTTCGGTTCTTTAAAAACTTAATCAATAAAGATTATATTTTAACTTTAACCCTGGTGGAAATAGCGTATTTGTGGTCGTAAGCCGTGCGACTTTTGGAGTTTGAAAATGCTTTCATGTTGTTGACGCCAAATTTTGACCCTACCATCTGAATGTCGCAGCAGAAATCGAGACTCATCAGACCAGGCAACATTTTTCCAATCTTCTACTGTCCAATTTCGATGAGCTTGTGCAAATTGTAGCCTCAGTTTCCTGTTCTTAGCTGAAAGGAGTGGCACCCGGTGTGGTCTTCTGCTGCTGTAGCCCATCTGCCTCAAAGTTCGACGTACTGTGCGTTCAGAGATGCTCTTCTGCCTACCTTGGTTGTAACGGGTGGCGATTTGAGTCACTCTTGCCTTTCTATCAGCTCGAACCAGTCTGCCCATTCTCCTCTGACCTCTGGCATCAACAAGGCATTTCCGCCCACAGAACTGCCGCTCACTGGATGTTTTTTCTTTTTCGGACCATTCTCTGTAAACCCTAGAGATGGTTGTGCGTGAAAATCCCAGTAGATCAGCAGTTTCTGAAATACTCAGACCAGCCCTTCTGGCACCAACAACCATGCCACGTTCAAAGGCACTCAAATCACCTTTCTTCCCCATACTGATGCTCGGTTTGAACTGCAGGAGATTGTCTTGACCATGTCTACATGCCTAAATGCACTGAGTTGCCGCCATGTGATTGGCTGATTAGAAATTAAGTGTTAATGAGCAGTTGGACAGGTGTACCTAATAAAGTGGTCGGTGAGTGTATATCAGTGTTGAACCTTAAGGTGCCACATACAATATCCTGATTTTCCCAGGAATATAGGTCAGTTAGCAAAACCAAACAAATATAAACTACAAATGTCATCTAATTGAACCAAATTATCTGCCATAGACATTTTTACATCACCACTTCATTCTTTTTGAGTTGGGGTTTTTAAAAGTTAGGATTGCTACCTAATCAATATTTTATGGTTGATCTTGTCTTTGTTAAATGGTGTTACAGTATAAAAAGATTAGAGGGACTCTAGTTCTCAAACCATTAAACTAACACCCTAGTGTAGCTTATGAAATATCCTTTCGAGCATTACCACCCATCTTGGGTGTTTTAGTACATAGAACCATGCTTTGTCATGTCATATTAAAGAAAACAATCTCAACTTACAAATCATGTCAGGCTTGTGGTTGTGTGTACTAAAGGACAGGAGATACAGGTAGTTAAGTAGTTCACCTGGTAATTGACATGACTATGTGAATTACACCTGGAAACTGTGGATTCAGTATCGCTAGAAAAGGAGCAAATGGCTGAACCAGGCCCTTTGGCACATGTATCATAAACAGGACACAGTGTTTACTGCAGTGGCAACAGTCTTTCTACTTCTATTGCATATATAGTATGGGCACATCACATCTCCTATCCTGGATGTATAGCCACATCATAATACAAATGCCCAACAACTGATGAAGCACTTACACTAAGCTAGAAACATGTATATATGTTCTAATGAATTAAGAATTTCCATAGTACCAAAGTGTTATGATGTGATGACTCATGTTCATGTGGATGCAACTCACCCAAGAGTTTTTGCACCATTAGATCATGTGACTGGGTCATGGTAGATTCACATGTTTCAGTTTTGATGCTTCTTTTGGTGTAGTTTTTGTTTTACAAATGAAACATGTTGAATAAATATGTCTCACCTGTTCCATGGGAATGTTGTTTGGATCCTGTGAAACTGCACTTTTCTTTTGCAGGTAGCCTTAACAACTCAGCATAAATGATCTCAGAAAGCTTCCCTCCTCTTTTCATGATAAGCATAGTGCTGTTCTTCCTGTACTCATATAATCAAGTCTTATTAGTCCCTTGTGCTCAATGACTGACACATAAGATCTGTGTTGCTGTTGTGATGGAAGCTGTAAATTTATCACTAAGGGCACCACATATTTGTGCCTGCGATCTCATAAATGTACCACTTTGCCACACAACGGAGGTATACAAATTCTGTGTTTGCTTAAAGGACACCTGTCATCAGGTATGTCACTAGTCCTGTCACCGCTACCTGTTGGAGCAGCTCACAAGGATCCACCTCAGCCTTTATTTAGTCAATTCATACATTAATCATTGTAAAATCATTTTAACTTTATTATGTAAATGAGGCTGGTCACATGGTCAGAGGCAGTGATGTAACCCCTGTTACCCCTCCCCTCTACTCATGTCTGTGTGTAATGTATAGTAAAGCATTGCTAGTGCCTGTTTTTTTATAATATAATAATAATCTTTAATTATATAGCGCCATCAAATTCTGTAGCACTTTACAAATCATAGGGGACATAGAAGAACAAACAGTCATATGGAACAATAGGAGTGACATCTGCTGACATGCTGTATTCTGCTATACACATGAGACACAGACATCAGCTACACAAGTACCTGGCATGTTCTGCTATACACATGGCTGCATCCTGGAGCAGTTGAATTTCTCACACAGGCGGCAGGATATATGGCCGCCAGCACCAGGAAGTACATAGAGGCAGCGCCAGGAGTGTCACATCATTATGCAGGCTATCAGTCAAGCACTGGTGGGTGTGGCTGTGCCTTTCATTCATGAAAATGGACTGCTGAATATAATGATTCATTGGACATCTCTCAGGTCATTTGCATACAGATTTAGTACCTGATTGCTTAAGTTTACAGGCATGTAGACAGACAATGAAGTGATACGGGCAATGCTCTCTAATGGTAGCTTATGAAAATATATTTAGTTTTCGGGGTTAAGTTGCCTGACGGGTTCTCTTTAATGCTTGCAATAAGAAGTTCTGAGTGGTCTGAAAATGTCTCCTTTTTACTAATTTGTACATGGAAAGTTTTGTGTTGAGTTTCTCACTTACTGTTAGAGTCCTAAAATTTTTCAATTGATTTAATTTCTGTTCATAAAATGTAGTCTAAGCAGATGTATAAAACCTCATATTGATGTGGTTTATACACATGTGAAGTCTGTAAAACAATAAGTAAATTAAACTATTAACTAAGGAGAAATGAACCGATCTTTGATCACATACATCTTTAGTAACAGATAAGTCAGGCATAGCTTTGAAACTCTCTTATTGCAGCATGTGCCTCAGGCGACTACTATGAAAGCTCTCTGCTTGCTCACTCACCCACCTGCCATCTGGCCCATCTCCTCCTTACCCTGTAGAAACAAGCAAAAACCTGAAACCATCAACAGGTGCTTTGATCCTGACAGCATGCAATATACTTATTTTCTAAAAAAGAGAAAACACCAGATTGGTTTCTACTGGTTTCAGTTTCCACTGTTTCAATTTTCAATGTGACCCAGCACTCATCCCCAGGCGACAGAGCCATAATGGTGAAAACAATGGTGGCTTTACAGGCTATAAAAGTATGTATCACATTGCCCTTTTATAATTTCCAGTAAATATGAGAATAATGCATGGAAAATAACAACACCTTGTAACCCTTTAAGGACCTCGCCGTTTTTTGTTTTTTCATTTTTCACTCCCCACAATCAAAAATCTTGAACTTTTTTTTAACATGGAAAGAGCTCTGTGATGGCTTGTTTTCTGCGTAACAAATTGCACTTCATAGTGATGGTATTGAATATTCCATGCAGTGTACTGGGAAGCGGGAAAAAAATTCTAAATACAGTGAAATTTACGGCGTTTACTTGTGGGCTTGGAATTTACAGCTTTCACTGTGCGCCCCAAATGACATGTCTTCTTTATTCTTTGGGTCAGTATGATCACGGGGATATAAAATTTGTATAGGTTTTATAATGTTTTCATACATTAACAAAAATTAAGAATTTTTTTAAAAAAAAATGTCATCTTCTGGCGCTTAGAACTTTTATATACTTCGGTGTACAGAGCTGTGGGTGGTATCTTTTTTTTTACGACTTTTGATGAAGTTTTCAATGCTATCATTTTTAGGACCGTATGACCTTTTGATCACTTTTTATTGAATTTTTTTTATATTTTTCAAAATGGCAAAAAGTGCCATTTTAAACTATGGGAGCTATTTTCCGTTATAGGGTTAAACATAGTGAAAAAACATGATTATATTTTGATAGATCGGACATTTTTGGATGCAGTGATACCCAATGTGTTTGTGATTTTTTACTGTTTATTTATATTTAGATCAGTTCCAGGGAAAGGGGAGCGATTTGAATTTTTAGATTTTTTTAAAATTATTATAATTTTTTTTTTAAACTTTTTAATTTTTACTTTTACTATTTTTCAGACTCCCTAGGGTACTTTAACCCTAGGTTGTCTGATTGATCCTATCATATACTGCCATACTACAGTATGGCAGTATATGGGGATTTTCATCCTCATACATTACATTGTGCAATTAGCACATAGTAATGATTGGGTTAAATCCAGACAGCCTCGGGTCTTCGGAAGACCCGAGGCTGTCATGGCAACCGATCGCCGCTCCCTGATGACGTCACAGGGAGCAACGATGTTTCTGAAGCCGCCACCTGCTTTTCTGGTGATGATGTGCGGGTAAACACACGCAAATGGTGCCGGTAAGTCTTTGCTCATGAGCCCTCTCCATGCACCCGCAGCCAACCCGTGAAAGGGTTAATGCAGCCCTTCAAAATATTTATGATCTGTAAGACATCCTGGGACCTTTATATATACCGTATTTTCCTGGTGATAAGGCGCACCGGACTATAAGGCGCATTACGAATAAAAGCCTTATAAATTGAATAATTCCATATACAAGGTGCACCGGACTATAAGCCGCAGGGTTAGGAGGAGGTCCGGGGGCGTGGTTTGAAAACCGGGCGGAGAGGTCGCAACCAGCGACTCTCCACAGACCCGCCAAGAGGTGAGTGGTCTCCCCAGAGAGATGGGGAGGGGGGGGGGGTCCGTTCAGGTGGAGGAGGGCAGCGGATCTGGAGATCTGCTGTCTCCAGTAGCGGGGACCTATATAAGTAGGGTCCGCCGCCCTCCTTTAGTCACTGCCCATACATAAGGCACACCGGACTATAAGGCGCACTTTGGATTTCTAAGGAAATCTTAGGTTTTTATGTGCGCCTTATAGTCCGGTAAATACGGTACACAATTTATCAAAATGTGCATTAGGTCAAAAATATCAGATATACATACACTTTAAAAAAAAAAAAACGTAAGAACAGATAGATCTTCTACTGGCCCAGGCTCAAAGTTTAGATGCCACAAAACAATCTTGAAGAAATTCTTACTTTTATGCCGCGGTCACAATGAATGCAACGCTAGCGCACAGGGGGTGGGCCAGGGAAAAGCATGCGATCAGTAACCAGGCCCCGGTGTTTTGTGTAGTTTAAATACAAGACACCGGGTCCTGGTTATCAATCACATGCATTTCCCTGGAAATGCATATGCCATCAGGCCGGTTGTAAATGCAATGCTAGCGGAACGTTTGACTGCGGCCTTACATCTACAGGAATCCACCAGTTTTGATCTGGCAATATTTTATTTTTTGAGTTAGTACCATTCTTCAATATGTAGAACAATATGTCTAATGAATAGCAGAGGGGAGGGGCTATGGAGCTAATTAGTGAGAAGAGCAGAAACCTCTTCAGACTAAAATACCCAACAATAGCACTTGCAAGAGTTGTAGAACTGGCTTATAACTTCACTTTTCACAGTACTGCTGCTACTAACAATGCACATAAACGTATAGTTACACCGATCTCCCAGACTTCTACCCAACAATGGCTGTTTTATTGCAGTTTCAAAGGTGCTGTTTAGCAGGGAAGAATAGACTTCTTGCAAAAAAATGTCAATATAATGCAAGGAATCCCATGCCTGGCAGTGTGATTGGTCCACGATTACAGACCAGCCTTTGCCCGTGTGAAACTGCCTTGCTCTCCACACGAGTGTTGTGGAAAAGGGGTTTTGGAGCCATCTAAGATTGCATGACGCATCTAATGTAGAATGTTAGTGCATGTATGTGTAAACTATAACATCATGGACAGGCCAACAACACCTGTTGGCTCCGGCCAGCATGTCCTATTTTCTTATGTATTTCTGTGCCATACTACATGAAGTGAGGTTGTTAGGTAGACCCCTCCCACAACCGCTTAGATCATTTCTATGAAGCGTGGTCCCTCCAGCATTCGTATGATGGTCTCCGGGCCACTTCATTGACTTTCTATATTGTTTGGACCTTGAACCCATGCCTACTATATCTTTCTTCCCTATATTCCCTTTTTATGTTGTTTCCACTTAGGGTGTTATTTATCCTGACAAGCCACATCTTATGGCCCTGTGTGGTCACTGTACTTTGTTATTCTGCTTTGTATTATTTAACAATGAATAACATTTTTCAGTTGCACACCAAAGTATTTTATACAACCATATGTTTTACCAGCTGTTAAGCGACAATACAGTGGAGATGTACACATCATGATCTATGCTAAGCAAACAATGTCAGATTAATAGGTAGTGGAGTTCATAGTCAATAGCATATTTTTATTGCTTATTAAAAAGCTGTCTAGCGTGTGCCAAACACGTTTATTAATCTTTGCAGCCAAACCTATAGAGTAAACAAGGCTACATAACACAATATTATATTGATTGGATACAAAGCACATGCGTCTCAAGTCAATAACAACCTAGATAAAGAGATTTATAAAAAGAAAAAAAAAAATGTTTGAAACACAAATTTATAAGTCAGTTTCAAATATCCCTCACTGTGATATCTATTTCTAATATTACAGGCGGTCCCCTACTTAAGAACACCCGACTTACAAACGGACCTCTGGTAATTGGTAATTTACTGCACTTTAGCCCCAGGTTACAATAAACAGATATACCGTATTTTCCGGACTATAAGGCGCACTAAAAAGCCTTGGATTTCCTTGGAAATCCAAAGTGCGCCTTATAGTCCGGTGCGCCCTATGTATGGCGCTGGGCAGCGGACCATACTTACATAGGTCCCCGCTACCGGAGACAGCAGATCTCCAGCGGGAACTGCAGACCACGCGGCACGAACAACTTCTGCCGCGTGGTCTGCAGTTCCCGCTGGAGATCTGCTGTCTCCGGTAGCGGGGACCTATGTAAGTATGGTCCGCTGCCCTCCTCCACCTCCCCCTCACCTTGCCCGCGTCGCCGCGTCTCTTCTCGGCGTCGCGTCCCGTCGGGTCTCCGCTCCGCCCCCGGACCTCCGCCACGCCCCCGACCCTGCGCCTTATAGTCCGATGCGCCTTATATATGGAATTATTACATTACAATTTCCGCCTAATGGCCCGGAAAATACGGTAACAGTTATTAAATGTGTCTGAAATTAAGCTTTATTGTTAATCCTGGTTCTTATAACAATCCAACATTTTTAAAATCCAATTGTCACAAAGACCAAAAAAAAATTGTCTGGAGTTACAATTATAAAGTATAAAGTTCCGACTTACATACAAATTCAACTTAAGAACAAACCTCCAGATCTTGTATGTAAAGCTCTGCTTTTTCTTTCCTTATTTCCTTCAAGTAGACTAAATTCTACATCCCTGTAAACATTTCAGAAGGACAAAACGAGTTGAAGTAGACTTCATGACGGCAGGGACACAGGCAGCTGGAGGCTGCTCCATCAGCTGCCAGTAACACTACACATGACATAGACAATACCATCATTGTTCTATGGGTAACAATTTCATTTGGAGTATTTTATTTATTAAAAAACAAAAGTACTGTCTGGCTACGAAGCTGTCTGAAGAAGAGTGAAGAAATCAGGCGATACCTTACTACTAAGCTGTCTATCAATCCAAAGAAAATGTATTTAAAATGTCAGTGAAATGTAAAAATTATATAAAGGTATCCATTTCTTCTAGATTAGTAGGAATCCACTTCCCAAACAACCACTACAAAAAGAATAGTGCGGTGCATGCCGAACAGTGACGGTGACTGGAGCACCAATACAAGGTACCAGAGGCATTGGACCCTAATCAAACATTGATGATCAAGCCCAAGGATACGTTTTTCGATATTAAGTAACCCTTTAACTAGAGCAGCAGCAGCTTGAAGAAGTTACCAGCCAAACAAAAATTCTTGCGGAGGACGTGATGTTGTTATAGGAATGGAGAAGACACTTGTCTTACCTAGAGACCTGGCAGAAAATACTGGATGAAGAGCGATTATAGTATTTACTAAGAGACAAGTCAGAAAGATGTAAGAGGTTATGTATGCATGGATCCACTTAGGGCGATGCCACACGTGGCGTTTTTGGTCCGTTTTTCCCAGTTATCTTAATAGATAAACAGGTTTTGAAGGACACCTGTCATCAGGTCTGTGTCACTTGTCCTGTCACTACTACCTGTTGGAGCAGATCACATTGATCCATCCCAGCCTTTATCTAGTCAATTCATACATTAATCATTGTAAAATCATCATTTCTTTATTATGTAAATGAGGCTGGTCACATGGTCAGAGGCAGTGATGTCACTCCTGTTACCCCTCCCCCTGCTCATGTCTGTGTGTAATGTATAGTAAAGCATGGCTACTGTATGTGCTGCCTCTGCTGACATGCTGCACAGACATCAGCTACACAAGTACCTGACATGTTCTGCTATAACATGGCTGCATCCTGGAGCTGTATCTCTCCTATACACACACAGGCTGCAGGAAGCGTGGCCTCCAGCACCAGCAAGCACATGGAGCAGCCATCACAGCGTTACACAGGCTGTCAGTCAAGCACTGGGGGTGTGTCTGCGCCTCCCACTCATGAATAAGCTGGACAGCTTGAATATGCTAATGACTCATTGGACATTTCACAGGTCATTTGCATACAGCTTTAGGACCTCATGGCTTGGGTTTACATGCATGTAGAGAGACAATGAAGGGATAGAGGCAATGCTCTCTAATGGCAGTTTATGAAAATATATTTAGATTAGGGGGGTTATTTTGCATGACGGGTTCTCTTTAAGCAGCCAAATGCATGGTAAACTGCCAAAAACTGACCAAATACGCCATGTGTGACATCACCCTTAGGCTTCACTTCAAACATAGGCTCTTGTGTGCACACACAAAACCACCAGATGAACAATATGCAAAAAAAACCCTCCAGATAGAGAGTGAACCTCTGATTTCTGATGCAGGCCTTCAGTGACAGGGCTACTTACCGGTACTAGTCACTATGCGGCCACCTGCAGCACTTTCCATAGCTAAAACCAAACCAGGTGAGCCAAAAAAAGGAAGTGTTATATGTTATATAAAACATCTACCACCAGGATGAAGGATGGTAAACCAAGCACACTGACATACTGGTGTGCACCCCCTCTGTGGGGATCTGCTCATCTTTTAGCTTCTGATGTCCTGGTTTTTATTAAAAAAAGAGGCTTTTAAAATTATGTAAATGAGCCTAAAGGGCTTCAGGCCCTATAGGTGTTAATGGAACTCATCAGGCTCATTTACACAATTTTAAAAGCTTCTTTTTGTAAAAACCAGGACATTAGAAGCTAAAAGAAGAGCAGATCCTGCCAGAGGGGGCACAAACCAGCATGTAAGGGTGCTTGGTTTACAGTTCTTCATCCTGGTGGCAGATGTCCTTTTAAGGTTATAGGGTATTTAGGGCTATGCCCACACATGTCAACCATTATACTTTTATTGTCCGGCTGCTCTTTCACATTAGGTGGCAGTGGCTCCATATCTCCCTGGCATAGATGGAGGGGTGAGAGTAGGTGCTGGAAGTGCAGCAGGGGGAGGTGCTCTGCTTATGCCACTAAAGCACTTGAGCCTCATATTTGTCAAGTGAAGTTTTGGGCATAGTATGGGAGACCTGCGTCCTTGGGTAATCATGAGGGGACTTACCCTGCTCGGGCACCGCCATTTAGTCCCGGAGGGGACCTGACTTGGCTAGTGGGATGTTGCTCCCCTATAGTAAGTGCAGCAGTGAGATAGGACATGTGTATACACGGGCTGTGCGAGACACGGAGGCTCAGCGCTGCCACCCAGCGTTCTCTCCTGCTCAGCCCGACCCGAGACGCTGCCAGCAACCTCGGCTGACCTCTCACCCCGGCCAGGATAGCAGGCGCTGACAGCGGACACGGCGGCAAATCACAGCGCTGTATCCGAGCAGAGGCCGGGCGCGGGCGGTGGGCGTGTGCCGTGTTACCAGGCTGAATAGCGGCCACGCTCCGGGATGTGACAGGCTTGTTGCGGGGCAGAGCGTGCCGCAGCGGCAGGGGTTAATGTGATGTCAGCCCTCCCTCCTTCTCCTCCCAGACACCGAGCGGCGTGCTATGAATAATAGTGACAAGGAGCCCGTGCAATCAGTGCCTGACCTCAGCCGCCTCGGGTTCAGCAGCAGTCTCCTCCCCTCCCCCACCGCAGACAGCAGCCAGACGGAGGAGGGGCGTGCCCTCATTGTGTAAACAAGGCAGAGCCAGACTCTGCCCCGCCCACTCGCCGCGCACGCGGACAAGACGGGGAGGAGACAGTGTCGCCGCCTCCCCTGTCACCTTGTGCCGCCACAGCGCGCCTTCCCTCCCCGAGCAGCTGCCGCTCTTTGCCGCCTTTCCTTCCCTTCCTCCCCTCTCTCTCCCGCCTGGGGGAGACACGGCACTAGCAGCACGTGTGGCGCCCGTGCCCGCTGTCGTGTCATGTAGCAGGCTGTGTGCTGCGTCCTGGTAACACGCCGTGGAGGGGGGCGTGACCGGCACAGCGATGTGCTACCAGCAGCACGCTGCCCGGGGCTGCACCTCCAGGACCGCTGTCACCCGGGGCCTCATGTCCTGCTGTGTGATACGCGGGAGAGGAGCTGCAGCTCTGCTGTGGAGGTATCAACAATGGCAGCACATGTGCGCGGTGTGTGCGGGCTCAGGGCTGTGCTGCATGTGTGTATATATATACATAGAGACAATGAGGTAATGCTCTGCCACTGTGTATAGAGAGGAGACGGGTAACACCAAGACCCGGGGGAAGCTATACGCTATATACTGGTTATGTATACAGATAGCAGGGGAATCTATACACTATATACTGGTCATTTATACAGCCAGACACCAGTGTTATGTATACAGGTCATGTATACAGCCAGGCACAAGGGTAATCTATACAGTATATACTGATTGTGTATAGAGCCAGACACCAGGGTTATGTATACAGTATATATTAGTCATGTATACAGTCACCCGGGTAATCTACACAGTATATACTAGGCGTGTACACTGCCAGATTGCTGGGCACTGGTGATATCTATACAATGTATGTATATGCTGGGCACTGGTGATACCTATACAATATATGTATATGCTGGGCACTGGTGATACCTATACAATATATGTATATGCTGGGCACTGGTGATACCTATACAATATATGTATATGCTGGGCACTGGTGATACCTAAACAATATATGTATATGCTGGGCACTGGTGAAATCTATACAATATATGTATATGCTGGGCACTGGTGATGCCTATATAATATATGTATATGCTGGGCACTGGTGATACCTATATAATATATGTATATGCTGGGCACTGGTGATACCTATACAATATATGTATATGCTGGGCACTGGTGATACCTATACAATATATGTATATGCTGGGCACTGGTGATACCTATACAATATATGTATATGCTGGGCACTGGTGATACCTATACAATATATGTATATGCTGGGCACTGGTGATACCTATACAATATATGTATATGTTGGGCACTGGTGATACCTATACAATATATGTATATGCTGGGCACTGGTGATACCTATATAATATATGTATATGCTGGGCACTGGTGATACCTATATAATATATGTATATGCTGGGCACTGGTGATGCCTATATAATATATGTATATGCTGGGCACTGGTGATGCCTATATAATATATGTATATGCTGGGCACTGGTGAGATCTATATAATATATGTATATGCTGGGCACTGGTGATACCTATACAATATATGTATATGCTGGGCACTGGTGATACCTATACAATATATGTATATGCTGGGCACTGGTGATACCTATACAATATATGTATATGCTGGGCACTGGTGAGATCTATACAATATATGTATATGCTGGGCACTGGTGAGATCTATACAATATATGTATATGCTGGGCACTGGTGAGATCTATACAATATATGTATATGCTGGGCACTGGTGAGATCTATACAATATATGTATATGCTGGGCACTGGTGATATACTGTGAGGTAACAATGTGTGGAGTACAGGTCTGTATATGAATATGGTGAGGTAATGCTGCCGTCTATAATGTGCACTATATATAGGCAGTGAGGTAATGCTGTGTGTATGGATACAGCCTTTCTATGCTGTATACACCGAGCCCCTCTGTGTAGATGTTTGGCACAGCCGTGTAGTAAATGTGTATAGCTATACGTGGAGCTGTGTCCTCCGTGTAGTGTGTAGTTATACGTGGGGGCTGTCTCCTGTGTGTGTGTGTGTATAGCTATACCTTGGGCTGTCCACTCCGTGTAGTGTGTGTATATATAGCTATACGTGGGGGCGGTCTCCTCCGTGCAGTGTGTATATAGCTATACATGGGGGGCTGTCTCCTCCGAGTAGTGTGTATAGTTTTACGTGTGGGGGCTGTCTCCCCCGTGTAGTGTGTGTATATAGCTGGAGCTGTCTCCTCCGTGCAGTGTGTATATAGCTATACATGGGGGGGGCTGTCTCCCCCGTGTTGTAGTGTGTGTATATAGCTATACGTGTGGGGGCTGTCTCCCCCGTGTAGTGTGTGTGTATAGCTATACGCCCGGCCTCGCAGGAAAGTTTGCAGTGTGAATCGGAATGAGGTCAGCTCTGGAGCTTCTCATTGCACGCGGTGATTATTATTGCATCGCGTTCCCAGCCAATGGGCGCCCGGGGGGCGGGTTTGGCACGAGGAAACGTTAGAAACAGTCGGCGATTGGCCGCTCAGCGTCCCGGGAAGGGATAAAGGGACGCGAGGCAGCATTGAGCAGCGCTGTTAGCTGTGTGAGGAGCGGCGCTTGTGTGTACATCGCCTCCTCTGCCCCATACACTCCATGTCTGCTGGTGATCAGTCACTCTTCTCAGGACTATATACACACACACCTCGCTCATAGCCGGAGCCCATCCGCTGGACTGAAGCCGTGCTAAACTAATAACAAGTGACTCCAATAAGTTGTAAAGACAGAGCGATGCCTGCCAGCGGCTGCTGGAGCTGCCAGTGAGCACAACGTGGCCGCCTCCTCAGAGTATTGGATGCTCCAGTGCCTGGATCACTGTGCCGGGACACAGCAGCGGGGACGCTCCACTCGTCACCATGGTGCAGCAGAGCAGCAACGCCGACAACACGGAGGCTCTGCTGGCGGGAGAGAGCTCGGAGTCCGGGGTGGGCATCGAGCTGGACATGGCATCTTCTCCCACCCCGGGCTCCACTGCTTCCACCGGGGGCAAAGCTGATGACCCGAGCTGGTGCAAGACCCCGAGCGGCCACATCAAGAGACCGATGAACGCCTTCATGGTGTGGTCGCAGATCGAGCGCAGGAAGATCATGGAGCAGTCCCCGGACATGCACAACGCCGAGATCTCCAAGCGCCTGGGCAAGCGCTGGAAGCAGCTCAAGGACAGCGACAAGATCCCCTTCATCCGGGAGGCCGAGCGGCTGCGGCTCAAGCACATGGCCGACTACCCGGACTACAAGTACCGGCCCAGGAAGAAGGTCAAGTCTGGCGCCTCCAAGCCCGGAGAGAAGGGCTGCAGCAGCCCCGGGGCGGGAAGCGGCGGCCCCGGCAGCTGCGGCTCCTCCAAGCCGCCAGTCAAGAAGAGCAGCAGCGGCGGCGCTAGGGGCTGCAGTAAGCCGCACAACAAGCTGCTGCTGGGCGGCAAAGCCTTCTCCCCCGAGCAGCCGTGCATGCTGGACCACCACTCCCTGTACAAGTCCCGGGCCGCCAGCAAGAAGCCCAAGCACCGGCTCTACATCTTCGGCGCCCCCGGCTCGTCCCCCATGGCCGTGCCCGCCAGCCCGACCCTCAGCTGCAGCTCCGGCGAGGCCAGTGACCCGCTCAGTCTGTACGACGACGGGGCCGGCTCCATGCACAACTCCCCGGACTCTCCATCCGAGCAGGACGGCTACCCGAGGGCGTCCTCCCCGGCCCCGTCCTCCTCTCACTCCTCCTCTTCTTCGGCTGCATCCTCCCCCTCCTCCGCATCCTCCTCCTCCTCATCGGCTTCCTCCTCGGACGAGGAGCTGGAGGACGAGCTGCTGGAGCTGAACCCGAGCCCGGGCTTTGAGAGCATGTCCCTGGGCAGCTTCAGCTCGGCCGCCCTGGACAGAGACCTGGACTTTAACTTTGAGGCGGGCTCGGGCTCGCACTTCGAGTTCCCGGACTATTGCACGCCGGAGGTGAGTGAGATGATCTCCGGGGACTGGCTGGAGTCCAGCATCTCCAACCTGGTGTTCACCTACTGAGCCGGCGGCCCCCGCCCACTGCACGTCTGCTTTACACGGACTGTGTGTGCCCACCGGGGGAAGCCCTGCAGCCTGGGCATCATCACAGGGGAACATGGCACTTATCGGGGCTACTGCGGAGCCCTGCGGCAGAGAGGAGCACAAGGAAGCCCTGCTACATGAGGAGGCTTTACTCTTATGGATTTGCACGTCTGGAGAAGGAGGGCACCCTAGGGACTCCTTCTGCACCCATCCATGACAAGAGGTGGACATTGATCCAAGGACACTACTAGGAGGAGAGAAGTTGTTACATATTTATGTGGTACCTGGGGGGAGGCTCTTTACAATGTGTTTCTCAGAATCGTGATGGTGTCGGATTCTTTCACTGGTGGGTGATACTATAGCATGTTATCCTGTCTATCTTTTAAGGTTTCTGTAAGACTGTTGAACAGTTTTAGTGTTAGGATAATCTACAGCCGATAGATGGCGCTATGTTTGATTCCTAAGAAAATCACCAGCTTTTTTTCCTCATATTTTTTAACTCTTCAAGGATTCAAACGCAACTCAAATCTGTGCTGGACTTCTAACTAATGATTCAGGACCAAATTGTTTCTCAGAGTATGTATGTGTTCTTCTTAGTACTCAGTACCTGTACATGGACAGACTGTTTGTTTTTGGGTTCCCTATCTCATTGGTGATCCATATTGCCCCCCCCCCCCCTTTCCTTATTGTACATGTACCTCCAGCTCCCATTTTCTATGTGGACCTATTTATACTGGCCAAACTTTTTTATGTTTCCTTCTGTTTTTGGTAGCTGTCCTTCCCTCTCCACACCATTTTTATGTCTCCTTCACTGAAGGGCTAGAGTTTTAACTTTTAATTTTTTATATTTAAATGTAGACTTTTGACACTTTTAAACAAAAAAAAAAAAAAATCCAAAAAAAGAAAGATGAAAACGTTTGATTATTTTCTCAGTGTATTTTTGTAAAAAATCTATAAAGGGGGTGTTTTAACCGGTGTCAATTGCAGTTTTGAATATCCTGTCAATTCTACAAACAGGGAGGCTGGTTGCTATCTGCAACATCCAATAATAATAATACAGTTCCACCAGCCTATATCTTACTCCATGTTTACACACTTCAGTCTGCAGGCTTCTTAAAGTCACAGCATCCCTTCCAGCCTGGTGCACTCAGCAGTCACACCTCCAGAGTATTCCTAATACACTGTATATCGGTTGAAAATGTAAAAAAAAAAAAGTCTTTGTATTAATAATCTTGTGTAGTATTTATATAGCTCTTTATAACTCCAGAGGTTTTTTAATTATTACTGTGCCGCCATCTCCTCTGTGGAATTGTGGCAGCACATTGGGTTTGGCACTGTTAATGCTTCATGGAGGAGAGGAACAATGTTAGCTGCCTGTTTCCAGTAGGTGAACGCAGAGGTAGAACATTGAGCCACACACTTGTGTTGTTTTTTTTTGTTAGAACGCCATGCCAGTCTCCTATAATGATGATAGGCTTGCTTTTTGAGTATAGTGCCCCTCATGGGGTGACTAGGCAAGCTGGTCTGTATTCAGATGCTTTAAAGCAACCAGTGCACATTCTAAGCAAAAAAAAAGGGATCCTGTAGCTTTAACTTCTAGACCACATATTTGCACTTTTTTTTATAATACAAAAAAAAAAAAAAAAAACAAAACCGTGCCGTTTAAACCACTGGACCTATCTAAATGCCGATTTGAGTTCGCGACACTATGTACTGCATTTTCATTCTCGTATTTGACTATTTAATCCTTTCTACTTGTCGCTAAACTATGATTGTTTTAGTCTCTTTTGGGCATGATGATAGCATATGTATTCAGGTTTCTAGCTATTGTGTTTTAAGATGAAAAACGAGAAAAGTGAAAACATCTTTGTACCTTTTAAGTCTATTATAATAAGCAAAAAAAGACAAAAAAAAGATTGTGTGTTTTATGTATGTATTACATGACAGGCACTAGAACTTCTGTCGGAGCAGGCAGCTCTGTTTTTTTAACATTTTTTACATCTTTTTTTTGTAATCCATCCTGTGCAATATGCCGTGTAAAATACTTTTGTCTATCCATCAGTCCACAATACAAAGATTTGAGGCATACCTTCATGCCAGCTAACCATGGTTATTTCACTGCCTGTCAGATTGTTGATATTCTTCTGTACATAACTTTTTTTTAAAGGAAATAAAATCAGCTGGAACTGAACCCTTAAATTTGATTGGTTTTGTCTTCCTTGTGTGTTCCTATGTGGGGGATGCTCAGCCTGCCCAGAGCTGGGACTGTTGCAGGGGAGGAGCCAGGGCCTAAAGTCTAACTGTAATTGGTTCTCTTGCTTAGGGGGGGGAAAAAATCCAAAATGTAACAGGATGGCTTCTATTCTGAACACGTACAGCGCAAGTAGGGAAATAAAATCTTGGCAGGCCATTCTTTCAAGTAATGAGTAAGTGTCACAGCTTGTTCTGTCGAGGAAATTTCGAGGAATACTGCATTCAGACTGATAACCTCTTTGTTTCTTCATACAAATTAGAGAGCACGGTAAAACAAATTATTGCAGAAAATAATTAAAAATAGGCAACTAAATTAAATGAAAAAAATTTTAACAAAATATTTTTTGTGATCAGGAATTGATCATTAATGTATATTATGGGTCTAAAGAAGATGCCAAGCACAGAGTTTGGGTACAGGTGCAGATGGTAAGATTATTGAAAATGATATCCCTCTGTGCAAACACGTGAAGCACACCATCCAGCTGCATGTTTCTACCCTGAAATTCTGAAGGAACGTTTTTCCATCTAAGGCTGACCTTGATGTCTACAGATGTAATTCAGTGCTCTAAATTTTTGGCTAAGTCCTGTAGGATATGATTTGCACACTTCTTTTGTTTGAGCCCTGTTGAAGTCTAGTCAAAAATAACATGCTTGGCTTAACATGGCTCTTATTATTTAATAGAGAACACAGCAAAAGCTAGAATGCATTGTCCTTCTTGCCTAATATCTCTCTTGGCTATATTGTACATTCTGCTTTTGGTGTTGTAGTGTAAGAAAAACAACATACAGAACTGATTTATTTACTGAGCATTGGAATAAGTGTCCAAGCAGTGAAGAAGGGAGTTGGAGGAATGCCAAATGCATTGCAGCTACAACTAACAGCTATGAGACTGATGTTAGGCAAGTCACATTTTAACATAGAGTAGTGAGAAGCTCAGGTAAGATGGTAGCCCCAATAATGCAGAGAATAAAGAATACACAATCCGGAAATAAATCTCGTTTTACTATAAATGAGAACATTTGTGATACTTTTCCTTTAAATTACATGGCTACAACTATGGTGAATGAATACAAGCGGTCACCGACTTAAGAAGACTCGACTTATAGGTGAACCCTAGTTACAAACGGACCTCTGGATGTTGGTAATTTACTGTACTTTAGTCCTAGGCTATAATAAACAGCTATAACAATTATCAGATGTGTCTGTAATTAAGATTTATTGTTAATCCTGGTTCTTATGACAACCCAACATTTTTTCAATCCAATTGTCACAGAGACCAAGAAAAAGTTGGCTGGAGTTACAATGATAAACTATACAGTTCTGACTTGCATACAAATTCAACTTAATGTTTTTATTGAATGTTTTCACATTTTTATAATCAGAAAAACAGGGTACATATGTGTTGGGGTGAGAATCCACAAATTCTAAGGTAGTCCAAAAGCAGGAAAAGTAGTTATATTCTAGCTTTGGCTGACACACCGAAGCAGTTCCTGTCCAGCAGATAGACACCACATGCAATGACATGCCGGACTAGTGTTGAAGCAGTAGAAAAGAAGGTGGAGTTTCCGCGCAGCATTTATCTTCTAAAAAATACACTTGAATTCTATACAGAATAATTGTTGATTTGTTTCCGACTTACTAAGAGTCCTTACTTGTAATTTAGTCTGAAATGCATCAATATTTAGGCTGCCTTTACACTGCCTTTTTTTCGATTGCATGCTACCCGAAGCATACAGCCTTATGCATTTCAATGGGTAATACATCTAGCCCTCCTTACCGGGAAAAAAGATGGAACTTGCCCTATCTTTTACCATACGTCAACATCAAAGAGGTCTAATTCTATATGGCATTTGAAACCTGATAAAATGAACTGCTGTGCAGAAACTCCACCTTCTTTTCTAATGTAGTCCACATAGTGATGATAATTCTAAGATCTACATATCTGATATAACGTGTGGTTTAGCGCATTATTATGGAAGTACATGCTGTATAGTGATATCATAGTAGTTATGTTCACCAACATCAGATAGTGCTACACCTGATGCCTCCCATCCCTCTCCAAGTACCAGGTGGCTAAGCAGAAATGCTGTTGTATCTTGGAGTGGATTCTAAGTTGTAGTACCGCTATATACGTGTGCAGGGCCGGATTACAGGAGGGACTCTTGGGGCTCAAGCCCCCGGGCCCCCACCACTTTCATTTTTAAAGGGGCCCGCACCAGTTTCCAACAGTCAGTGACTCAGTTTATCTGAGTCGCTGATTGTCTTTGTGTGCAATGCGCAGGGGGGTGGCAGTCTATATTCTAAAGGGGGATGGTGGCTATATACTACAGGTAGCTGGCTATATACTACAGGGTGCTGGCTGGCTGTATACTACAGGCTGCTGGCAGGCTATATACTACAGGGGCTGGCTGGCTAATAAACTATTGACTCGAGTATAAGCCAAGCCGGTGGGAAATGCATTGGTCACAGCCCCCCAAGTATATAACCTGCCTGCCTGCCCGCTAGAGTATATAGTCTGACAGTGCCTGTAGTATATAGCCTGCCAGCCCCTGTGGTATATAGCCTGCCAGCCCAGGTAGTATATAGGCTTCTAGCCTATGTAGTGTCAGGCTTAAAGGTTGTGGATCCTCTGGACCATTGCGGACGAGTCTAAGTGGCACCCGGTTTTCACCAGAGCCCGCCACAAAGCGGGTTGGACTTGCTGCAGCGTGATAACACCAGGTCGTTCCACAGGCGTGACTTGTCCACAGTGGCAGCCAAGGTCGAGGTACAGAAACGGCAGGCAAACTCGTAGTCGGGGACAGGCAGAAGGTCAGGACAGGCAGCACCGGATCGTAGCAACAGGTCAGGGCAGGCGGCAAAGGAGCGAAGTCAGAAACGGAACAGGGTCACAACGGGAAATCTCAATAACAGCACAAGGCATCAAATACAGCTTTCTCTAGGGCGCAAGGCACAAAGATCCGGCAAGGGTTACAGGAAGAGGCAGGGTTAAATAG
This sequence comes from Engystomops pustulosus, assembly GCF_040894005.1. NCBI lineage: Eukaryota > Metazoa > Chordata > Amphibia > Anura > Leptodactylidae > Engystomops > Engystomops pustulosus. The sequence continues at coordinate 78,601,652 of NC_092415.1, read as the reverse complement.
ATTAAGGGGGAAAGGCTAGCGCCAATTAGCGCGCATGCTGGCCCTTTAAATTTGCAGAAGCTGCCGCGCGCACGCCCTAGGTGTCGGGGACGCGCGCACACAGCCGAGGAGGACGGAGCAGCAGTAGCAGCAGCCGGAGCCGAAGCAGACGTGCCAGGAGCCGGGGCACGTAAGTGGCGCTTGCGGCGCACTGGCAGGGGGAGAGAAGGCACGGGTGAGCCTGCGACCCGCGACATGGGTTGCGGGACCACCCGTGACATGTAGTATATAGCCTTCCAGCCCCTGTAGTATATAGCCTGCAGCGCCTGCTCCCAATATAATGCCTGAAGGAAAAAACAAAAGGTGTACTCACCTTCTGACGCCCCCCGGCAGGCCCTCTTCAATCCATTGATGCCCTGGCATCGGCTCTGTGTCCCTGTGCGGTCCGTCACAGGCACCATAACGTCAGCTGCTCGCTGACATTTTAGTGTGTGCCGATGCTAGAGGGGATAGAAGAGGACCTGGGGAGGGTGTTTCACTAAAGTATAAGTAGAATTAGGGTTTATCAGTACATCTTTTGTGCTGAAAAACTTTTCTTATAATTCAGTATATATGATAGCTGATTTTTACTTTCTGTAACTCTTACTTATCTACTTCTTAACATCATAAAGTAAGGGTAGCTGCAGACTCAGCACAATGGCTGCGGTCTTTGCTACATCAGTAAGGCCTCTTTTACATGAACATATGAAAACAGTCTCATAGAGCTAGTATACGGCCACATTAATTTCAATGGGCAATGTGGCCTCCATTAAAATGGCCGTATTGTCCTTTGTACTGTAACATGAGTGAGAGGTAAAAAGTTGGTCATATTTTCTCCAGTATTTCCGCTGTGTGCCCCACAGATGTCTATTGAAATGTTTAAAATATATGTTGAATATGTGCTATATACGGTTCTACTGTATATAAGTGCAGAATCTAGATAGACTAGAACCAGTGAGAGGTACATTCTGTCAGCAAGCCATCAGCCAGCCCACCATATTTTATATGGATACGGAACAGTTACATACGGATGAAAAACATCACATATATACGGATTCATACAACACAGAAATACAGGACTGGAGAAATCATACCTCCGTGTGAAAGGGGCCTTAAGTCTTGAGTCATTATGCATGTAAACTAGGCAAAATCGGCATTTTTGATGCAACGGATCAGTGCTCAACCTCTGCATTGCAAGGGTTGATTTCCGTTTCATGATCCAAAGCAATAAGTGACAGATGGGAGTTTTTTCTGAACTAGCTTTGGCATTTTTGCTCTTTAATTTGTAGCTCTCTGAATACAGTTTTATAGCTTTATCCATGGACACTCCAAGTGAATGAAACAAAGTCTAGAACTCTCTGGACACTGGTACAAGCTTCTAAACCTAAATCAAGCTGCGCCATGAAACATGTATTTTCTGAATCACAAACTCTAAACTATTTTGTGCTAGATAAATAGCTTTATTAGTTATAATATTATGATGTCAGAGACAAAACGTTGAAGATTTCTTTGAATCTAATGAACCCTAAGTAAGCCAGAGCCACAAAGAGATTAATAGACGAGAGGTCAGAAGGTGCCATAAATGCTTCCAGCGGCACCAACAGCTGCAGTCCTTCTGCTGTGATAAAAGAAAGATCACATGAAGGATGAAGGTGGAAGTAACAACAGGGATCCATAGGCCTCCTAATTCATAAACCTACCATTATATATGCGTCGGGGAAGCTATATGCCTCATATGGAAAAGCGTATTCTCGGGTATTAATTAAAAATGTTTGACAAAAGCTAAGAGTCTCCAGTCGTGGCAGAACAGTATGTAACTTCTTGTCACTACAACACCCCTGCACATGAAACCTTAGTGTCTACTTACTGATACATCAGTGGTCATAGTTGTCATTTTCCTTTATGTCATACTGGAGAAATTACACTAAGAAGAGACTGTGCTCAATATTTATTTCAATCTATGGTATCTTTAGTAACACTGCTTTGGTTTTTATCTACTTTGTGGGTTCCTACAGGAGTGTTCTTTTTTATGTTTATACCCCTTCTACACTTGCGTTGCACTCTGACCCATTGTAATCAATGGGCTTTTTCAGACTTGCACCAAACAAGTCTATGGAGATGCATCAAAAATACAAATGCAAGAATTGAAATTGCATTGAAAATGTGAATGAAAAACTTAGACACTGAACAAACTGTGACTGAAAACTTATTGAACTCTGATGCAAAATGTCAGTTTTTCACTGACCAAACCCTGATCGTACCCTGATCAGACGCTGACGTGATCTGCAACGCAAGTGTGGAAGGGGCCTTACAGGTAAGTTTGCTGATATCAGAAATGGTGACTTGGCTTTTCTTTCAATTTTCTTGCTCTGTTATAGAAAAAGAAAATCCGAAAGTTAAAAAAAGGCCAGATCCAATACACATATGGACCTGATATGGTGTCTCGTTATGGTGTAAGTCACTTTGCCAGATGAATTTGTGCATCATGCTTGATCTTGGTAATGTGAGTAGATACATGTATTTATAGTTGTGTGTGAATTTAGGATATCCTGGTAGTGATGTATGCACTGAGTACGCAGAGAGATGGGGATACAGCAAAGGCCACAATCATAGCAGTAATTCTTAAGAGGCACAAGGTTTGCTACATGGGATCTTGATATTTCATTCATTTCATTATTTAGGAATAATACGAAAATGTTTGTTCATGGGAAATAACTGTGTATAGCAAAGAGGTACAGGAACAACAAGGGGAGGCTAGCCATAGCAGATGTGGTTTCCTGCAGCCTGCCCTTTCTGTCCTGCATCTGAAGGCCTGTGGTTTCAGTTTAGCATGAAGAGGTGTGATTCAGCTACTTCCCAGCTGAAATAAAATGGATACACAATAAATGATGTTTTAGCCCCCAAACACTTCCTTGTAATTGTATGTGATTGGCAAGCAGTTGCAGATTACAATAAGGAAGTTTTGGACCCACTGACTTTTAAGGCCAAATATTACAAAGCAGCAGCTCAAAGCCAATACATGCAGCAGGTTGAGGTGCGGGGGGAAGAGAAGGAAGTGTGAGCCCCGCCCTGTACTGGAAGGGCAGTAGAAGCCACTGGCCAATCATGGAGAAGCCGTGAGCTGCACCCATCACCCAACATGTCACCTTCTGTTAAAGGGGCTGGCCACTTATACCAAAATGTAACAACATAAGTATGATATTGGTGAACATATTAGCGTCTTATTCTTACAACTTTAAAGTGTGAATCTAAAACTCCTCAAACAATATGTGTTCACGGTTCTTTAGGAACAATTAATTTTAATCATAATCCATAATGAAAAATTACCCAATATTTATTTTCCAAACATTGATGCTTCCAGATAAATATGCATTATGCCTCACTACTAAAACTAGGAGTTGCAGACTAATATGTCACAGTGTATATAGCATATTGTAACACAGTATACATATAAACTGCAATTGCAGTAAAATTGCTATGCTTAGATAGCTCAGGGGCCTATTGGGCATGCAAAAAGCGTAGTCTGGAACCTCACCTGTATGTCAGGAGTGTGCAGATTATGGGTAAGACACTAACTTTCTGTCAATAATATGGTTTACATTTCAAATAGTTTCAGCTAAGCATATATAGCAATTTTACTTCACTTGCAGTATATATTTATACTGTGGTAAAATAGTAGTGAGGGATAATGCATATTTACCGTATATACCGGCATATAAGACGACTTTTGAAGACTTAAAAATCTTCTGTCCAGTCTGGGGTCATCTTATACGCCGGTAATGTTTCTCACCTTTCCCGCGATCCACCGAAGCTCCGCTGCCGGTCAGTCAGAGGCCCGCACCTGACCCCTGCGCTGCGCTGATAACTCGGCGCAGCACAGCGGGCAGATGTTTTGAATTGTGACAGCCGCGGGCCTGCCTGTTACAGCGCACGGACTGTTCTGCATCTGGTCCGTGCGCTGGATCAGGGAGTACCCGGAGCTGTCATAATTCAAAATTAGAACGGGCCCCTGATCCGCCCCCGTCCCACCCACCTCACACTACTTACCCGCCATCACCCCCGGATCCCCTGATGAGAGGCAGCACGAAGAGGAGCGGGATAAGGTAAGAATTATGTTTTTTATTTAGCTTAAATATATAGGGCCCTGTTTGGTGGTGGGGGACATTATTTATGGCTACTGGGGGTGCAGGACAGTAATTATAGCTTTCTGGGGGGCAGGACAGTAATTGTAGCTACAGGGGGGCAGGACATTAATTATAGCTACTGGGGGGGCAGGACATTAATTATAGCTACTGGGGGGGGGCAGGACATTAATTATGGCTACTGGGGGGGCAGGACATTAATTATAGCTACTGAGGTGGGGCAGGACATTAATTATGGCTTCTGGGAGGGGGGCATAATTTTAATTTTTACCGGGGTTTTGTATGCGTTGGAAAAGGGGTAGTCTTATACGGCGAATATATCTTAAACTCTATATTTTAAACAGGAAAGTAGGGGGGTCGTCTTATACACCAGGTCGTCTTATACGCCGGATTATATACGGTATCTGGCGGCATCTGTGGTTGGCAAATAAATATTGTGTAACGTTTTACAATGGATAAAATGAATTGTTTTTAAAGAACAGTGAACACTCATCTCTTGAGGGGTTTTTGATTTGTATTTCGGTGGGTTCTTCAACAAGTTAGGCCTGGATAAGCAAGCTTCTTTCTGCTTATGATTTGGGTTGTGATAATGTTAAAGTGTGGTATAAGTGGCCAAACCCTTTGTGTGATGTGAGGTCATATCTTACCTACCCAAGCTATTCCTTCCCTTAGCCTCTTGGGGTACACTAAGGAGCAGCAGAAGAGATGCATCCATGCTTTCTTCATTAGCGCAGGCTCACCCTGCATTTATGGCTGTGCACACTGTAGTCTGGGCAGGGAAGAGAAGGAGCAGGGAGGCTGTTATCAGAGGAGGGCTGGACAGAAAATTCCAGGTAAGTCCCTCCTTTATTCTTCCTGGCCTATCACTGGAAATTGATCCCACTATTCTTATATGACTTATATAAATGACCCATTTTTCCTGAACTACCTATTTTTACAGGATTGGCTGTGTAATTTGTGTAAACATATATTGTACAAGTGTTAATAAGTACATGTGAATGTAAGTGTAATTTGTACATTATGTATGTTAAATAGAAATAGGTTTGCATAATACCAATGTATATATGTTATATGCTATGTATACAAAAGGTGCTCTTTTTTCCTAATTTACACACAGACTAAATTCTGCAACATTTCAGACTGCTCCAGTATCAATAAAGCCTGATGCACATTATCTATCCATTTTATTGCAGATTATTCAGATTATTTACATTTTATGAACCATGATTTATTTAATGTTGTCTTTCATGTAACCACCCCTTACTCACTGGAGGCTGTGGATAAATACAGGGTTACAAGAGCAGGGGTATTAAATTAGAGGTTTATTATCTAACTTCTTTGATGCAAAATAAAGAGGGTATTATTTTAGGTATTGCTCTGGCACTGTATATATCCAATAATCTAGTTTTTTAAAAAAATATTATCAATACAGAAAGCTTGTTTTTGCTACTTTATATGTGTTATCTAAGATCTGGTACTAAATATACTGTTACATTGAACCTAGTACTGTACGCTTAAATGTAGTAAGCTTGGTGTCACAAAAGGGGATGTGGGGAGAGTCTCTTGGGGTTAGAGTCTGTGGACTCCCTGGACCACCATGGGAGATGATGGTACAAGCCGCAACCCGGGACCGGAGTCTAAGTGGCCCCTGGTCTGCGCCAGTGCCCGCTGCAAAGTGGGATGGTCTTGCTGTAGCGGGGTGCCACCAGGTCGTTCCACGGGTGCAACTAGGCTTGTGGTGGCAGCCAAGGTAGGGAATGAGGAAACCGGACCTCGCGAAGGCAGGACCTCAGGAAGGCTGGACCTCAGGAAGGTAGGACCTCGGGATGACCACCGGAATACAGGACCGCCACAGGAATACAGGACCACCACAGGAATACAGGACCGCCCCAGGAATACAGGACCACTACAGGAACACGGGAAAAAAGACTAGAAGATCTGGCAGAGAGTGAAGGGAGGTGCCAGACATAAGGGCGCTCTGAATTAGCCAGCACCAATTAGAGGGACGCTGGCCCTTTAAATCACAAAGTATCGGTGCGTGTGCGCCCTAGAGCGCAGGCCTAGTCCCGGACGGGAGCGGGAGCCAGGACAAGGAAGACCAGGACCAGAGCCGGACCAGGAGCGGGGAGAAGTGAGTGCGGATCCGACACAGCGGAGCACGGGGAGCCTAATGGCAGCGGCACACGGGTGTACCCGCGATCAGAGACATGGATTGTGGGGTCATCCATGACACTTGGTACTATACATATGTAGTAAGATTTAGTAGTACTTGCTTTTTTTTGTTTGTTTTTTTCACTAATTAACTTTTTTTGCTTAATGTTACATTGTGTAAACAAATTAAACACAAAACATAGCAGCTAGGGATTGAAGTACTGGATGGATAGAAGGGCTAGGATGAGTCCAGGAAGACATTAGTTGTGAAGTTCAATACGTGAGGATGGACACAGACAAAATTGGGACTTAAATTAAAATTATTGGGGCACATTTACTAGGATTCCACTGGCCGCATTTCCGTCGGGTTTCCAGATTTCTGATTTGCGCCGCATTTAACAGGGGTTTTGGGCGCACAGCATCGGATTTTGGCGCAATCGTGGCGACTTTCATGCGACATAAATCAGTGGGCGTGGCCTTCGGACAACCTGACTGATTTGGATTTAGCGCAGGATTTAAAATTCAAATAGTGTCACAAGACATGCACTCACATACACCGGGAAGAAGATGGTGAACTCTGGTGGACCTCAGCGGGGAAGCGGCACATGCAGGATATCGGGCGCACAATCTTGGTGAATCGCGATGGACTTCATCCTCGTCGGACAGTCTGGATCGGGTATGGTGACAGGACCGTGTAAATAAATGTGCTCCATGGCATACACATACTAATGAAGAGATACATGCAATGCGGTGTTACAGTGCAGCCTATTAGTATGAGAGCTTACATTGTCACTAATGAATAGAGAGAAAGGGAGTACATAGCCCTCACCATTTGCCAGACAGGAGTTGCAGAGTAGTATTTTTCTGTTTCAGCTGTAGATAGCAGACTCATGAGAACAGAAGGCTAAGTTCACAGGTTAAGGATCTGCCTATGGATACTAGAGGATACACAGAAACCGAAACTGACACACAGATCATGGCTGCAAATGTGCATTGCTTTGAATAAGGATTATCTTTGAAATGTCAAAATTAGAGGATTTTATGTAAACTCTGGACATCCTCATTATTCACTTGGTTAACAACATAGACAAAAATTCTTACACTGCCCAGATTTATTAAAATGCCTAATGTTGATGAATACATCTTGACTTTTTCATGCTTTATTCACCAGTTTTCCACCCCACGTGCCATTGATTTGAAAAGTGGGCATGACATATTGGGGGGATGCTGACATAAAATCATTACTTTTTCTATAGATTCAGTAGACTACAGTATACAAAACTGAGATGTAAGTTTTAATTTCAAAATCACAGTTTAATTTCTTACATAATGTTTGTCCTCTGTTAATACATTAACCCCCAGAGACTACTGGTTCGTGGAGGAGCCACGCTGTGTAGCCTCAGCTCCGGCTAATCCCTCTTTAGTAAATTTGCATGTAAAGGGCTTTAAAAATTATAAAAGATATGGGCAACTAAAGGATTAGCCCTAAAAAAAGGCTATACTACTATTGATAAGAGGAACCTGCCACCAGATTTACCTCAATAGGTAGGTTACCTTTAACGACCTGGCTCTTTTTCGTTTTGCGTTTCCATTTTTCACTCTCCACCTTCAAAAATCTATAACTTTTTTATTTTCCCATGTAAAGAGCTATGTGACGGCTTGTTTTCTGTGTAACAAGTTGCACTTCATAGTGATGGTATTTAATATTCCATGCCTTGTACTGGGAAATTTATATAGTTTTTAAAATGTTCTCATACATTTGCAAAAATTTAAACCTCCTGTACGAAAAAAAAATATTCATTTTCCCATCTTCTGGCTCTAATAACTTTTTCATACTTCAGTGTACGGATCTGTGTGTGTTGTATTGTGTAATTTTTTTTTCAACTTTTGATGATGTTTTTAATGCTACCATTTTAATTACCATCTTTTTTTAGATTTTTTTAAAAGGCTTTTCAACTTAATTTTCTGTTCCGTGGTTAAACGCCGGGAAAAACTGTTGTTATATTTTGATAGATCAGACATTTTGGGACTTTTTGATTTTTACTGTTTATTTATATTTATATCAGTTTTTGGGAAATGGGGGTGATTTGAATTTTTAGTTTTTTTAATTCATTTTTTTCCCTTTTTTTTATTTTTACTATTTTTCAGACCCCCTAGGGTACTTTAACCCTAGGTTGCCTGATGGATCCTATTATATACTGCCATACTACAATATGGCAGCATATGGGGATTTTCCACATCATATATCGCACTTTGTAACAGATGGGATAAAAGTAGACAGCCTTGTTAGCCTTGTAAGATCGGAGGCTGTCAAAGTAACCATTCACCGCTCACCGATGACTTCACAGGGGGCAGGGATCGAATCCTATATGGCCGTACCCACGTGCTGCCAGGATTTAATTGCCCCTGGCGGCTTTGCCGGCATCAACCGTGGGTGTTACCAGTTGGTGCATGCTACAATATGCAAACACGCACAAATGGAGAGGGCTTAGCCTGTGAGCCTTCTCCAAACAGTAGGAGTCAGTAAGGGGGAATGGGTTATTTATGATATTGGTTTTGCTGGAGATTCAAAAAAGTTGCATTGAGGTTTTTTTTGCAACTTTTCACTGCTAACAAATTGCATAAGGCTATTTCAGCCACCTCTCCTCCACAAGCTCGAGGTGTAAGGAAAAAAGATAAAAGTTTAAAAGAACTAATAAAGTTTTTTTTTAACTAAAAATAATTAAATAAAGTAAAAGTCCGCTAAACACCACCATTCCCTATACACATGTAATAAAGTACAAAAAAAGTACAAAAAACATAAAAAAACCCACATAGTTAATATCATGTAAGTCCTTAACAATCTGTACTATAAATCAGGAACATTATTGTACCTGCTAAGTGAACTCCGTGAAAAAAATCCCTCCACAAACATGTTCCAAAAAGTTATCAAAACTGTTCCAAAATACAGTATCTGTCAACTGAAAAATACTAAAATCTCCGAAAAGATGGCATCATGAAAGCAAATTTTCTCTATATTAGTTTTGCTTCAATAAATTAAATAAAATATATTAAAAAACTATATAAATGTAATCATAGTGATCCATAGAATAAAGATAACATATTATTTTTATGGTATAGTGAACGGTCCACCAAAAAATGCAAAAAAAAAAACAAAACCAGAATAGATGATTTTCCTTTCCTGCATACATCCAAGAGTTAATAAAATTTTATCAGTAAGCCAAAGACCCACTGAAGTAAAGTATTTGTAAAGTGCATCTAATCGTGCAGAAAATAAGCCGGTATATGTCCAGATTGGCAAAAAAATATAAAATTTGTATAGCCTTAAAAAATCTGCTCTGAATGGGGCACTTGGTGTGCCCTAGTGTGTCCATACAGCAGGTTACCACCACATCTGGGGTACTGGCATACTCAGGAGAAATTGGTATCAAACTTTGATGAGCGTTTTGGCATTTTATCCACTGGGAATTGTGAATTTTTTGAAAAATACATTCATTTAGCCAAAAAGATAAAATTTCAAAATTGCATTGATTTTGTTTTAACTCCTGTTAAACAATTATAGGGTTAACAAACTTCATAAAAGTTGTTTTACATATGATGAGGAGTGTAGTTTTAATAATGTAGTAATTTATGGGGCTTTACTATTATTTAGTGATTTGAAAGCTGAGCAGGTCCCTCAAAAGTATAATTTAGCTTTTTATGAAAATCATGCCTAAAGTTCTAAGCCTCATTACATACTACAGAAATGAGAGGACGCATTAAAAAACAATGTCAACATGAAGCAGACATCCTAGCATCCTAACTAGCATCCATAAATGCTAGTTATAAAGTTATTTTGCTATTATGACTATGTGTCGAAAAAGTAGAAGATTTTGAATTTCGAAAATCTTGAATTTTTCCACATTTTTGCGAATTTCATAAACAAACAAAACATATTACCATAGTTTTTCAACTAACATGAAATAAATGACTAAACAATCTCAAAATCACCTGGATATATTAACCCTTTCACGACCCGTGACGTAATAGCACGTCACGGGTCGGCCGCGGGTGCATGGAGAGGGCTCACGCGCTGAGCCCTCTCCATAGCCGGTAAGTCTTTGCTGCATATTGCAGCAAAGGCTTACCGGTAACACCCGTGATCGGTGCTAGCACCGATCGCGGGTGTTTTCACCTCGATCGCCGCCGGCAATGATGCCGGCGGCTTCAAAAGGATGGCGGCACGTGGTAACCTCGGGTCTCGCGAAGACCCGAGGCTACTTCGGGTTAACCCATGCATTACAATGTGCTATCAGCACATTGTAATGTATGAGTAGTAAAATCCCCATATACTGCCATACTGTAGTATGGCAGTATATGATAGGATCGTGCAGACCCCCTAGGGTTAAAGTACCCTAGGGAGTCTGAAAAGTACTAAAAATAAAAATAAAAAAAGTTAAAAAAAAAAAAATTATAATAAAAAACCCTAAAAACTCAAATCACCCCCCTTTCCCTAGAACTGATGTAAATATAAATAAACAGTAAAAATCATAAACACATTAGGTATCGCCGCGTCCGAAAATGCCCGATCTATCAAAATATGATAACGGTTTTTCACTGCGTTTAATCCCGTAACGGAAAATCGCGCCCAAAGTCGAAAATGGCACTTTTTTTGTCATTTAAAAAAATTAAAAAATTCTATAAAAAGTGATCACAAGGTCGAACAGTCCTAAAATGGATAACATTGTAAACGTCATCAAAATCCGCAAAAAACAACACCACCCACAGCTCAGTACACCAAAGTATAAAAAAGTTATTAGCGCCAGAAGATGGCAAAATCCCAAAAAAAATTTTTGTACAGGAGGTTTTAATTTTTTTAAATGTATGAAAACATTATAAAACCTATACAAATTTGGTATCCCCGTAATCGTACCGACCCAAAGAATAAAGTAGACATGTCATTTGGGGCGCACAGTGAAATCCGTAAGATCCAAGCCCACAAGAAGGCGGCACAAATGCGTTTTTTTTACCAATTTCACTGCATTTGGAATTTTTTTCCCGCTTCCTAGTACACGGCATGGAATATTCAATACCATCTCTATGAAGTGCAATTTGTTACGCAGAAAATAAGTCGTCACACAGCTCTGTACATGGAAAAATAAAAAAGTTATGGATTTTTGATCATGGGGAGTAAAAAATTAAGATGAAAAAACAAAAAAGGGCCAGGTCCTGAAAGGCTTAAAGTGTTGCAAAGTTTTAACCACTTATAGTGACACGTCAGATTTGAAAAAATGGCCAGTGTCAGGAAGGGGAAAAGTGGCTTCAGATGCAAGGGGTTAAAGGGCCAAAACCACTTTAATGAATCTGACAGCATTGAAGCTCCAAGACAGGCATATAACTTTAGCAAGGAGCTCGCCTAATGATAAATAATCCCAATTTTTTTTTTATCTTAGGTCATCTAAGCCTGGGCCTGTTGAATTTACTATAATATAGCCTGTGCTAAAATCTATACCAGTAAATGTAAAAAATAACATAAGGGCACATTGGAAGGGGCAGGATATTAGTTGTGCAAAATGATTAGTCAAACATCATTTACATCAATTTATTCTAATGGGGACAAATATACTCAAAAATAAATGCTGCTAAGAGTAAACTTTTTGTAATATACAGGCGGTCCCCTACTTAAGAACACCCGACTTACAGACGACCCCTAGTTACAAACGGATCTCTGGATGTTGGTGATTTACTGTACTTTAGCACTAGGATACAATAAACAGATATAACAGTTATCACAAGTGTCTGTAATGAAACTTTATGGTTAATCCTGGTTCTTATGACAAACCAACATTTTTAAAATCCAATTGTTACAGAGAACAAAAAAATTCTGGCTGGGGTTACAATTCTAAAATATACAGTTCCGACTTACATACAAATTCAACTTAAGAACAAACCTACAGAACCTATCTTGTGTGTAACCCGGGGACTGCCAAAAATGGGCTATGAAAGAAGCTTTGTGCATGTTTTATTCAGTGTCACAATGTATCATTTTATTTCAGAGGGTACAAAGGATACAAAAAAGAACAGCAATGGAGCAGTAGTCCAATAGTTAATGTTGTTATGAAAATCCCTCCTTTAAACTATGTTGTAATAATACAGTCAGACAAATAATTGTCATAAAAACTGCAAATATTATTACTATTTTCTTCTATGTATGAGATATTCCCTAGAAAAGTTTTTACTATTAAATAAATTATTTAATAAAGTTATGTTCTGGTGACAGTAAGATTGTATAGGCAGCACAGGGAAGTAAATATTATCTCCTGGAAGTTTAGAACTGACTATATCATAACAGTGCACCTCTGTAGTACAAGACAACAGACCCTGGTGAAAATCTCTGGTGACTACAGCAACATTTCAAAAGTTACAATATAGAAAAAAAATTATCTTTTTGGATTTATTTTGGTATTTAGGCCCACAGACAGCCACCCACCTAGGATGGTGGTGGATTTCACAGAATTTCTGTATTCTGGGAGATTCAGCTTTGGGCAGAATAATAATGTTACACTCTGGGGCTCATTTACTAAGGATCCGCGGTCCGCCGATTTCCCATGTGTGCCACATTTAGAAGGGCTTTTTGTCGCACGCGATCAGATTTTGGCGCATCGGCACCGGCTTTCACGCAACACTAATCGGGAACCGGGTCATCGGACGATCCGTCTGATTCGGACAATGCGCAGGATTTAACATTCAAAATCGCGGCAGCTCCGAATCCTCACCAGACAACGCACCTCGGCAATCGCGACGGGACGGGTAAGTAAATGTGCCCCTCTGTGTTTAATAAATCACAGGGTTGTAGTAGTATGACACTTAGATGTTCTCTCCTTGCTGGAAAAATGCCCCACAGAACTTACCTGACAAAACTTTCTGAGTCTGCCTCCTCACAGTATAAATCTTATTGATCATTTATCTGCAGTGTTTAACCCCTTCCCACTGCAGCCCTTTTTCATTTTTGCATTTTCATTTTTCACTCCCCACCTTCAAAAATCTATAACTTTTATTATTTTTCCATGTACAGAGCTGTGTTATAGCTTATTTTCAGAGCAACAAATTAAACTTCAAAATGGTTGTATTTACTATTCCATGCCTTGTAATGGGAAGCGGGAAAAAAAATCCAAATGCAGTGAAATTAGTGAAAAAACACATTTGCGCTGTATTCTTGTGTGTTTGGATTTTACGGATTTCACTGTACATGTCTACTTTATTCTTTGGGTCGGAATGGTTATGGAGATACAAAATTTGCATAGGTTTTATAATGTTTTCATACATTTACAAAAATCAGAACATCCAGTACAAAAAATTTTGGGGGGATTTTGCCAGCTTCTGGCGCTAATAACTTTTTTATATTTTGCTATTCAGAGCTTTGGGAGGTGTTGTTTTTTGCGACTTTTGATGAAGTTTTCAATTCTATCATTTTTAGGACGGTACGACCTTTTGATCACTTTTTACAGAATCTTTAATATTTTTTCAAATCGCAAAAAAGTGCCATTTTCGACCTTGGGCGCTATTTTCAGTTACCGGGTTAAATGCAGTGAAAAACCGTTATTGTATTTTGATAGATCAGGAATTTTCGGACGCGTCAATATCTACCCCATGTATATATCTGATCACGTGCTGTGATTTCATGCAATCAAATACATACATGGGGTAGATTTTGAAAATGTTAGGGGTAAAGGACCTTAGATCACATCACCCTGGTCACATGACATGAAGTGCTGAAGTGTTCTATCTCAATGTTCCAGCAAGGCTGTATGTAAAACATTTAAAATGGTATTTCCTACAGAGCTGTATATGCCTGTGGTTGAATATTGGCAGACGGTCCCTAAGTATTGGTGGCAGTGAGACCTGACAATCAGGACTAAGGAGGCAGGACCCTATTATTATCATTGGACTCATCTCAAGTGAGTTGGATATAAGTTTACAAACTGATTCTTTAAAATTGCTGCCATGGAAAGAAGCCGTTTTTAATGGATAAGGACAAGGCTCTTTAATCATATTTATTTTGGGTGGGGTAATTTAAATGGCAGGTTCCTTTTAAATAGTTTTCATTTAAGTGCCTACATCTATGCAAGCAATTTGTATGTGTTTTTATTCATCCTGAATGACTGGTACACAATGCAGAATGTATAAATCGTACACTCAATATATAAAAAGTACATTTGTCCCCAATTTCTGTTTGTTCTTCCCGCACCATAACTGCTAGTCCACCTATTTTAAACATTTCTTCTATGCATGTCATAAGGCCTGGATACAACAGAAAATGAGTATATTCTTTAACATACTCAGCAAGAATTTGTATAATATTCTTCAGTCGTATTGAATATTGAATATTATATTGAATATATCTCTCCCATATGTTGAGTTGAGACACAATTAATTTAAACTTTAAAGTCCGGCATTCATAGAAAAATATATGAAGGTCTATACCAGTGATGGCTAACCTATGGCACTGGTGCCAGAGGTGGCACTCAGAGCCCTTTCTGTGGGCACTCAGGCCATCACCAGAGAGGCCTCCAGGTATCTTCCTGCAGTCCCAGACAGCCCAGGACTTGCTGTGCACAGAGCTATAATAAAGTGACAGCTCTACCTGGGACTATTTTCTGCTTTAATGGTGCCCCAGGGGCTGGTATCAATGAAAACTGTGACAGAGAAGGGAGTATAAATCACAAATTACATTTCTGTGTTGGCACTTTGCGATAAATAAGCAGGTCTTTGTTGTAGTTTGGACACTCGGCCTCTAAAAGGTTTGCCATCACTGGTCTATACTTTACAAACCTGAAGTAAACCCCTATATACAGTTGCTCACGTACAAATTGTTACTAATATGCAGCAATTTGACATTCACAAAGCTTTGTGTCTGCTCTACTATACTTACTATACTTACTGTGATAATACAGTGATTTTACTGTGAAAGGAAACAGAATGAATACAGGCAGTCCCCTACTTAAAGGGAACCTGTCACCAGGAGACCCATTTTAACACTCCCCCAGACCCCACAGTGCATAGTACATACACTGCCAAAGAGTTTTTGTATAGAAAATAGGTTTTACAGAAAAAAACTATATGTTGCATAGTACCTATCAATACCATGTGGTCTATGACTAGGCACTTGTTACCTGGGAGTGGCTATAGAGAAGCAGGCCACCCCCACCCTTGGGAAACCGCTCCTCCATGTGTCCTTTTCAAATATATGAAAACACTCACCACTTGACTTAGCAATGCCCCCTGCTCCTCTACAGCCAATCCAGAGTGATGGGAGTTATTCATTTATTTGAAGAGGAGCGGTTTCCAAAGGGTTTAGGCACCGCCTATGGTGCAGTTGTTTGCCAGGCCATAGTTACTATGGAAATTTGAAGACTATAGAAAAGCAGTGTTTAGTGCCAGTGTCCCACCAGCTCAACCCAATACTGAACCACAGAGATCCATCAGAAAACAACACAATTTGGCGGCTGCTAGAGTATATTTCCTGGGGTATAATGAAGAGTGGGCCCCCAAATTGATTTTCTCTGATGGGCCTAGGGAAACCCAGTCCGACACTGTTTAGTGCCATATGAAAAGTGCCATATGAAGAGAGAGTATGTAGATGAAATTACTTTACTGTGAAATTACTGTGAAAGGGATCTGTAGACCTGACATTCCACGGAAGATGGTGAGCTGGAAGCTGAATATGAAGTTATGGTATGTCTGATTGGTGACTGCATGAGTCTTTTGAAGCAGTAAAAGGGGTGCAAAAATCACAAAGTCTCAAAAAGCGCAGAGCAGATCTACATAAACCAACTGGTACAACCCCATAAGAACCAACAAAGTATGGGTTAACCACCAGGAAACCACTGAAAGACAATAACCACTTGTGTGCAACCTTTCTTTTGGGTACTATGTAATTTGCATAATACAAAAGTAGCCTTTTATTGCAACCCCTAAAGATATGGTTAGTTTGACATAGCTCAGTAAAGCTTTTATATTTCCTGTTCTACAATTCTGCTGACCCTCAATTTGTAAGGAAACTCATTTATGAGGTCGATAGCATTTGAATGTTATCCATGGAAGCACAGTCACCTCAAGATCAAATTACGTGGGGACAGTTAAAGGGTTTGACAATGATACTCTTAAAGGGTCTTGTCCATGAAATGGAAGATAGAGAGTCATGTGATCTCTAACTGTCCACGACCAATCTAACTTCAAGAACTTTGGGATATTATTCACGAATACAAACTTATGGTTCTGGAAGGTAGACTGGTCAAGGACAGTTAGAGATCACATGGCACGCCATCTTTCATTTTATGGACATGAGGTAAAAGGCCAATCAGAGGCTTTACTTTACATTCTAATAATGTTGTTCCAAACTTTTACTAGATGTATATTGGTAAAGTATATCCTGACTTATACACATTACAGAAAGCATGAAGTAAAGTGCCCAACCTTTTTAAAGTGTGACAGTATTCTAGAAGACATATTACTTTGTAACAGGGGTGTAACTACAATGGAAGCAGTCATAGCAGCTGTTACGGGGCCCGGGGAGTCGGGGCCGACACACACTCCAGAGAACAGTGGAGAACACATGCAACAGTGTATAGATATTTTGTCAACACAGAAAGGAAATACTGGGAGAGGAGGGGTGCAGGAGAGCAGGACTTAAAATCTCCTGCCGTCTACTTCTACCATATGTATATACTGTATGTATATAGTGTGTATGTACTGTATGTGAGCGTATTCGATATACTGAATGTGCATATACATTATGTGCATGTATGTGTGTGTAAATACTGTATGTGCTAGTACATTGTGTATATACTCTGTGTTAATCTGCTGTCTATATACTGCATGTACAAAATGTATACATTGTACAGTACAGTATGTATGTGAATATAAGGTGTATATTGAATGTATGTGTGTGTAAATGTATATATACTGTGTGTATATTTGATGTGAATAGGGTTACTGTACTTTATGCATGTATATGATGTGTATATAAGGTATGTGTATTTGATGTGCATCTACTGTATTTAAGTGATGGCTATATACTGTAGGTGTGTGTAATGATGTGAATATACTGTATTTATGTATATGATGTGTATAAATATGAATTGTTTTAGGTTTAATGGGAAGTAGGGGCCCAGCCTCTCCTAGTTACGCCCCTGCTTTGTAATACATCTTAATATTTAACAAAAGCTAATTTCACCGCTTATTAGGTTCCTTTCCTTTTCTACTTTTGTGTCTTTCTAAATGGTCTAATTCACTCATAAAGTCTGTGGAGAGGGGAGGGGAGTAAAATCAATGAAAGACACACATGGAGATATATTGTGGACAGATGCTATTTGGTGACATGTATTGTTAATTATTATTGTCCTATCTCTAAAACTCATCACAACCAAAATGAATGCCGAAAAATTGAAGAATATTCTGTATGAGTTTGCTTGTAACATGTAATCCATGGACTTTAGGCTGAACAAGGTTTTAGTGCAAAGCTTTTGCTACACTTTTGTATCTTCTATACTTCTATCATTTAACAGTAAAATAATTTATTTTTAACATCAAAATATGATATGGCTTGGAAATGTTCTGATGTGAAGAATAATGGAACTTGATGCTGAGTTATCTTTTTTAAATAGGCTTCTTTAAGATAGGAAACTGTAATTATTGCCAAAAAATGCCTATTTGAGGTTGAAAAAACCTTTGCAGGCTTCAAGAAAAACTACTTAACTTAGGCAGTTATATTTCAAGAAGAGCAGATTTGTATTAAAATCTAGACCAGCTTTGCTAAAAAGTGCTCTCAAAGCACTCTAGGTTTTTGCTCTAGTCCCACTTACACATGTCAAAAATATATTCTCCTAAGCAATTACCGTTAAACATCTTTGTCAAGTTAAATAGGATACAGCACATTTTACTGTGAGAGAAATACTCACGAACACACTCAACAAAAATAGTTTTTCCGCAGTTGCTTTGTTTTCAGGTCTTGTCCTTTTTTTGTAGACCTTTGGTAATATCATTGATACAGGCCTATAGAGGAGGTATATATGAGCTCATTGTGGGATATTTATCATATGCCGACGCTTGCACGAGGCTGAAGCCTCTTGATGTATGTGGCGTGGGGGCTGTGCAGCGTCTATTTCTACGCCAGGCAGAATGTGGTATTGATGTGATTTTTATCACATGTGAAAAGTCGCCGGCTGCAGCGAGTGCACAGGTCCGGGGACACTAACACCCCACGCTGGCCCACTCCCGGCCGCACACGACTGGCCTCACCCCCCTTCACGCCACTTCCCGCCCCACTGGGGTGAAGGTGGCGGAGTGGGCTAAATAATCGCAAGTGCTAGCAATACGCTAAAATTTGTGATTATTTCAGGGCTTCTACGCCACTGATGTGACACAGAGGCCCTGATAAATATGCCCCATTGTTTCTATATGAACTCTACTGAAGGTTTAGCATGGCATTCTAGCATATTTTGTATTTACAATAGGACTGCTATAATGATAAAAAGTAGATAGAACCATTGTTTTAAAGTACATGTACTGAATAGTTATAATTATGAGCGTCTGCAGAAAAAAAAGCTGCTATGCAAAATATAGAACTGGACTTCCTTGGGATTCTTGGTTTGCAATCTTGGTATGACAGATGTAGGGTTCTTAGAAATTAAGGCAAGTCGGTAACTTTATAAAAATGTTATTGAAGTTTAGCTGTAAGCCTTTGACTTTTGGCAAATTTCATAATTTTAGTTAGTTTGCATATAAAGAAATTCACCATTACTTTACTCTACTGCTTTTACGAGACTTTCACAAGAAGGTCTGCACTATGTATTGTTAGCAAACAATAGACATGATGAATTCCAGAATTGTGTCCAATGTGAATATGTTTGGTTGTTAATTTTTTCCCACCAAAGCATAACTTGAAGCTGCTGAGCCCCAATGAAATTATAGACCATGCCTCTTACTGTAGAGATAACATGTTTGCCCCCTCTTGCACTCTCTATACCCCTCAATCTATGCACCCGGATCCCACAAATAGAATGCAGTGTAAATTTTGCAATGGAAGTCAATGGGGCAAATATATGTAGTGGTATGCTTTTGAAGAATACACGTGAAGAACTTGGAAAAGTGAAGAAAAAGTGATCATTTTTAAAAGTTAAAAAAAAGTTTAAAAAAATGCTGTCTATTTATTTGGCATTTACTAATACCACTAGAATATAGTCCATAATATCATTTGCAGACGTGAACCTGAGCCAGTAGACAAGCATTACAATTCATCTATTATCACACAGTGGAAGCAATTGCTTTTTTACTTTATTGCATTTGTTTCCTGATGTGAAATGCTGATATGGCACGTTATCATATTAATGTTTATGTTGCTTGTATTCCTAGGATGATTTTGGTAGTCTACCTATGTCAAACAATTAGTTCATTAAAATTCTTGCCGGGTTAAAAAATAAATCAATTTTCTCTCCGGTCACTGAGTTATCTAAAATAAGCAAGACATGAGGCACTGATAGGTTCAGAGTTTGTTTGCTACACTGGCACAGTGTGACACATTCCCTTGTGTGAAGAAAAATTGATTCAGAGGAGACAGGCAGCGTAAACATGTTTTCCACACAGGCTAGACTTCCTTAGAAGACGTAACATACATATATTCAAACTTTGGCCTTTATAAAAAAAAAAATATTTGCATTTTCATCATGGCCAATTAACACAAACCTCTCTGTACTTTATATGAAAAGAATGGGAACTTTTATAAGTGAGTAACTTTTGAGTAACAGCTGGTGAATATACAATACGTTTTTATATTGTATGTTCTCTATTGCTTATATAACACCTATATATTGCACACAATGTGGTACTTGGAAGCCTAGGGCCCACCAGGGAAATTGATTTTGGGTGCCCACCTACTGCTACATGGGAATATAAAATGGACATTTTTAGGCCTCGCTTAAACGACGCTTATGCAATGCCTTCTGAAATACACTGTAAACGCTTTTTATTTATGATGGTAAAAATGTCCATGTATTTTGAGGTGCATTTCTCAGTTTTTTAAAACACAAAGGGGCTCATTTACTAAGGGTTTCCCAACAATTTCTGTTTTGCACCAAATTGGCCTGGGTTTTTGGTGCACCCGAACCAATTTTGACGCATAGGCGCCGGCTTGCAAGCGACAGAAATCGGGGGACGTGGCCGTCGGACAACCCGATGGATTCGGACAACACACAAAATTTTACATTTAGAATTGTGTCGCAAGACATGTATTTACAAGCACCGGGAAGAAGAAGGTGAACTCCGGCGGACCTCGGCGGGGAAGCAACGGATGCAGGAACTTGGGCGCATGATCTTCATGAACCGCGCCAGACTTCATCCTCGTTGGACCGCCCGAATCGGGGATCGCGACAGGACCGGGTAAGTAAATTTGCCCCAATGTAACCAATATGCTATAGGTATAAGTACCGCAATATCCTCTCATCAAGAAATACATTGCACCAGAAGAGATTTTGACATGCTCATGCCCGTCAAACTACACGATTAACAGTAATCAGCGCATGCAGGGTGTGCCAGTGTATTGAAGACTGTGCTGGTCTTTAATAATCTGGCACACTCTGCACATGAAGTGAGGCAAACTACACTACATGCAGTTTGTCTCACTATAGATAAATGTGGGCCAAAGCATCATTGTTTGATAAATGCCATGTGTACATGAAGTGTATTATTTGATACATTTGGATATATTCCACATCTTTGGAGCAATTTGGAAGTTATGCTAAGCACATCTTCCTCATTGTGAGTGGATGTTTCTTTTTAGAAAAGTTGTTATTAAATTGATTAAATTGTAAAACTTTCATACAACAAACTGTACATTCTGCTGTATAGCACAAAATCTGTTTCACCACACTCCACAGCTGTGTGCACATATTATGCTTGGGAAATGTGTTTTCCTAAATTATGTGGAATATTCAATCAATTAAAATAAAACTTCCAAATTTTGAAAGGAGGAAACTCTTAAGTATTTCCAGATTTAGCTCAGTGATTATTTCCATATCTGTACACCTGGCCTCTTTTTTGTTTCAAATATTTACAACCTCTCATTTGCATTTCTGAATTGGAGGTTGCTATGGAGACGATAGGAGCAGAGGGTTAAGGTCTTTACTTTAGGTAATTATTGATTCAGTCTACCAAAAGTTCCATAGATACCATATCAAGGGATCACAAGGAAGTTGCACTATAATTGAAGATGCAGTCTGCCTAGGTGAACACATTTCAGAACATGATTTCGATTCAGATTTCAGTTAACTGTATTGTACATTACATGTAAATTACAGATCACCCCGGACCAAAACGGGAGGCAGCGGGACGGTCACTGGTAGCACAGGAGGGATTTACCTTTTCAGTCTGAAAGACACAGGAATAATGATTTCACGAGTAGTGTTCGGCCCAACAAATGAAGCAGCAAATTTACTAGGCAGAACTTTGAGATGCAGATTCTTGGTAGACTTGTTCTCCAAAAACTTTCCCCAAAACACACTCAAGAGTGGAAGACTTTCTCCTATTGGCCTGACATTGTTGGCTGTCTTGGCCCAGGATCTCTAAAACGTCCGATATATATCTCAGCATGCGATATATCGCATGCAGAGTTGATACTGGCTCAGTTCGAGATCGGTAGCTGACATCCCAGTGTAACTTGGTGGGTGTTTAACTGGTCTCTACCCCACAATGCCCCCCCCCCTCGTGCCGTCATTGGGGGGCCCAGATTGTTCCTATGGCAATCAGAGACGTGACGTCATCTTAAAGGCACAGTGCCAGCCTATGCTTGTGCATAGCCCGGCACAGCTAATACCCTGCAATAAATCAGTATTGCAGGGTATTATCATGAACAAGCAATAAGATGATTACGTATTCATGTCCCATGGTAGAATTAGTAATAAATTATTCTTATATAAAAATAAATTAATAAAAATGCCCATAAGAGATACATATAGATATATATAACTCAAAAAAAGTCTTGATTATAACACAAACCCCACATATATAGTATAACCACATCCATAACAAGCTGTAGATTTAAAAAAAAATCATTATTTAACCCGCTTGATGAAAGCCGTAGGAAAAGAACATTAAAAACCCACCAAAAATTTGGATTTTTACCTATTTCATCCCACAAAAAATGCAATAAAAAGTGATTAAAATAAATATATACCCCAGAATGATACTGTTGCAAAGTACAACATGTCCTGCAAAAAACAAGCCATGATCAAGCTCTGTAGCTTGTCTACCACTAGAAACACTGCGATGCAAAAATGATAAGATTTTTCCCCACATTAGGGTTCTATTTGGCAAATTTAGTAAAACGTAAGATAAAAAATATTGAAGTATGGTATCCCCGTAATCATATTGACCCATAGAATAAAGATAACATGATTATTGGTCTATACGGTAAACACCAAAAAAAAAGTAAAAAATCCAGTACAGAAATGACAAAGAAGTGCCTTCACATGTTCCCAATAACAAAAAAGCTAAAATTTTAAACCCTACAAAAGGGGCCAATGAGGAAACTAAAATCCTGGCAGCTGCAGGGCACTCCATCCCTTCTCCGTCTCTGTACTCGGGAGAAATTGCATAACAAATTTTAAGATAGGTTTCCTCTTGTTATGTTTTGAAAATGTGTACATTTTAGGGTTAAATGAACGTATAACCGACAAAATTTGACCATCCTAAATTTTACCTCCATTTTTTAAAATTCTTTTGAAGCTCTCAAGGGGTAAACAATCTTCATAAAAGCTGTTTCTGATAGTTTGAGGGGTGCAGATTTGAAAATGGGTTGATTACATAGGGGGGGGGGGGGGGTTAATGTTAAATTTAATCAAAAACAACAATTATCCCCAAAATAGTCAGTTCTGAAAATACGGAAAACCGATATTCGATTTGTAAGTCGCGTGACAACAAAATAAATTATCCGGACATTTCATAAATTATGAAAATATAAAGCAGACATATGGAAATTTTATTCAGAAACTTATTTAGGTGGTAAATCAATCTGTCTGAAAACACAATGAATTTGAATTTTGAAAATGCCAAATTTATAACTTTTATCTTTTTTTTTATAATTAAACACAAAAATTATCAGCCAAAATTAACCACTAAAATGAAGTACAACATCAGAATCGCTTTGATAAGTAACAGTGTTTGAAAGTTATAACCATATAAAGCGACGCAAGTCAGAATCCAAAAAATGGGACTGAGACTGAGCCTACAAAATGGCTGTGTCTTGAAGGGGTTAAAACTTCTTGTAATGTTTACATGGTGGTGTTACATGGATAATCACTAGAGTTATACTGATGCAGTGCAAACCTCCAGCATAAATTGATATGGAGCAGCCACGAAAAGCAGAACTGCAGGGATTTAGACAGGGTTTCTCTATTGCAGCCTGTGTGTGAGGTCCATTTCATTTCTCTACATAGCAGTACATAGCTGCTGGTGCATCTGCTGACACGGGTTAGCCAAATTGTCATGAAATTTCATACCATACCATAGCAAAAGAAAACCCCCTGTTGCCCATGTGTGTAAAGTGTTAACACCCCATGTTTATTAATCATCTCCTATTTTACTGCACATGCACAGATGCAGGAAATTCTCCTACCTGCATCTCTACATGCGCTGACTACTTCCAACAGGGCTGGGACGAGTGGTAGGCAGCCATAGGTGATCGCCTAGGGCACGAACTTGTCACAAGTCAAGTCTTAAAGGGGTTGGCCACTTTACCTGGTGTTTTTTGTAATGTGTGTATAAGTGCGTTGGGGGGGGGGCGGGGATAGGTTACAGAATATTAGATAATTTACCAATATACATTTATTAATAGTCCCGCTCCGCTTTTTTGATATGTAAAGTGAAGCCTCCTGTCTTTTACCTCATCAACCAGACATTCCTGTTCATAAAATGGCCGCAGATGGCTCATGGGCAGTTACATCACATGACCCTCAATCTGAAAAAAATGGCTACAAACAGTCCAGGCTCAATAAACAAACCTTGACAAAAGGCCAAGGAAATTCAGAAGAAAATCATATAACAAATGTGGCAGCAGCACTGCCAAATGTTTCTGAACATGCCGGATCAACATAGAATCATATGAGCCTAAGTACTAGTTAAAAAAACCTATAGAGAAGCATTTAGTAGCCTATTTGAGACTTTTTGTGACAATTTACCAGATTTGCGCATTTTTATA
Source organism: Engystomops pustulosus (assembly GCF_040894005.1). Lineage (NCBI taxonomy): Eukaryota > Metazoa > Chordata > Amphibia > Anura > Leptodactylidae > Engystomops > Engystomops pustulosus. The sequence continues at coordinate 78,577,112 of NC_092415.1, read as the reverse complement.
CATCAAACTAACGTCAAATCAGACACAACGCTGAAAAAAGCGAAATTGGTGAAAATGTGTAGATAATTTTGTTATAATGTTGAGGCAGGGCTCAATATCACATGTCTGGCCACTGCCACTGGGGTGGTCGTATCCAAGGACAACTATCTCGTTTCTAAGGTACAACATGGATACATTTATGGGAATTTTTTTTTTTTTTATTAACATTCAATTGAATTCAATTAAATGCTAATGACTAAGTAATAATGCCCCTTTAAGTTGAATTTGTATGTAAGTCAGAACAGGTCTGTTTTATAATTGTTGTTCTAGACAAAATTTTGTTTAACTGTGATAATTGGGCATTTAAAATTTTGGGCTGTCAGGGTAACCAGGATTTACAATAAAGCTTCATAGCAGGCACCTTTTATAACTCTTTCAGTGGATCATTGCAGTCTTGGGGTAAATTTCAGTAAACTACCAGCATCTATAGTTTGTTAGGAATCACCTGTAAGGTAGGTGAACTGCCTGTACAATGAAGAATTATATACAATCATGTCTTATTATTCTTTTCATGCTTTATATAGAATCATCACATATCTACTACATTTAAAGGTACGGTTTCAAAACATTAACATTATACAGTTTAGGTTTATTACACTACACTACACTACAACACAAACTGTGAAAGGTATTTCCTGTAGTTTCATGGACATTCAGCTCTTGTATGACAATGAACAGTCGGCATTGGACAGAAAACCCATACGGTCATGGTCACTGTTCCAATGTTCCAGACTGCTGTCCATAACAATGCAGTATTTTCTTTAGCATATTAGTGATACAATAGACATGTAACTGGATATTTTACTGTAGTGCACAGATGTGCATGATGCAGTTAACCCCAAACAAAAAGCCCACAAGCTAGACTGCATTGAGCTTGAATAGAGAGAATGTAGGTTGGCAGCATAGCCAAAGCCACCTATGAAACAACTAATGAAGTGGCATAACTAGAAGGACTGTGAACCACAAGCTACATCTCCTAGCAAAACACACTCTGGAAATGAGGAATCGGTCATACCTGGTGCAATGGAAGGGCACTTCCTGTAACACATAAAATAATTTAGATTCTTGAGAAATGTGTTGCCTAGTCGGTATAATAGAGCTGTAAACAAATCTTCATTTTCTAAAGAATTAATACTTGTGTATTAAATGAAAAAAATACCAGGTAGTAGAGTTTACAGAATGAGAAGTAAAATAACACAAAACCTGTTTTCATTTTATATCCATATTCCTGGGATTCATGCCCTTGCTGATTCTGATTAGAAAGTATAATATTTTTGACTACTTGCCACAACACTACCACAACACGGGAACCCAGTCCTGCAAATCTCGTTAGTCAGTAAGGGGCCTAATTGTGCACAACAGACTATTTACTGTTGAAGGTAAGCCCTATATATCCGGGAGGTGTCTCCATGTAATAGCTAACAAATATAGAAATATAACATATCCTTATGGAAATGTTCCTTATATATGAAGACAGTGCACACTTACATACTGGTGTGTGCCCCCGCCAATAGTGGATTATAATATAGATCAGTGATGGCTAACCTATGGCACTGGTGCCAGAGGTGGCACTCAGAGCCCTTTCTGTGGGCACTCAGGCCATCACCAGATATGACTCCAGGTATCTTCCTGCAGTCCCAGACAGCCCAGGACTTGCTGTGCACAGAGCTATTTTAAAGTGACAGCTCTACCTGGGACTATTTTCTGCTTTATTGGTGTCCTCAGGGTGCTGGTATCAATGAAAGCTGTGACAGAGCGGGAGTATAAATCACAAATTAAATTTCTGTGTTGGCACTTTGCAATAAATAAGCGGGTCTTTGTTGTAGTTTGGGCACTCGGTCTTTAAAAGGTTCGCCATCACTGATATAGATGGTTTGGGCGGTAGCCCAGGGCCCAAGCCTTCTTGGGGGGTCATGGCCACCCAAACCCACCAAATTTTATACTGAGAAGGACCTTCACCCATGAAATCCTTGTACATCTGTTCCTGCTCTCAATACACATGTACACAAAGCCATTTCAGGACCTTTAAAGGTCATCCAAAGGTACTGAAACTGCCCATTGAAAGTAGGCAGAAGAGACTTATCCCTAAAAAGCTTGATTCTAGTATCACATGTAGAAGTGACTTGTAGAGACTATCATATTCATATAGCCCGAGCCCATGGCAGTCTTAATTCGTCCCTGCCCCCCCCCCCCCCAGGAAGCATCTGCTTTTCTTTAGGCTTCTCAAGTCCTTATTTTTAAGAAAAAAAAAGGCTTAACAATTATGCAAATGGGATAGAGGGGCTCCAGGCTCCATTAACAACTATGGAGACTGGAGCTCCTAAGGCTGATTTGCATAATTTTAAATGTCTTTAAAAAAAACAAGGGCATAATAGTGCACACTATTAGTAGATATTACAGCTATACAGTTTCTGAGAAATGAAGTCCTTAAATGCACCTTACAGATAGCAGGCGAACAATAAGTGGCTCATTATTGCGTTGAGGAAACTTTCTTATGGTTCTACACTATAATATGTGGCAAGTTGCAAGTATCACAGATATTAGTTGGGTGTGCAAAGTTGTAGAAGGATACAAAATTCAACAAAGCGCAATGGAAATGATCATTTCAGGATTATACCATACCTATTATCTTGGAAGTTTTTTTCCTGCCGTTTTCACCATTTGCAAGATTCATAGCAGCAAAATCTACACTTTAAACATATTTTACAGAAACAGAGTTTCATTCACTTTGTCCACTGGTGTCAATGGTTCAATTTTGAGAATGTAAAATATGAATTCCCTGCCTCACATATTTTTATCTGAGATAATGGTTACTGTTATACACAGGCAGAGCATTACTTTGACTTTCAGCCAGACACTCTATGTAGTTATCACATCTCATCTACTTTCAAGCAGAATGCCTTACAGGTGTTTCCACTCCAGAGCGAACACGACTGTTTCCGATTTTGTGTCCAAGAACAGACTGTTGCTGTGGTTTGCATATTCACAGTGGTCTTCTAAAGATCACCTTCACTTACATATAAAGCTGCAGAGGATTAAAAATCTACACGAACCTGCATTTTATTACTTATCAACAAATTGAATTTGTAGACTGAAATGTGTCCTATCTTGATTTTATTTAATACTGGGTTGTTGTTTTAATGAATAAAAGCTAATAATACCACATTTTAAGCCAAAATTTGTCAGAAAAGCACTAATGCTTTTTTTACAATTGAAATCACTCACACATTTTTAATTGTACAAAAAGGTTAATTATCCAGTACCTAATTTACTGGGTGCTATAATTATCACATAGCAGAAATTATACCCTAGTCCGTCATTCCATACATTATTGTCATTGGAAGTGCAGAAAGGCTCCATGAACATTGGTCTTACGAATTTCTGTCAGAAGTCCTGTCACTTTTTTATTGTTTATTTGTTACTTACTTTGAACCAATTCAGAAAGCCTTGTGTGGGAAAAAGGGTCGGTGTGACAGCGGCATTTGGTGTATTGATTCTAAACTGAACTCACAGCGTTATGGATCTATGATTTTGTGAGTTCCAGCACCGCTGCAGATCTAGGGGCACATTTCTCAGAGATTGTTTTGTAGTGTAAAAGCCCTGAAATAGTCACAATCTCTTTCGCATGGCCAGGAATTGTAACTGTTTTCCCTCTTACATCAACTCCACACTGCACTTTTGCATTACACCCTTTGCAAGGATGATATGGAGACAGGACAGTAGAACCAGTTGGGATCACAACACTTTATGATATAGTGAGCCAAGCCGCAGTGTGTCCCAAAAATACCGACATGACAGGATACTGTTTTATGCACCACTCACAGTCTAATGAATACGTGCTTAAACATAATTGGCTATATACAAGGAACATTCCTAGGACTCATAACATCAGGTATGGCAGTAATAATGCTAATAAAATGTACATCTAAATGCACATTTTACATTTATATAAAAATGTGCATCTCTTTGAATAGTCAATGAGATCTACTAAACATATAACACATATACAGTATACAGTATGATTGCATGATAAGTGTTATTTAACTACACTTATACAGACACATAAACACGACCGCAGGCATCTAAACACTGTATACATTAACATGTTGATTAGGTTTATACACTACAAGATACAGAAAAAGAGATGCAATAAACGGCCCCAAAATAGCATACAAAAAATACAAAACTTTATTTACAATTCATGAGAACATAAGAAACACATGAAACACCTAAAACTGTGCATATAAGTGCACCTGGTTCTAGGGATGAAGAGAAGTACATCCCTGAAAACTCCATTCACTTCTAACAAATGTCAAAAAATATGATCAAGAACCAACTTGAGAGGCAGACCCCATGCGTTTTGTCACTATAAAGAGGAAGTCTCTTGAGGGTGACAAAACATGTGGGGTATGCAGAAAAAACAGATCTGAAAGAAAAGCATTTGACAGGTTGATAAATAACATTGGATAGATGCAAATGTTTACTTCTATATATTAGCACAAGAGGCACATGTTTACGATATATACAGCTACATGCACACAGTACATAGTTATAAACAGGCTGAAAACAACAGATCTGTTGCCCGTATTGGTCCTTCGTATGTGTCCTGCCTCCCTTCCTGTGCCTTTACAAAATTCAGGTTCAGATGCACAAAAATAAGACTGTGAAGGAAATAAATACATACACACAGCTGTATTATAGCTGCATAAGCTTTGTATTGTACCTGTGCATTTTGTGGGCTCTTCCTGAACCTCTTCATGTATTCTTATGAGGCTGACAATAAAAAAAAATTGCCATGCTCCATCAGAGATTGTTCATACAGCGATGTTCTCCAAATAGTTTTCAGCAACTGGCAGAGCAATCCGATCACTGTAGAGTGTGTGGAGCATACATAGCTTTTATGAATAGATTTATATTAAAAGCAAACAAAACACTGAAAAAAGTGCTAGAGGTATAGAAAACACATGTTCCTAAATAGGAATCGATTTTTACCAGTAACCCTAGTTACAGTAGGATACTAGAGTTCAAAGGAAGGCTCAGGGTATTGCTGGGACACTGCTGTTTAATAGAAAATCTACAATTGTGTTTGGCCTTTATTAACCCTTCACACTGGGTATATCTGAGCAGTGTGATTAGGCATATCTTTATATAAATAGTTAAAAAGTTAGTTTAGTTATAAAGTGTACTTTTAACTTTATGATAATGAAGTGCTTTGGGGGGCATCATCAGAGCCTTTCTACGCTTCCAGGCTCGGGCTCTTACACGCCCAGTGAAGCACTCTTGCCTGGCCTACCTGCTCCCTCTGTGATTCTCACATCCCACTGTCTGCCTTAATCTAGTCGCAGTAGTGTATGAGATACACTGTTGCCGCCAGCTTTCTGGCAAAGAGAGAATGGAGGGAAGCACTAAGGGAGCAGGGTCTCAAAAATATTGCGGCAGCAGTGGGTTTCATACTTTTCAGGTCTTTTCATGTCTACTGTTATAAAATAAATGAATAAAGGATGTTCTCTTGTGATCAAGATCACAAAATCATCAAAAGGTCATAAAAACATCAAAATGTAGTAGTGTACCAAAATTTTAGACTTTCAAACTGCAAAAAACATGCATTTTGGCTTCATAAATTGCCTTTCATGTAACAATTTGTATTAGATCTATCATGCAAAGATGCATTTATTTTTTTATATTGGTTGAAGGTTGTCTTCAGAATCTCATACTTTAAAAAAAACCCCGGTTCCCCAGACTCTCTCCAGACTTGCATATTTGTCAGAAGGTAATAATCTCTAGTGGAGCATGAGAACGGTATTAAAGAGAACCTGTCAATACATTTGCATACAGACAGTGACAGGTTCTTATAGAGCCCTAATAACTGACACCCTTCTTTTAACTAACTGTTTGTTTCCCTTACATCCCTGTAGATCACCTTTTATCCTATATAACCTGGCATCAGATGGGGTGTGTATTGCTTGGCCAGTCCCTCTCATCTACTGCTCCTCATGCCTTATGCCTCCTTACTGTCAAAGTTCATGTCATGTGACCAGAGTACATCATCTTGGGTCCTTTAGCCTCTTAAAAATAGCAAACTGTACCCCATATATGTATCTAAGTGATCACATAAAGTAACAGCAGCCTCCAAGAACATCTCTATCCTCCATGGAGTCTGCAGCGATATCATGTAATCGCATATATGGTGTACAGTTTTCTATTGTTAGTAGGCTAAAATACCTTTGATGATGTCACTGGTCACATGAGATGAATGTAACACAAGGTGCCGTTTAAAAAGATTTCCAATCTGTACGTAGAGCCTTATATGTCTGTAGTTGAATATTAGCAGACAGTCCCTAAGTACAAGGAGGCAGGGCAGAGTTTTGAATAGATACTGGACATGAGTCAGGAAAGCTCATTTGCATTTCAGAAAAACATCTGTAATTAAGCTACAGTGCCCCACTGGCAGCTATTTTGGGTGATATGACTTGTAACCCTTTATCAGCAAGCACTGTTAGTCAGGGGTTCAAAATCTGGTGACAGGTCTTCTTTAAAGGGAACCTGTCACCAGAGGAGACAGGTGCACACAGACACAGTACAGTATATCGTACACATATTTTTTAAAACATCTCTGCGTTATATGCTTTCTGAAATAAAGTATCAAACTTTACCTGGCACCCCGTCATATAGTTCATTTCAGAAAGCATATAACACAAAGATTTTTTAGTCTATGGGAATCCATCTCTTGGTGACAGGTTCCTTTTAACTTTGTGATAAGAAGGTTGAGGAGATAATAATTGGTCATTGAGAATAACTAGCGATCACGGGCAGGTAATCTGCACTCATCCGGCAGCATATTGTGAGATTTATAAACAGCAGCTTTGTCATCTAGATATAGTACAGGATTCTGCTCGCTGTCAGATAATTATTTGGTGATTAATAAATGGAAGACAGTGACTCATTGCTGGCAGCTAACGTGACACCTTAGAAGCTTTTAGGAGCACAGTGGAGCTATTACAAATCAAGTGCAAATCACCAAACACAAAAGTGACTCTCAGTTGTTAATGAGTAAGCAATATAAACATTGCCTAATATCAAAGACATTTTCGTGTCCTCCAGTCACCTTTTGTAAATGTGCTTTACTGATTCCATAAAAAAGTACATAGACATATGCTCCTCCAGGTGTTATCTTCCCAACCAACATCCTTAAAGGGCTTTGCCCATGAAACAAAGTTCTCAAATTATAACTACCTAGTGATGCTAACACAATAAAGATACTTTTAACCCCTTACTTTACAGTTTTATTGCTGTTTTAACTCCTATCACTCAGCAATGGTCTGTGATTAGGTACTCTCTAAGCAGACACATTTTGAACCCTCTAGTGCTGTGAGATGCTGTGAGCTGACAATGTGGTTAGATTATCAGGGTGCAAGGTTTATCTACACTTTTATTAAGCTTCTGAGCATTCACTAGTGTCTGACACAGAAAAAGAGAGATGAGACAGATCAGATGAGAGATGATAAAATCCATGAGATTACACACAATGACACTCTGCTAACTCAGCTATAACACACACAGTCACAGTCAGCACTGCTACATGCCTCCTGCTCCTGCTATAAAGATCACATCTTATCTGTAGTTTGTAGTGTAAGTCTGTGCATGCTGCTTGCCGTCAGGAGGTGTCTGTGTGTGAGCTTGTCTTGTAATGGAGGGGGAAGGGCAGAGATCACACTGCATGGAGCAGATGAAGTAATTCATGAGAAGAATCTGTCCTGCCCCAACATAAAAAGCAGAAGATTTTTCTGGTTGGATTCAGGGGTAAACGAAATTGCATACACCAAGGTTGATAGAAATAGGTTGGAGTTATATATGTTGTGGGGAATTGCTCTGGTAGTTGACAGGTAGCAGTGCAGGAAGAAGTGACACACGCAGGTTTAAAAGTCCAACTTAAGTGTTTATTCACACTTGCAAAACAGAACACAAATTCAGCCTTGGCTTAGGCACATGCAAAAACATTATAAAAGTAATTCCTGCCCGGCTAGGCGCTGTCTAATACATTTTGAGGACCCTAGCTATCCGGGTACCAGGCTGCCTGGCACACGCTCTTGGCCAGCAGTAGTACAGGAGACCCTCAGTTACCTTTGCTGTGAGAATGCAATCTCGCTTTCAGCTCTCCAGGTAGGGCCTCCCCTACTGCTTCTGGCCTGCAGACTAAATCAGGCCCTAACGAGGCCTGTGACCTGCACCTGTGGGCTATACAAAAGCCCAGGACCGAAGCCCGGGTGGAGTAGGAGTCCCACTACCAGCCTACCCCTACTCCATAATTAGCAGGCCCAGTACGGACATTACCAATGTGTCTGTGTTAGCTAGGCCAACACAGACAAAACAGACTATTCCTGCTTATCATGTCTGCATTAACCCTTGGGTTACTGCAGACAAACCCAGGGCTTTTACCACCAGCATTTCATCTGCCTGTAAGACAGATAGCGGTTTTCCCACACAACACCTCTCACTTTCTCACATACCCTCCCCCTCAGTTCAGACCCACCGGGGCGAACTCCTGACATTAAGCAATGCGTTCGGGACAAGGCATCCGCATTGCCCTGTAGCTTCCCGGCTCTGTGCTCCACCATGAAACTGAAATTTTGGAGGGACAAGAACCACCTAGTGACCCTGGCATTCTTCTCCTTAGTTCTACTCATCCACGTGAGAGGAGAGTGGTCAGTTATGAGACGGAACTGTCGTCCCAGCAAGTAGTACCGTAGGGACTCTAATGCCCACTTTATCGCCAGACATTCCTTCTCTACGATACTGTAATTTTTTTCAGCTGGCGTGAGCTTCCTGCTCAGGTAAGTAATGGGGTGTTCCTCGCCATTCACCTCCTGAGACAGGACCGCTCCCAGCCCTACATCTGACGCATCCGTCTGCACAATAAACTCTTTCTTGAAGTTTGGCGCAATGAGGATGGGAGATCCACACAACGCAGACTTCAATGCCTGAAAAGCACCTTCTGCTTGTTCATTCCACCGCACCATGACAGGCCTTTTACCCTTCAGCAGGTCTGTCAGGGGAGCGGACATGGTGGCAAAGTTTGGTATAAACCGTCTGTAGTACCCTACAATGCCCAGGAATGCCCTGACTTGCTTTGTGCTCACTGGTTGAGGCCAACCCTGTATAGCATCAATCTTGTTGATCTGAGGTTTAATTATCCCTCGACCGATCACATACCCCAAATAGTGTGTCTCCTCCATTCCCAGCGCACACTTCTTGGGGTTTGCAGTCAGGCCCGCTGCCCTTAGAGTGTTTACTACGGCCTGTACCTTGGCCAAGTGACTCGCCCAGTCTTGGCTGTAGATGATAATGTCATCTAGATAGGCGGAGGCGTATCTCCTATGTGGCTTTAACACTATGTCCATTAACCGTTGAAAGGTAGCGGGGGCCCCATGAAGCCCAAACGGTAATACAACATAGTGAAAAAGGCCCTCAGGGGTGATAAAGGCTGTCTTTTCTTTAGCCCTATCTGTCAGGGGTACCTGCCAATATCCTTTAGTTAGATCCAGGGTGGTGAAGTACCGAGCACCCCCTAGTCTATCAATAAGCTCGTCCACCCGGGGCATGGGATAGGCATCAAACTTAGACACCTCATTCAATTTTCTAAAATCGTTGCAAAATCGCAACGTCCCATCCGGTTTGGGAATTAGAACAATTGGACTGGCCCACTCACTTTTGGACTCCTCAATAACCCCTAGCTTCAGCATCTTCTGAACTTCTTCTGATATGGCTTGTCTACGAGCTTCAGGGACTCGGTACGGCCTTAATCTTACCTTTACCCCTGGCTCAGTGACAATATCATGTTTAATTACAGATGTGTAGCCTGGCAACTCTGAGAACACATCTGTATTTCTTGCTACAAACTCTCGAGCCTCTCGCTGTTGCTCTTTGGTAAGGGTATCGGCTATTCGCAGTTCTGCCTCCGGCACTGGCTTATCTGCAGCCTGTGAGGGTAGCGCAGGAGGTGGACTAGCCAGAACCATCTCTGTATGCAGACTCTCTCTGTCTTTCCAGGCCTTCAACAGATTTACATGATAAGTCTGCTCGGGTTTTCTCCGTCCGGGCTGACGTATCCTGTAGTTCACCTCTCCTATTTTCTCTATAACCTCGTACGGTCCTTGCCATTTAGCGAGAAACTTACTTTCTACAGTGGGGACTAGCACCAACACACGATCACCGGGACTAAAGCTCCTTACTTTTGCTGACCTGTTATAAACCCGGCTTTGAGTTCTTTGTGCCTCCTCCATATGCTCTTTGACAATGGGCATGACGGCTGCCACCCTGTCCTGCATATCTGCGATATGGTCTATTACACTTTTGTGGGGGGTGGGCTCTTGTTCCCATGTCTCCTTGGCTATGTCCAGGAGACCCCTGGGATGTCTGCCATACACTAACTCAAACGGTGAGAACCCAGTAGAGGCTTGTGGGACCTCTCGGATGGCGAACATTAAATATGGCAACAGTACATCCCAGTCCTTCCCATCCTTGTTTACCACCTTTTTTAGCATACTCTTTAAAGTTTTGTTGAACCGTTCTACCAATCCATCCGTCTGAGGATGGTACACAGAGGTGCGTAACTGTTTAATATTAAAGAGCCGACATAGCTCCTTGGTGACTTTTGACATAAAAGGAGTCCCCTGATCTGTGAGGATCTCCTTGGGAAGTCCCACCCGGCAGAACATGGCAAACAACTCTTTAGCAATTAGTTTCGCAGAGGTGTGCCGCAGTGGGATGGCCTCAGGATATCGGGTAGCATAGTCCATGACTACCAGGATATGCTGATGCCCCCGAGCAGATTTAACTAAAGGACCGACCAAATCCATGGCGACCCTTTCAAAGGGTACCTCAATAATGGGCAGAGGTACCAACGGACTTCGAAAGTGTACCATGGGAGCATGCAATTGACAATCAGGGCAAGTTTCACAATACCTTTTTACCCTATCATATACTCCTGGCCAGTAAAAACGCTGCAAGATGCGTTCCAGAGTTTTTGTGGTACCTAGGTGCCCTCCCATCACATGCTTATGTGCAAGGTCTAACACCATCTGACGATATGGCTGAGGTACCATTAACTGCTCCCGGGTTTCACCGTGGACCTTATCAATGCGGTACAATAACTCCTGATTTACCACCACACGAGGGAACAACTTATCCGCACCTGGGTGCTGAGGTACGCCATTAATTTCTACCACATTTTCTCTGGCGCGGACCAGAGTGGGGTCCTGGAGTTGGGCAGTACCAAAGTTGTCACGGGATACCTCCAAATCAGACAACTGTGGTCCTGTCACTACCTCCTCAGTTTCGCCTGCCATAACATCTAGGGGAAACATTACACTTCCATCTTCTGTGGCGGTCACCCCTACGGCAGGAACTCCAGAGTCTGGGTCATCAGGCTCAGCTTCAGAGATCTGACCAGACAACACAGGAGAACAACCCCCCAACTCTTGGTTTCCCCGCCATAGAGTCCAGAACATGGGGAAGTCCCGTCCCAATATAAGGTCATGGGGCAAGTTCTTGACAACCGCTGCCTCATGTAGTGTCTCTCCACAAGAGGTCTGGAAGTTAATAACTGTGGTGGGGTAGTCCTTTACGTCCCCATGGATGCACAGGACTCCAATTGTGCGCCCTGTGACCGCCTTGGGGTCTGTGAGGGACCCATTAATCAAGGTCACCCGACTGCCTGAGTCCAGCAGGGCCAACGCGGGATGCCCTGCCACAGTCACCCGGCACAGGTGGCGCTCATCAGCAGAGTCGGGGCTAGTAGCTGTGTAGACAGGGGCAGCATAGAGAGAAACCCTTCTGGCGGAACTGCAGTCCATGGGCTCTGAGGAATTGGGGCAATGGGCTGCAATATGACCTGGCTCATGGCAGGTCCAACAGGTGGGAGCCTCCCCCCTCCTCCTCCCCTGGGGTACTTCCCGGACATTGGGCGTTGTCCTGCCCCGGGAATTTGTGGGTGACAAGACCTTCCGTGCCTTAAGGCCTGTCTTGGTATAAGGGGCTTTCTTTGTTAGGGCCTGAGTGGCACAAAACCTCTCCACCAACCCCACCAGCGCATCGGCATCAGACGGGTCCCCGTGTCCCACCCATTGTTGGATCTCACCCGGCAAGGCCCTCAGGAAACGGTCCAAAACAACCTTCTCGACCATCTGGGCTGGGGTGGATGTCTCCGGCTGGAGCCACTTGCGGACCAAGTGAACAAGTTGGTGCATCTGCCCCCTCGGTGGTAGCGCCTCTTGGTATCTCCAGCTATTCACTCTTTGAGCGCGTAGATGCTGATCCACTCCTAGTCGGGCCAAGATCTCTGCCTTTACCTTGGAGTAGTCCCGGGCATCCTCCTCGCTCAGGTCGTAGTATGCCTGCTGGGGATCAGCGACGAGGAAGGGGGCCAACACCTCTGCCCAGTGTTGCTGTGGCAACCTCTCTCGGGTGGCCACCCTCTCAAAGCCTGTCAGATAGGCCTCCACATCATCCTCGGCGGTCATCTTGGTCATAGCTTTGCGGACCTCTTTCCTGGCGTCCTTCACCGTCATTGCTGGGACAGTCCTTTGCTGAGCAGCGGTCAGGGCTGTTATCTGCTGGAGCAGCAATCTGTTTGTCTCTTGCTGCTGCACGTTGGACTGGACAAGCTGCTTGATTAACTCCTCCATGGCTGTGGCTTGCAGCTTCAGTGCTGTCAACTTCCAGGACATGCACTAGTGTATACTTCACTGCACTTCCCGCTCCAATCCACCATATGTGGGGAATTGCTCTGGTAGTTGACAGGTAGCAGTGCAGGAAGCAGTGACACACGCAGGTTTAAAAGTCCAACTTAAGTGTTTATTCACACTTGCAAAACAGAACACAAATTCAGCCTTGGCTTAGGCACATGCAAAAACATTATAAAAGTAATTCCTGCCCGGCTAGGCGCTGTCTAATACATTTTGAGGACCCTAGCTATCCGGGTACCAGGCTGCCTGGCACACGCTCTTGGCCAGCAGTAGTACAGGAGACCCTCAGTTACCTTTGCTGTGAGAATGCAATCTCGCTTTCAGCTCTCCAGGTAGGGCCTCCCCTACTGCTTCTGGCCTGCAGACTAAATCAGGCCCTAACGAGGCCTGTGACCTGCACCTGTGGGCTATACAAAAGCCCAGGACCGAAGCCCGGGTGGAGTAGGAGTCCCACTACCAGCCTACCCCTACTCCATAATAAGCAGGCCCAGTACGGACATTACCAATGTGTCTGTGTTAGCTAGGCCAACACAGACAAAACAGACTATTCCTGCTTATCATGTCTGCATTAACCCTTGGGTTACTGCAGACAAACCCAGGGCTTTTACCACCAGCATTTCATCTGCCTGTAAGACAGATAGCGGTTTTCCCACACAACACCTCTCACTTTCTCACAATGTGAAATGCTGTATTTTTGTTACTAACAGTGAATTAGAGAATGTGTTATTTTGTTATCCTGAGTATATAAGAATCTTCATGGAAATACCCCTTTAAGCTAACCATAAAGTCCTACATAACAATTTAAAGGAAACCTACCATCAGGAATCTACCTATTAAAGGGAACCTATCACCATGTTTGCACACATACAGCTAGTGACAGGTTCCTATAGAGCCCTATTATCTAACTGCTAAAACAGACATAAAACAAGACAAACAAAAAGAAAACACAATAAGGGGTAGTAAACAATCTGGGTCACAACTGAGAGAGTATATAATGAACAGAGTCAGAAATTAGGGGGAACATATAGTTTCCCAACAGGGACATTTTCTGGATAAGATTCTTAGGCATAAGTAATAGCGGTCAACGATGACACTAGCAACACAATTTTTTTCTGGAACTGCTTCATGGGTATTACTGGAAATACTGTGAGAGTGGGTATCAGCCTTAATGTCAACCAGTATGATATGTGATGACAAAATCAAACCGAGTAATTTTTTTGTGATTAGCTATGACAGTATTTTGGTGTTTAGTCCTATCAAAGAAGTGTCTCCATTGCTCATCCACTTAACAGCCAAGAGTTCACGATTATCTACATTATAATTGTGCTCCAAGGAGGACAATTTCCCTGAGCAAAAGTCTCTTGGCTGGAGCATCAAACTCCACAATTAAAGGTCGACTGAAATCAGGAAGAATCAAGACAGGCACATTCATAAAACTTTTTCATACCTGCTTGAATGCTGACTCAGCCTCTGGAGTCCGGTTGGTTACATCTCCACCTTTCCCAGTTAGATCTGTCTACAGCTTTGCCAGAATGGAAACATTTTTAATTCATTTTCAATAGTAGTGAGAAAAAACAAAAAAAAGTAATTGCAGGGTCTTGAGATTAGTGGGACATTCCCTGTTTTTGATAGCCGTGTCCTTATGGGATCCATACAAAAAGACTCTTTTTTGATGATATAACAAGGGAAGGAAATATTTTGGACTCCAAATAAGCACTTAAGCAAATAATAGTTTAGCGAATTAAAGTTTAGCAAATAAATACATTCCTGACATGTAGTATATGAGTGGCCCAATCTGTAGAGAAGAAGAGGATATCATCCAAACAAACAACAACACACATTGATTTTTTACAGTAATGTTATCGAGTTTGCAGTAGTCAATACAAGGTTTGAGACCACCGTCTTTCTTACCAACGAAAAAGAACCCTGTTCCCATAGGGGAGTTGGATGGATATGTCCCTCCTGTAAATTAACCTGAATTTATTCCCCCATGGCCACACATTCTGCAGGGGACAATTTGAAAATTTACCCTTGGGATATTTGGAACAAAAGTACAAGTTAAACGTGCATTTTTATTGGCACCCCTACCCTGGGCTCCATTGGGCTTTCCAGAATTTCTGGAAAAACACTTTAACAATACAAGTGATTCTAAATATAATTTATTATCCATTTTATTCTCTTTTCCAAGCCATATAATGCCTTCTTTTGCTAGGTAGCTTATGAAATGTTGCAAAACCTCATATGAACTGACCTCACCATTTTGTTACTCTGTATAACAATCATAAGACATAGGTGTCTAGAATTATTACACATATTTTTATTGCATATATTTTTACAGCAACAAAGATATCAAATATTTCAATAATTCATGGTGTGTTTTTTTGTGTTTTTATGCTTTTAAATAATTTTCAATGGAATTAAAATATTTAACCCTACTTCTGTCCTTGAAACTGTATGAAAAAAGGGACCATGTACTGAATTCCCTAAAGCTTTAGGTTCCTAGCACTGACACAGTTATCTTTGTTTTGGATGCCCCATAAACACTACGGTTATTACCACAACTCTATGTCATGTCAGATTGTTTATATCAGCTCAGGCTTTCTGCTGTAACACTCAAAGTGCCAATTTCTTTTGTTCTGTCAGAAAAAAAGATGTCATACCTAAAAAGAAAACATGGAAAATAAACTGTTAGCTCAGATAAAAACATATAATAAAACACTACAGTGGTCATGTGTGTCTCTCAGGAAATGTACCCACAATGAACTAACCAACTGAATTTTTTTTGAAGATAGCTTTATTTTTCAGGAGAACAAAACATTTTATTCTTGTCCTAAAACTTTTAGATAATGCGTGACAATGGACAATTTAAGTCCCAACATAGCTTCAACCATCTATCAGAAAAATATATTAAATCAATAAAATAATATCTTTATCTGAGACGTAGTCACCATGTAAGACTCATCTATAATTAGGTTAAAGAAGACAAGAAAACAGCAACATTTTTTAAATTGTTATTTTAATAGAATTACATTATTTGTGTGCCCTGCAGTTATATGTGAGACTTATGCTTTTAACCCCTTTCCACCGAGTTTTTGTGTTTCCATTTTTTAACTCCACATCTTCAAACATCTATATCTTTTTTATTTTTCCATGTAGAGAGCTGTATAAGGGCTTTCTTTCCGCATCACAAATTGCACTTCATAGTGACGGTATTTAATATTCCATGCCATGCCTAGGAAACGGGAAAAAAATTCCAAATGCAGTTTCCGGCGTATTCTTGTGGGCTCGGTTTTATGGCTTTCGTCCCAAATGACATGTCTTCTTCCTTCTTTGGGTCAGTGTGATCATGGGGATACCAAATTTGTATAGGTTTTCTAATGTTTTCATACATTTACAAAAATTAAAACATCTACCAAAAAAATTCTTCATTTTACCATCTTCTGGCGCTTATAACATTTTCATATTTCGGTTTAGATGTGGGTGGTGTAATTTTTTGCCTTGTACTAGGAAGCGGGAAAAAAATTCCAAATGCAGTTTCCGGCGTATTCTTGTGGGCTTGATTTTACGGCTTTCGTCCCAAATGACATGTCTTCTTCCTTCTTTGGGTCAGTGTGATCATGGGGATACCAAATTTGTATAGGTTTTCTAATGTTTTCATACATTTACAAAACATAAAACATCTACAAAAAAAATTCTTAATTTTACCATCTTCTGGCGCTTATAACGTTTTCATATTTCGGTTTAGATGTAGGTGGTGTAATTTTTTGCAGCTATTGATGACGTTTACAATGCAATCATTTTTAGCACCGCATGGCTTTTTGATCACTTTTTAAAGAATTTTTGATATTTTTCAAAATTGCAAAAAAGTGGTATTTTCGACTGTGGGTGCTATTTTCCATTACAGGGAAAGATGGGATCTAGGACCAAGAAATGGGTTATTAATATGCAGGGCTTTTTGTGGTCACTGATCCCCTTTTTGACAATGAGCAAATGTTAATGCCTGACCAGTCTTATGCTTTGTGCATATTCCACAGAATTACATCTAATTTCAACATATTTTTCAGAAAACATGTTCACTTAAACCTGAGGTATGAAAAAATGAGATTCTATTTGCTCTGTTCTCTTAAGAAAATGACTGTTTGTGGTAAACCTCAATGTAGTCCCTCTCCTGGTGTTCTACTAGGCTCCCATTTGCTTGATAAACCATCTCCTTGTCCTCACTGCTCTGCTACATCCTTTATTTAAACATGTTATTTACTGCCACTTCCTTCCTCTTCTCCTTTATCACATTTCACTGCTCTTAGATCTGTTTTACACAGTGCAAACGTTAGTGGCTTTTCTTTAACCTGAGTCAGTTACAAAAAGCAGTGAAGTAGAACAGTGTAAACAGGAACACTCATTTTCTAGATTGCCTCATACGTAGAGATGCAGGTACTGAGCAGAACAATGAGACATTGATTACTTCAAAGACACAAAATTAATGTGCAGATTTTGGAATAGGAACAAAGTTGCTGTATGTTATCAGTACCCAAAGTAACAGAGAAAAACACAATGTTATAGGGTTCTGTGTAACTATATAATAAAAGTATTGAAGTACCTGAAAATGTATAATGTGCAATTATAACCAGAGGTGGCATAAGAGAGTAAATTATCCATCCTGCTTGTGGTGCTACCTGCGTATTTTAGCATGAAATTATAGTATGATCAGATCAGGAAGTCAAAAAAGACTGTATACTTCTCTTCCTCGATGGATTCAGTGCAGCTTTTATACCACAGTGAGGAAGGTTTATTAATATGTCATAGTCCTCTGATACTTTTGTAAAATTTAAATCAGATCTTCATTCTCCTATGCAAACAAGCAAATGTTCATTAGTTGGGACTAATTAATTTAAACCCTTAACTGAATTTATATCGATGAAGTATCAAGCATGGGGAGCAAATTTACTAAAGACATCAGGTACCCAGAGGATGAAGCTTTTAGATTGCAGCCAAATCCTTATCACTGCACTTCTATGATTACAATATGGTGTGCTGGTCCATAACGACTTTGGTACCTGAATGTCCAAGTCAATTTTTACAATTCTGTTTTTCTGTTCTTCAAATGATGATAATAGACTTAAGAATACTTGACTTAAAGACGACTCCTAGTTACAGACACACCTCTGGATTCTGGTAGTTTTCTGAACTTTAGCCTCAGACTGAACTGAGCAACTGCAAGAGTTATCAAAGTTGTCTACAATGACGCTGTTTGTTTATTCTTGTTCATATGACAACCCAAAATTGAGAAATTCCAATTGTCACATGGACCAAATACTTTTGTCTAGAGTTACACTTACAAAATATACATTTTCCAACTTGCCTGTATGTGGAACAGCTTTATATATCATAACAGTTTATAATTTGTTTCTATCATGACAATGATGATAAAGTGAGACATTAACCCCTTCCCACACCCTGTTGTAATTCTACGTTATAGGATGCGGGTAGTTCCCGCACCTTGACGTAGAATTACGTCATGGTGATTGCCCGAGCCTCAGGGCTGCCTTTAGTAGCAGCCTGTTAGGATTGTGCTTATACCACGATGTAACAGTGCAGCTGTCAGCCTATGCAGAATACATAGGCTATGTAGTAAGCAGCAATACATTAGTATTGCAGTGTATTACAATGAACAAGTGATCAAATGATCACCTGTTCACGTCCCACTCTGGGACAAAATAAAACAGAAAAAAAAATTATAAAAAAAAGGGCAATAAAAAAAATTATTAAAAAAGAATAAAAGTCCCCTGAAAATAAAACATTAAAAAGTGAAAATCACCCAAAAAGCACAACATATTGCGTATCCCAACGTTCGCAGGGTAAACGCCGTAAAAAAAAACACCCAAAAATTCTGAAATTTTCACATCTGACCTCACAAAAAGCGCATAAAAATGATCAAAAAGTAACATTTACCCCAACATGATAGCAAGAAAAAGTACAGCTTGTCCAGCAAAAATTAAGCTCTAAAACAGCTCTGTAAACCAAAAAATATAAAAGTTTTACCCATTAAGCCATGGTGATGCAAAAACAAGCAAATTTCTCACAAAATGAGTTATATATTCTGTAAAACAAGTTAACAATTAAAAAAGCTATATAAATGGGATATCGCCGTAATCGTTATGACCCATAGAATAAAGGTAATACATTATTTTTATGGTACGATGAACATCCAGGAAAAAAAAATGTTAAAAACCACAAACAAGAATTAATCATTTTTTTAACCACCACCAAGAAAGAGTTAATAAAATCTGATTATTAGCTATTGAGGCCCCCCCCCCCCCCCCCCGGGAATGATGTACATGAAATGTGGATCTCATCTACCGAAAAAAAAAAATTTGAAAAATGTAAAAAAAATCTATAAAAAGTGGTCAAAGGTCGTATAGTCCTGAAAGTGGTAGCAATGAAAATGTAATCAAAAGTTGCATGAAATGACACCACCAACAGCTCAATACACTGAAGTAAGAAAAAGTTATAAGTGCCAGAAAATGGCAAAATCCCAAAAACATTTTTTGAACAGGAAGTTTTAATTTCTGGAAATGTAAGAAATCTATATGAAATCCTATTTGGTATCCCCATGATGGTATTGAACCAAAGAATATAGTAGATATGTCATTTGGGGTGCACAGCCGTAACATCCAAGCCCAGGAGAAAACAGCGCAAATGCATTTTTTTACCATTTTGACTGCATTTGTAATTTTTTTCTCCGCTTCCATGGTACATGGCATGGAATATTCAATACAATTGCTATGAAGTGCAATTTGTTACGCAGAAAACAAGCCGTCACAGAGCTCTTTAAGTGTAAAAATAAAAAAGTTATAGATCTTCAAAGGTGGGGAGTGAAAAATGGAAATGAAAAAACAAAAAAGAGCCAGGTCGTTAAGGGGTTAAAATTTTCACTCTTTGTTTCATTGCAGCCAATGGGTAAGATCAAAAAAGTATATACTTTTTTGCTCATTAATTAAAGGGTCTGAATACTTATAAAGTGAAACTTTTAAAGGGATCAGAATACTTTCCACACCTACTGGACCGATTTGGCAAGCTCTGTGCAGCGCTGTGTAATCTGTGTGTGCTATATAAATAAAGGAATTATTATTATTATTATTATTATTATTATTACATCTGCAAACTGACAGCTCTGTCTCCCCAAAGCTCCCTCTCCATTCTGCCTTCAACTGATGGGTTACAAATTGAATGACCTTCTAAACCAAAGCACCTAAAAACAAAGTTTCATTTTAAAGAGAGAATCCTTCATTTTGTGCCACAGAAGCAGAGATATCCACAGCAATATGACAGCTGGGAATGGAAGCTGCATATATCAATAATACTCACATATGTAAATTTAGCAGCATTTGTCTCTGGTTTTGTGGCACCTAAAATATTTTAAGGGACATTAAAGAGGAGCTTCTCCTCTTTAAAATGACACTAGGTTTCTAGGTATTTCTAGATATTTAAAGTGTACCCCTGCCAGGATGTTCACAGACATCCAATCTGAACAGGGTATGTGCAAATAGGATGGATATTGCCATATGGCAAACATAAAATGGGTGGTGTCAAAATATTGACGAAACGGGTAAGGAGTGTAGGTATATGTGCATTAGGGTCAGAATAGCCACCTACAGGGACAAATATCATCAAAAGGGATAGAGACAGAGCCCCCTGGTACACACCTTCTCCCTGAGTATCCTGACCAGGCTGTGGTAAGACCAATCCTTTTTATAGACTTTTTTTTTTATGCGATACATATTCGATATTTTAATGATCAGAAGTAAACGTTAAGTTGTATTAATGGAAGTACAAGCAGTCCCCGGGTTACATACAAGATAGGGTCTGTAGGTTTGTTCTTAAGTTGAATTTGTATGTAAGTCGGAACTGTATATTTTATCATTGTAATCCCTGCCAGAACTTTTTTGGTCTCTGACAATTGGATTTTAAAAATGTTGGATTGTCGTAAGAACCAGGATTAACAATAAAGCTTAATTACAGACACATTTGATAACTGTTACAGCTGTTTATTGTAGCCTAGGACTAAAGTACAATAAATTACCAATATCCAGAGGTCCGTTTTTAACTAGGGGTTGTATGTAAGTCGAGTGTTCTTAAGTAGCGGACTGCCTGTACCGTGCTTTAGATATATGAAGATTTATTGTATTTTAAAATGTTTTTGTGTTGTTTACACACGGCTATTTTAAGTAGCAAAAATGCAATATACTGTTGTTTTCTATTTTGTGAATGAGGCCTTATGGTCATAAGAAAACAGTTTAACCACATAAACCACAGATATATCAGGCATATCTTCTTAGCGTGGCATCAGGAAAATGAGTTATGTAACCTTAGAGATAAGCAGTACTGCTGTGCTCTAAAATGGGCATTTAATTTACAAAAGTCTGGTCAATTGGTTGATGTGACTGTGGTTAGCTTAGCTTACAATGAAAGGGAATTTTATTCATGACACATGAAAACAGTATACAGCAGTACTTCTGAGGCTGAGATACACTTTGTATAGGTTAAAACAATCCTGGTCAGTTTTGACATTGCAATGCTATAATATACATTCTGCATGATGTCTCATTGAAACAACTGTTTAATGACCTAAAACACTGCAAAACAATTCCAGCCATTTGGACTATATGGCATTAAATATGTGGCCTTTAGACTCATCCAGCTTACAGGAGGAGCTTCAGGAAGCAATTGGAAGGATTATATGAACAAATGAACAGATACTATGCTTGAGGAATACTGAAAATAAAGAATTATTTAATAAAAGCCTCAGTATTGTAATGATAATATTTCCTATTTATTATTATTTATTATTTTCATAATTCATTGTTATATCCAGTATTTTCTACATTGGTTGATGAATTGCATATGTATCTATGTAGAAAGGAAAAAAAAGTATTCAATTTTGTATCTGAAAATCTGTCTAATTTTCCTTTTCCCTGGATCCAATTCATCTCAATTGAAGATTGGATACAGCACACTTGGTCATATACACCATACATAGCACAGTCTTGGTTACTTGTTCTGTTAAAAAAGAAGCAATGGTTCCATTTAGCCCAAACCAGACTAGATGCGTTAAATGCAGTAGTCATGATACAGCAGCCATGCTGGTTAAATATGCCTTGCATTGTTAAATTATCACCAAAATGTCACTAGCAAAGCACCACACACAACAATCATGGCGGGAACCACGTTTGTAGAGAACACCCGCTCTACATTTCTGCGGCAAAGGTAACTCTTGGTTTTCTTTTAATTGCACAGTCCTTATAAGAGCCAGTTTCATCATAGCATATGATGCTTTCTATGGCTGCACTTGAGGATAACTTTAAAATTCTTGACATTATCCCGATTGATTGACCCTTATGTCTTAATGTAATGATGAGCTGTCATTTATCTTTACGTGGTTGAGAGGTTCAGACTATAATGTGAAACTGAAAAGTAGTTGAATAGGGCTGAACACCGTTGTTATCTTACAATACAACAAAAAATGCACTAATTAATGCTTTTAAAAGGGCATCTGTTAGTTGAAAAGAATTCCAGGTAACAACCTCATACATCTGATTGAGGAAACAACAAAAAGCATGCAAAGCTGTTATCAAATCAAATAGGAGTTTAACACTTTTTTCTTTACTACTTAAAGGGACAAATTTACTAAAAACTATGAGCAGTGCGCCAGATTTATGATTTGTGGCATACGTTCTTCATGAATCCGGCGCTCCCTGCACTGCCCCAACTTTTTGGGTCATGTTACGCATTTCTCTCAGACTTTGCATGTTAAAGGTGGGAAACGCTGACGAAATTTGTGTCACGTGAAGAATTATACAGCCGTGACACAAAAGGGTTTTTTGCATTTGAAAGAATGTGCAAAGTCTGACAGAAAAATTATTATTTCCCCAGACAGTGTGCCTATAAACTCTGTATTGACCTACCAACAATGTCACGTCAAGTCAGTAAATGCCAACAACTTTAAATGTTACCGGTCAGAAGGGAGTAGAACCTACAACACCCATGAACCCTGAAGATATCAGTTTTGCATCATATAGCTCTCTAAGCATTTATACAGTATATGGAGCAGGACTTTGAAGGATTATAAATTCTTCATATACATTTTAGAACCATATATATATACATGACCTTATTGAGGGTCGCTCCATGAAAGATAGAGCAGGTCCTTTTCCTACCCGTATTTGTGGAGCTCTAGCCTATGATAAATGTGCCCCAAAAAGGGCACAAACCGATACAGGTAATTCTTCTTCTAGGAATTGTTATAGTATGTCATCAGTTGCTGGATACACAGCAACATTGTTCTTTCTTTTAAAGAGAAGTTGAGCTCCAGCTATTTGCAATGTTATGGCATATTCGGTAGATATGGCATAATCTTAATCATGAGAATAGCCCTGTAACAAATTGCACTTTCATTTAAATGACCAATAATTCTAAGCTGGCATTATACATTGTTACTTATGTTTTTGAAATTCAGAACAAAAGCGCAAAAAAATCAAGGTAGAACTTTGAAACAAGAATGGAAAGCTAATAAATCCTTGGCACGGCCACCTGTAGTAAGTCTACAATCACAGGGATATAATTCTGTACTTAAAATTGTTGCTTTGTTTTCTTACATGGTTGCTGAAATATTAACTGTTGCATTTGAAAACTGGGATCATCAAGAAGATGAACTGGGATCATCAAGAAGATGATTAAATTATTATAACGTAGATGTCCATTCATGAGGGTACCGCTGAGAACATGAATTCCTTTAAACTATAATTTACATCAAGATTCAGAAGAGATCATGCAACATTATCCCTGAATTCCACTGAGCAATGAAAGAACACTTGTGGGAGATGCTGGAGTATACAGTGATTGTTATTATTATTTATAATGTGTATATGGAAAACAAACACTACAATACCACAGGAAACATGTGTTCTTAAGATTGAATTATTCTTCATTTTGAAAGCAATATTGTCCTCAGTGCACTTTGTGAACACAGCAGCGTCCTGATAAAAAGAAGAGAAGAGCGCCAGTGTTTATGCATAAACACCTCCCCAGAACAATGGAATTCTTCTTTGAAAAATGATATTATGAATCATTTAAAATCACTGATATGATAACAAATAAAGTACATCACGTGGAAGGGCTCGGAATTACCATGCAAAGTAGAAAATACCCGGCATGTGCCTGTCACTTAGATGACTAGAACCATTCTAAATAATCTTCTGCTTCTTGTAGATGATGCTAGGTGATAATGGATAGAGTGCATAGATAAGGGAAATGTAAATAAACAATGAAGGTACTTAGATATGCATCATCTCAGTCACTGAAGAAAATGGGATATTGGTCTACAAAACAATTTAGGGGATTACATGAGTTGAAACAAGGTGACTGTCTAGAAAAAGGAAAAAGTTCTCCAGCACTCCAACGGACAAATTAATAAAAATCTTCTTTCTTTGGACTTATAAAAATCCATAGTGCAAGCAAATATCTCGCCCTTAAACCGTTTTGACTAAGCATAGTCTTAACCCCTTCCAACTCAGCGGCGTATATATCCGCCACTGAGCGCAGTGACTTAGCACTCAGCGGCGGATATATCCGCCTCTGAGATGATGCCGGCTTGTCATTAGCAAACACGGGGTGCTGGCTGTAACATATAGACGGTACCCCAGTGTAACACCCGCGATCAGAGTGGGCTCCGTTCGCAGGAATGTAACCCATTAAATTCCCCCGGTCAGCGCGACCGCAACATCTAACATGCCTCTGGGGGGTCTTTACCCCAAGATCGCCCCTCCCCCCCCCGAGCCATTTTCGGGGGGCCCGGACACTGCTATGGCATCTCTGGGGTCCGATCAGGACCCCAGAAATGCCTGCAGGCACTGCCATTAAGATGGTGTCTATGACGTCCTCTTACAGGCAGAGTGTCAGCCTATGCATGTGCATAGGCTGACATTGCTAATACCCTGCAATACTCATGTCAGATGAATCAGATGAATGCTTGTTCATGTCCCATGGTGGAAAAAGTGAAAAAGTAAAAAAAAATGCTATTCAATAAAGAATAAAGTAATAAATCAATAAAAATGCCCATAAGCCCCATAACATATAACCCCCCAAAAAGTCTAAATCATAACAAAAACCCCACATATATAGTATCACCACGTCCATAACAACCCGTATAATAAAAGTAAATCATTATGGAACCCATGCGATGAACGCTGTTAAAAAAAACTGTTAAAAACCCACCAAAAATTATCATTTTTACCTTTGCAATCTTACAAAAAAATGCAATAAAAAATCATATGTACTCCTGAATGATACTGGTGCAAATTACAACATGTCCCGCAAAAAACAAGCCATCCATCAGCTCCGTAGCCAAAAAAATAAAAATGTTATGCCACTTGGAAGACGGCAATGCAAAAATGATAGATTTTTCCCCACATTACGGTTTTATTTGACAAATTTAGTAAAACCTAAGAAAATGTATTCAAGTCTGGTATCCCCGTAATCGTATCAATCCATAGAATAAAGATAACATGAACACGAGAATAAAAAAAGTCAAAAATCCACTAAAGAATTGATGCTTTTCTAATCCTGCCCTCAAAAACGAGTTCCTAAATTTTAAGCAATAGGTGATACCAACCCCAAAATGGCAACATTGGAAAAAGCATCTTATCCCGCAAAAAAGAATGCAGCCACATTGCCCCAATAATGAAAAAAGTGAAAATTTTATAGCCTACAAAACGAGGCAATGAGAAAACTAAAATCCCGGCAGCTGCAGGGCGCTTCTTCCCTTCTGCGTCTCCCCGTGTGCCCATAAAACAAGTTTTAAGGCTAAATGAACGTATTACCAGCACAATTTGACCATTCTAAATTTCACATTTACCACTAAAATGAAGCGCAACATGGGGAGAAAAAACAATCCCCGAATTGTTTTGATAAGTAACAGTGTTCAAAAGTTATAACCATATAAAGCGACGCAAGTCAGAATCAAAAAAATGGGGCTGAGCCTTAAGCTACAAAATGGCTGCATCCTCATGGGGGTTAATCATGGTCTGATGAAGGTGACTGGTCTAGGAGTGCTCCCACATTATCTTTTTCTTGTTTTACAGATCCAGGCAGTCCCCTGGAGTTGAATTTGTATTAAAGTTAGAACTGATATATTTTATAATTGTAGCTCCAGAGAAAATTTTTTGTTACCCTAGTGACAATTGGTTTTTCAAAATTTTGTGCTGTCATGTGAACAAGGATTATCCCTAAAAGTTCATTACAGTACTGAGGTAAAGCATCCAGAGAGCTTCACCCGAGGTCACAGTGGGCAGAGAGGTCTGTCTGTAACTAGGGGTTGTCTGTAAGTCAAGTGTCCTTAAAGGGGTTTTCCCATGGGATAGGGCCTAACTTGCTGAGACCCCCACAGATCCCAAAAATGATCTGCTCCTTTAATCTCTATAGAGCTGACGGAGATTGCGGTGCTCAGCAATTTCCGTCAGCTCTATAGAGATTAGAACGGTCATGCGCAGCTGGCTGCTCCATTACTCTGACTGGGTGGTGAGAGGTCCCCTTGTGTTCGCAATCTGTTGGGGGGCTCAGCACTGAGATCAGCAAGTTGATAGGGCCTAACTTTAGTTCATGGGAAAACCCCTTTAAGTTGTGGAACATCTGTATACAGATTACTTATTGGTTTCTTATTGTCTCTGCAGAGACTTGCATTATTAAAAGAAAAACAAAAAAACTATCCCAGACAACCCGTTTTATAGATGTAGTTATTGAGCTCCAGCTATATCAACTCTATGACTAGCATTACAATCTCTATTATATCCTAGTTTTATTCACATTTCTTCTTTCTGCCAACTGAACTGCTTCAAAATTTATAGACAAGAATAAAGCATCATATCTATCTGTCACAATATCACATTGAATACTGAAGAGAATAAAGTAAATGAAACCACTTTAGATATAAGATATGGCATCAATATAATACTGTTAGGCTTTTTTGACTCTTGGTTATCAGCTATTTGCAAGGGCCGTGGTTGAGCACTGAGTTCCTTGTTGACAGGCACCGCTCCAGTCACAAAGCTGCAATATGCTGTAATTCCAGGCACTGCTGAAAATTAACCCCCACCCGCCAAAGGTGTCAAGTAATTTTCACTAAGGGCCAGATAAGTCTTATGATTGCTTTAAAGGATCAATTATAATTGCAATAGTTTATAAATTAAAAGCACAACAGAGGATGTCATGCATTAAGAAATTATCCTTAGTTTGTAATAAACAGGTTGCAATGTGCCCCTATGTTTCAATATTACTACGTGGCTATGGCAAATCTTTCTACAGGATTGAATACAGGTCTCACTTTTCTCTCCTGTTTGTTACACGTCTGTGAGTATTAACCCTTTTGCTCATCTCCTG
Organism: Engystomops pustulosus; assembly: GCF_040894005.1. Lineage (NCBI taxonomy): Eukaryota > Metazoa > Chordata > Amphibia > Anura > Leptodactylidae > Engystomops > Engystomops pustulosus. Next base: position 78,549,900 of record NC_092415.1, on the reverse strand, counting down.
GCTGCAGTATGCTATGAGCACTATATTGAAACATCAAACTGAAAGTGAATGGGTTAATCTTCCCATCTCAGAGCTGTTTAACCAAACACAGGGAGATTAGATGTGAGCTCTTATAGCCTCGATAGTCACAGACTGTACAGGCTGGAATATGGATCTCTATGGGAGGGAGTAGCTTGATTTATTTTACAAACTATACAGAATTTGTTAATTAAGGATTTTAGAAAACTGTTCATCCAATCCACCCCCTCCCTCACACAATAAAAATGATCTTAAATGACGGTTACACTTCAACTACTCCATAACTGTTAAGCAAACTTAAGGAGTAATTACATTTGTACAGTATTTCTGATATAACCAGCCATTTATGGGCAACCATGAAGCTGAGCATATTGTAAAATAACCTGAGACACCAACACATTTTTCTTATTCCACCATGATCCTTGTTCTACCATGTGTTGCCACCATTATCCGTCCCCCATAAAATTTTCCTTATCCCACCATCTGCTGAGGCTATATCAATCCCCCGCTAGCTGACAGCACCCCGAGTCCTCCAGCACAACTCCCAACAGGAACCCTTCACCGAATTCGCCAAATGTCTTCCAATTTTCTTTGAGCCAAACCCATATCATGCTTTTGGTACACTCAGTTATCTTCTTCATCAGATCCCATCATTCTCTTTTTCAGCTGCTTCCTTCATTTCTCTGTATCTCTTACCTACAAGACTGTAGTGCGTCCGTGGGACCTTAAGGGCATTAACTCCAACCTATATTAAACAATGTAGTAAAGTGCATCTGCTCTACAGCACTTCTGTTTTCGAATATGATCAGCTATAACTAAAATTGCCTGGTCCTACTTAATGTGTATAATGCGTGTGATGAGCAAAATCAGAGAGTTGGACAGCCTATCTTACATAGCTTACACGTGTAACAGGGGCTTGGCCGATCATGCATATGTATGAGGGAATTGAGGAAAGGTAGGTGTTGACTGCCATGGGTCCTGTGCTGTATGAATATTATAGCCTTTACAAGTCTGGAATTTTCATCCTACCTATGGTACAGGAAGCAAGCTTCTTGGGGATTGGGGGATGTGTTCCTTCTGCCTGTCTTTGGAGGGACTTCAAAGGTCCTGAAATGGCTCTTGTATACATGAGGATTGGGAGCAGGAACAGATTTACAAGGATTTCATGGGAGAAGGTCCTTCTCATTATCAAATTTAAAGGGTCGTTTGGGTGATCACGAGTGCCCTAGAAAGCTTGGGCCCTTGGTTACCGCCCCAAACTACCTATATTAGTTTGGAAAAGAATGGTTGACAGCTATCTCTTGTGTATGGGGGGGGGGGGGGCTTAACATCTATCATAGTTTTATAGTAGCATAGTTTATATGGTTGAAAAAAGACAATCAATGTTCTGCTTAAAAGTTCTGCCACAAAATTATTTAGTCTGTTTAATAAGCAGAAGCTCTTTCACGTTCTCTTATAAGTAAATCTCATATTGGCGGTCTGTTCAAGAGCCTTATCTCTTTTAGTCTACAAACTTATCTGTTAGTCTATCTATACCATGCAGACACCTCTTCTTCCTCCTGCTAAGTTCTGCTTCGAGCAATGTTAGCCTATTGCCTGATAACACCATTTCCTTTTTCCTGCCTCACATTGATCATACACACAGCTGTTATCTCGTTAAAATATAAGTAATAATATGGAAGCTTCCAATGGAGAACAACCCCAAACCTGTCAAATTCTACTGCCATAGCTCTGGTTATGAGAGGCCTCTTCACAAATACAGATCTGTTCTTTTGAAGTTATTCTACAACTACAAAAATATTATTAGGACTACAGACATGCCTGAATGTTGTCATCAGATCATTCCAGCTGGTTAAGTAGGATTACACAGTTAAAAACACTGAAGGACTGAGAAGTAGTCTCATGGCTAAACTTACTGTACTCCTCTACTCTAAACGTCACAAAACTAAATCCTGCCAACTCTCACAATGTAGTAATAGTAGGGAGATATCAGATGGGTCTGAAGAATTTTTCTATGATAGAATCAGAGTATTAAAATATTTTGTCACTTATATACAGGCATATTAGGGTAATCTAACAAAGCTCAATGCATACAAACGTTAGTAGAACTGAAATGTTTGTTTAAAATAGCTGCAAGAAAATGGCCAATAGAATCTTTAGTCACTGTATGTGATCCACAAGAAGAATAGATTCAGTAAAAGTCACTATACAGTAGCTATTTGTTTTCATATGTAATATGCAATAATAAAAAAATATGCTGTGATTTTTTTGTAAATCCGAAAAAATGAAGCTCTTCTGTGACTTTAATGGTAACTTATTTCCCCTCAAATTTAGCATAAATCAATAGTACTTGGGAATCTTAAGAAACTTAAACTGATATATATCCTATGCAAGAAAGACTTTTCTTTCTATACTCATGAGACTCCTTATTCTGACATTCGCTCTTAAATATATCATACATCATCCTTATTTCAAACACAAGCAGAGATATTATGCTGCAGCTAACAGTAAGTTATCTTTCTGGTCAGTATTTTTTCATAATAGCAAGGGTAGTAGGGCAAGTGTTCCTGTTTTCTCTATGACTTTCTGGATTAGGTAAAACGAACAATAAATCGGCCAGAACAATTCTTACCCATAATAACTTATTATGAAATGTTATCTGAAGGTTGGTTATACTTTACAGAATATGAATGCTGTGTTTAGACCTTCTTCATGATGGAGAAGTAACTACATTAACGCCAGCGCAAAGCTGTGGTCTATTCTATCTGTACAAGTGTGACCATTCCATGAAAATATACTGCAGCCTCCCCTAGGTTTAAATTTGTCAAGATTTTACAGTTGATATATGAGTTTTTGAAGTCTGCTTTATCTATTCAGTGACTGAAGTTGTAGCTCGGTTACTCATTGGTGTGCAAATAATTTCTGGTTCATGTAGCAGTAAAAAGGCTAAAGGGCTTCACCTTTAACTTTCTGAGCGGCACTCTTTAAGGGCATCTCACCATCAATGAATGCCTTATTGTCAGCAGATACCCATCATGCTAGGTCTATGTTTCTGAGAAACTAAACTGAAAACAGTAGTACGGTAGTTTTTTTTCGAATTTTACTGTTATTAATAATAATCTTTCTTTATATAGCACCATCAAATTAAGTCACTTCACATTTATGGGAATTAAGATAATGGAAATGATTTAAAAGAAATGTAACTTTTAATTGCATTTATATGTTATGTTTGTAGATGTAGATTGCACACCAGTTGGGAACCAATATAAGTACAACAAAACAGAGATAAAACATTGCTGTAACTGAGACCGTGTCCGGGTATGACTGTACATTTTCTGGGGAACAATGTCTTACTTATGAGGATACTAATAACCAATTTTAATGTTTCAAGTGTCGCTTTAGGGATTTTTGTTATTGTGAACATTTTCTTAACACAACTATAAAATACATTTCCCGAATTTCTATGACTTGAATAGTTTGTTGTATTGCAGAATTTCTTTCTACATGATGTACTCATGAAATGCAGATTCTCTGTACACGACGTATGTGCATGCTGACCTCAAACTGACGTTGTAATGATGAAGAGGAAAAATCATGACACTAGTTTATGCACTGGAGAGGACCCCTACTTTTGTTATGGGGGTCATGTGGAGGACACATCTTCATCAGAGCTGGCAATACCATGAATTATGAACAGTGCGGTCTTAATGGTCTAGTATTAAGGTCTCTATTTAATGGTTTACGTTCAAGAATTGTATTTGATCTTCCCTCAAAAAATACAAAAATATCATTGTGTTGCAAAAGGGATATTATTTGGTTAGTTTTATGTTTAATGCAACAGTACAGCAGACCCATGTCATCTTTACAGTCACGGATGACATTTGTAAAGGTAGACTGTAAACCTCTATGCAAAGGGACATAATTTATCTATGCAGTATATATATATATATATATATATATATATATATATATATATATTTGACTTTTTAAACTGCTTTTATTGAGTAATGCAATGGGCTTGGACTGGATTAGAGAGTTGTAGGGGTGAACGCTTCTCTCCGTAGGGAGGCATGCTGTTGGGCCATTTTTATGGCAAAAGATAGCACGCTCTATTTTTTTTCTGGCAAATGCCCGGTACTGTGACACACTGTACCGTGCCGAACACAATGCGCTCCTATGGCGGCTGTATGCTAGCTGCTGTTCATAACGTAACAATGTATTCTAGACTTTAGAATGAACATTAGATATTGTACATAATATGCAGTAATGTGCAGTATTACAATATATTCAAGTACAGTGGGTACGAAAAGTATTCAAACCCCTTTAAATGTTTCACTCTGATTTATTGAAGCCAATTTGGAAGATGAAAAAATTATGTTTTTGGTAATTGATATACACAATGCCTCCTTAACAGAAAAAAACTGTATGTGGGCTTTCATATGCCTGGAGGAGAGGCTTCTGTCAGCACACTCTTCCATAAAGTCCTGGCTGGTGGAGGACTGCAGTGATAGTTGACTTTTTGGAACTTTCTCCTATCTTCCTACTGCATTGCTGGAGCTCAGCCACAGTGATTTTGGGGTTCTTCTTTACCTCTCTCACCATGGCTCTTCTCTCACAATTTCTTAGTTTGGCTGAATGGCCAGGTCATGGAAGAGTTGTGGTCATCCCAAACGACTTCAATTTAAGGATTATGGAGGCCACTTTGCTTTTAGAAGCCTTGACTGTGCTTCTAAATTCTTTTGTAACCTTGGTCAGTTATGTGCCTTTTCAATTGCATCACTGAGCTCCTTGGGCAGTTCCTTAGACCTCAGGTGCTCTGACATGCAATATGAGCTGTGAGGTTCAATTAATTCACAGCAGGAATCTAATGAAGGAGTAGAACCATCTCAAAGAGGATCAGTAGGAAATGGACAGCTTGTGAGCTAAATATTAATGTAGCAGAAAAGAGTCTGAATACTTATGACCATGTGATATTTCAGTTTCACTTTAAATTAAAAAGTTAGCAAAAATATCTATATCTTTTCGATGTCAGATGAGCCGATAAGAGGATATGTGCAGGTTTTAAGCCTTAGTTAAAGAGCAGGTTGCCATGTGTGAAGTACAGGTCTTGTGTGCAGGATGTTGGCCTCTGTGGACGAGTAACTCATGTAGGAGACTGGAGCTGCAAATAATGTGCTCGGCAGACTAGAAACAGTTGTACAGTAGCCATGCCCCTTGCTTCCCTTTTTAGGGTACATATAAGGCCTATTTAGTACAAGTTTCATTTACATTGACTGAATAGATGATTCTATTTCATTATTTATGTGTCTGCTGCTAGAACATTTCTTTAGTTTGGTAGACAACCTATGTTAATGCCAAGTGAGACCTATTAGTGTATTCAATGTTAAGCTGAATAAATAATTACCGAAGGCTATATGAAAAAAATAGATAAATCTCACTTTTATTGACTCATTGCCATTTACTTCTGTATTGACTTTCCATGCAATTCGTTACAATCATGTTTATTTTAACAATTAACTAAAATTGTTCTATTCCTATGCAACTGCATATTTGAAATATGTAAGCACACATTTCCATTTTGTTGAATTACTGAGTCTATGTAAATGTGACCTTGGTGAGGGCCACAGCATAATGTGCAATGTGCCTGGGTGAGAAGACTAGATATACATTTACAGCTAAACCAAGACTTAACGGTAGCAAATGCTCCTAAATTCCCCCACAAGTCAAAGCAGCATTGTTTAGAGCACTCTTTGGTCTGGCAAAGATGGTATCATTACATTGCAGAAAAGGTAGATAGGTGGCATAAATAATAAGTAAAAATGACTTAACTGGGAATAAAATGGCCATTGACGTATTGACGCTACTGCAGTTGCCCAATGACATTGTTAGGAAAAGGGGACGCAGTGTGGGGCAATGCTAGAGCCCGAGCCCACCAGCAACTGAAAAAAAAGAATTGTATCTGCCTGCTTCTTTCTGCAGTAGCCACAGCAGTAGAGTCTGTGAGATAAGCCAATTATGGGATGGTAGGCAGAAAAGTCATCAAAACTGCCCACTGTTTACAGTCCTAATGATGCAGAAACATTTTTTGGTGTCAATGTATTTTTTCTCCTGTTCCTGTACAGATAACAGGAGCATATTGGGTCTTCTGCTGTGAGAGACCCTAGGGAGAAGGCAGTTTATTACTTATTATCCTCACTACATAGCAATGAATGTGACCAACAGTACAGCTCTTGTCAAGACTTCTACCCGCATTGAGCGGTTGTTTCCCCCATTAATTGGTGTTCTTACAGATACCTAATTTACACTGAAAAATATTTTAAACACAAAAATTCCTAAGCATCTATTATGACTTTATGGTAAGAACATTGGGGCAGATACATTATAACTTTTCTGACAGTTTTTTGGTGCAAAAGGCATATAACAAGCCTCATCTCCACCAATTTTTAGAGCCGAATGGGGTGGGCAGGGGTAAGCAGGAGAGGGAATGGCTGGTCATCATTTTTACTATAGCCCGTGCAATCAGGGTAAACATTAAAGTAAACCTGTCACCAGGGTGACAGGTTCTAATGGCCTATGCTGGTTTTAAAATTGCGTTTGTCAGCATTCTGAATAATTTTAGTACTTTATAATTGTTTATACCTGGCTCCCTGCCAGCAGCATGTGGGCAATTATGGGGTAGGTCAGGTGCCGCTGTGTGTGTGCCTGTGTCTCAGTCACCTCATGCATTCTTCCTCTCCTCCACACCTTCCCCCTCCTTTCCCTGCTTGCTCAATGCACATGACAGGAAGTGGGGAGGGGTGAGGGAGTTGGAGTGTGGAGGAAAGGAGACTGAAACAGGCACACAGGCTGTCTGAGCTGCCCCTCCCCCCACCCAGGGACTGACCATATGCTGCTGGCAGGGAGCCAGGTTATGTAGATTAAACTATTATAAAGTACTGAAATGATTCAAAATGCTGACAAAGGCATTTTTAAAATCCCGCCTCCTGAAGGAGCAGAAGTGAAATGCACATTGGGGTGAGGAGAACCAAGGCTTGTCTCTGCAGGTATGTGTGGCTACACTTAATGCTGATACATTAGAACGGCAAAAACTGCTGGACTTAAAATGCATATGATCTGATCTAATTGTGGTGGTTTACATACACTATGTCGTGCTAAGAGATTGACTATATCTATATATAAATCTATATTTATAATTGCAGAAAATATGAAATACAACTATTTTTAACATGAATGAACTAAAGATTGGATATTTATTTTTCTAACAATTAGTTTTTGTATGTGGTGGTTTGTATTTCTCATGCATTCAAAGGGATACCCCTCCAGGTCTGACCTGCTAGAGGTCGTGTCCAGATATACTAAGAGTCGAGAGCTTCTTAGTATATTTGACTTGCAGACAACCGGCAGAGGGCAATATTAATACTGGTGTTTAAAAACGCAGCTCAGCTCATGTCTGCAGGAAGGAGGGGGAGGAGAGAGAGAGCTGTGAAGAAATAATGATATTAACACAAGGACTCATTCAGTTTGCTGGCACAAAGCTAGGTATTCTTCTCTATTCTTTTAAAAGTCAGTAGAACTAATGATTTTAATGATAAAAGCAGATTGGAAATTAGTATTAAAAAAGCAATGGGAACCTATCATTAGGTGAAAAGGTGAAATTCTGAGAACAGGTTCCCTTTAAAACATTATATACTGCATGGGGTATTAAAATAATTGTGATATTAACAAAGGAATGTTGGCTTATTCCTATTATTTAAGATTCACGTAATTTATACTTGTTCTCCAGGTTGAGACTTTCATGAGCTGATCTCAGCTTTTCTTTAATGAGGACACCCCCTATTCTGTAGAAGTTTTCCAGCAAGTAGAGGGCCACAAGTTGGAGAAGACTAGAATATAGCATTTGACAAATAACCAGCTCTTAGACTTATGTACTTGTGTCCCGATCTGCAATTCATCAAAAGTTAAAGAACTTAAGAAGCTCTGATGTGGTTAAGGTACAACAATCCCTCTCCTCCCTATGGCCTTCAATCCCTTTGTTTTATCTGATCTACAACAGGCTCTGAGTTATATGGGAAATGGGGACAGTTCATTTATAATGCTTCATCAGCTTTTGAACAGTGTGTATGTGTATGTGAGAAGGTCCATTATGTTAGATGTGTTTTGATAGTTCAGATGTTGGTACATGACGTGTTAATTAAAATAACATGTTAGAGCATACCTGCACTTTCTCCAAACTAGCCCTGATTTATTTGAATAGAATGACATGAAGTATGCACTGCAGATGTAAGCTCATAATGTGTTTGTTCTGATAGACATTCCTATAATGACTCTCCAAAGTGAGAAGAAGCCATTATTTAACCAGCTGAAACTTTCCTGCACGCAGCCACATGCTCATCATATTCCCCCAATTTGTTTGTAGAATGGCAAGTGGAAAACCCATTAGTTCTGGCATAACTATTGACCTACTATGAAACCTGCATGGAATGTGGAAATAATACTGTGGTTGCAGAATTAGACACATACAATTTGAAGGAAATTTATTCTGCATGACGCAAAGTAGTATTAGGACTTCTCACAGCCTTAGGTTTATTGAGCCCTGCAGAAAGATCTATAAGAAATATATGCCGTTTGTAGAAAAACATGACTAAGATATATGTTGTGTCTAAAGCACAAGAGTATTGTACATGAGTTTTATGGTTACATAGATATTTGCCTTCCTTTATGAAAGGAAATTAAACAATCTAGGAATACAGCTTTCAAATATCCCATTACTAAGACAGGCTGGTGAAAAATATAGTTTTTATGACATCGACAAATGTTAGAACACATCTTCTTTAACCCCATAGCGCAATAAGACGTACCCTTACGTCTTACTGCGCATGGGGGAGTATGAAGAGGGCTCACGGGCTGAGCCCTCTTCATACTCACCGGGCATTTGCTTCATAATGAAGCAAACGCCCGTCGCCCCCTTGTTAACCCTTTGATCGCCGCCGGCAAAGCTGCCTGCGGCATTAAAGAGCCAGCGGCACGTGGGCGCCGCCATCTTGGCTCCGATCGTCACTCCCCGTGACGTCACCGGGGAGCGGCGATCCGTTGCCATGACAGCCTGGGATCACACAAACATCCGAGGCTGTCATGATCGAGGCTATCTATTACAATCAAAGTATCATAGTATATAAGGCTGGAAGGAGACGCAAGTCCATCAAGTCCAACCTTTAAGAATTAAATAAATGTTTTATCCCCATAACCCGTGATATTTTTTCTCTCCAGAAAGTCATCCAGGCCTCTATTGAACATGTACATAGAGTCCGCCATTACAACCTCCTGCGGCAGAGAGTTCCATAGTCTCACTGCTCGTACAGTAAAGAACCTTTGTCTATGTTGATGGTAAAATCGCCTCTCCTCTAGCCGTAGAGGATGCCCCCTTGTCCTGGTCACAGGCCGAGGTATAAAAAGATCTTTGGAGAGATCCTTGTACTGTCCATTCAGGTATTTGTACATTGTAATGAGGTCTCCCCTTAGTCGTCTTTTTTCTAAACTGAATAATCCCAAATTTTTTAATCTGTCAGTGTATTCTAGTTCCCCCATTCCCCTAATAATCCTGGTTGCTCTCCTCTGCACCCGTTCCAGCTCTACTATATCCTTTTTATACACTGGTGCCCAAAACTGTACACAATATTCCATGTGTGGTCTGACCAGGGATTTGTATAAGAGCAAAACTATGTCTTTATCATGAGAATCTATTCCTCTCTTGATACATCCCATTATTTTATTTGCTTTAGCAGCAGCCGCCTGGCTCTGGTCACTAAAGTTAAGTTTACCATCCACCAATACCCCCAAGTCCTTTTCAGCTTCAGTTTTACTAAGTAATTGACCGTTTAGAACATAATTATACTTTTCGTTACCATGGCCCAAGTGCATAACTTTACATTTATCTACATTAAACCTCATCAACCATTTCTCTGCCCACTCCTCAAGCTTCCACAGATCCCTCTGTAATGCTAAACTATCGACTTCAGTATTTATAACTTTACACAGCTTAGTATCATCTGCAAATATTGAAACTTGACTGTGTAAACCCACTACAAGGTCATTAATAAAAATATTAAAAAGAAGTGGCCCCAATACTGACCCCTGTGGCACTCCACTGGTAACATCAACCCAATCTGAGAATGTGCCATTAATGACCACCCTAACACTAAGCCAATTACTTACCCAATTACACAGATTTTCTCCTACTCCCAGCAGTGTCATTTTATATACCAACCTTTTATGTGGCACGGTGTCAAATGCCTTTGAAAAGTCCAGATATACAACATCCACAGCGTCCCCCAGATCCAGTCTGGAACTTACCTCCTCGTAGAAACCAATCAGATTAGTCTGACAGGACCGATCTCTCATAAACCCATGCTGACGCTGGGTTATAAGGTTGTGCACAGTGAGATACTCCAGGATAGCATCTCTAATAAACCCCTCAAATATTTTCCCCACCACAGCAGTTAGACTCACGGGTCTGTAGTTTCCAGGATCGCTATTTGATCCTTTTTTGTATATTGGTACCACATTTGCTTGCTGTGGAACATAACCAGTCCTCAGTGAATCTTCAAATATTAAAAATAAAGGTTTGTCTATCACCGTACATAATTCATGCAGAACCCGGGGGTGTATGCCATCTGGCCCAGGTGATTTATCTATCTTAGTGGTTGCGAGGCGGCGCCGTACCTCTTCCTGGGTTAAACTGTTGACATTATAAAAAGAATTAACATTATTCCACATTGTGTCTTCCACCAGGGGATTTTCCTGGGTAAAGACAGTTGAGAAGTCGACATTCAGTAGATTGGCCCTTTCCTCATCTCCTTCCACCATGACCCCCATGTTATTTCTAAGGGGACCCACACTCTCTGTTTTTAGTTTCTTATCATTTATATACTTGAAAAATAATTTGGGATTATTTTTGCTCTCCCTGGCAATATTTCTCTCAGTCTCTATTTTTGCGGCCTTTATCTGCTTTTTACAGGATTTATTTTTCTCTCTATAATCCTGTAATGCCTCATCGCTACCTTCACGTTTTAGCACCTTAAACGCTTTATCTTTCTCGCTTATTGCTTTCCTTACAAGACTAGTTAGCCACATTGGCTCTATCTTGTTCCTCTTATGCTTTTTCCCATAAGGTATGTGTTTCTCACAGGACTTTTTCAGAATATATGAGAAAAAGTCCTATTTTTGGGGGGGGCTTTTGTCTTTGAGAACATTATCCCAGTCTATGCCTTTAAGGTCTTCCCTTAGTTGCTGAAAATTTGCCCTCCTGAAGTTTAGAGTGTTGGTTGCCCCTTCACTAACGCTCTTAGTAAAGCATAATACAAAATCAATAATATTATGATCACTATTCCCCAGGTTCCCCCCAACCTGTAGTTTTGATACCCTATCAGGTCTGTTGGTTAGGATAAGGTCCAGCAGTGCCCCCCCTCTTGTTGGCTCCAGGACTAGTTGCGACAGGTAATTGTCTTTTGTTGTTGACAAGAACCTGCTGCCTTTGAAGGACCTGCATGTTTCTGCCCCCCAGTCAATATCTGGGTAATTGAAGTCCCCCATGATAAGTACTTCACCATGCTTTGAAGCCGCATCCATTTCACTTATCAGCATTTCCTCTGCTGCCTCCATTATATTTGGAGCCTTATAACAAACCCCTAGTAATATTTTATTATTCTTTTTCCCTCCTCTTATCTCCACCCATAGGGACTCCACATTTGCTTTACTGATGTCATCTCGCAGGACGGGCTTGAGGCAAGAATTCACATATAAACAAACCCCTCCACCTTTTTTATTTATACGATCCTTTCTAAAAAGACTATAACCATCTATAGTAACAGCCCAGTCATAGCTACTGTCCAGCCATGTCTCGCTGATACCCACTATATCATATTTCCGCTCCAACATCAAGAGTTCCAGTTCCTCCATTTTGTTTGTGAGGCTTCTGGCATTTGTGTACATACACTTTATATGGTTTTCCCTGTCCGTATTCCTTTTGCCCTTATTCCCCAATCTCATTCCAGCCCCTCATTGCACATTGTAATAGATGCAAAATCCCCATATACTGCCATACTGTAGTATGGCAGTATATGGTAGGATCAATCAGACAACCTAGGGTTAAAGTACCCTAGGGAGTCTGAAAAATAGTAAAAAAAATAAATAAAAAAAAGTTAAAAAAAAAAAAATTAAATATTAAAAAACATAAAAATTCAAATCACCCCCCTTTCCCTAGAACTGATATAAATATAAATAAACCGTAAAAATCATAAACACATTAGGTATTGCCGCGTCCGAAAATGCCCGATCTATCAAAATATAATAACAGTTTTTCACTGCGTTTAACCCCGTAGCGGAAAATAGCGCCCGAAGTCGCAAATGGCATTTTTTTGCCATTTTGAAAAATAGAAAAAATTCTAGAAAATGTGATCAAAAGGTCGCACTGTCCTAGAAATAGAAGCATTGAAAACATCATCAGAAGTCACAAAAAATGACACCACTCACAGCTCCATACACCAAAGTATGAAAAAGTTATTAGCGCAAGAACACGGCAAAATGAAGAATTTTTTTTCTGTACAGGAGGTTTTAATTTTTGTAAATGTATGAAAACATTACAAAACCTATACAAATTTGGTATCCCCGTGATCGTATTGACCCAATGAATGAAATAGATCTGTCATTTGGGTCGCACAGTGAAAGCTGTAAAAACCAAGCCCACAAGAAATGGCGCAAATGTGTTTTTTCATCATTTTCACTGCATTTAGAATTTTTTTACCGCTTCCCAGTACACGGCATGGAATATTGAATACCATCACTACGAAGTGCAATTTGTTACGCAGAAAATAAGCCATCACATAGCTCTGTACACAGAAAAATAAAAAAGTTATAGATTTTTGAAGGTAGGGAGTGAAAAATAAAAACGCAAAAACGAAAAAGGGCCTGGTCCTTAAGGGGTTAATCCTGGTAATATACTGGACTGCTTTTTTGGGTGTCCAAAACATGTTTTCTCCATCTTACCATAAAAGCATATTGACAACTTACTGCTGATAAAAGACACCATAGGGCTTTGGATAAATGATTGTTCCACAATAGGACAAATGGACACATAGGATCCTGTACAAAAAAGTGTTTGGACCCCTTGTTATATGACATCATTTTGCCCTAACTACAATATGTCAGGGTCATGTACATCTATTTACGATGCACAAAGCTTCAAATTATATGATATTGGCTTTATAGTATATTATCTGGCTCCCGATTTACAATGCACAAAGCTTGAAAATATAGATGGGGCGGCTGCTCCCTGACACAAGTGCTGCAGTTAATTTTACTGTGAACTAAACTTCTCATGTCCTTTTCCATGTGACAGACTGTCCTGCTACAATGCTACATCATCTAATATCGGCATTATAGTATGGTAACTCGCTCTCTGCCAACGTCCCCGCTGAAGTGGGATTAAAATTCTATAACTTGCCTCGTCAGAATTCATAGTGTAGCCCACTTGCTGTATTTACTTCCCCTTTGAGGTCACTGATGGGAGGAACCAGGGGAGGGACCCCCGATTCCTAGCTGCTGCCTCTCAGTGACATCACAGGGAAAGTAAATACAGTGTGTGGGCTGTGCTATGAATTACGGACAAGCATATGACTTCAAGGGGTACAGCTACCGTACTATAATGCTGATAATAGATTATGTTTTTGATTCCTTTTAAATTCAGCTGAGGGGATTTATTATTGGGCATGCATCTTATTGGAGGTCTGTGAGTGTTTTAGGAGCTCTGTTGTCAGATTTATCATGGCTTTGACTTCTTCAAAAATGTGGCAAATGAGGTATTTATATCCGTTGTGGATTTTGCTACTTTTTGGTGAAAAATCACAAATTTTGGAGAAACTTGTTCATAAGTATTTCCTAAGCCAGGAGGGGAATGGAGTGGATTTCCACCTAAACTTGATACCTTTTGAAAAGTCAAGAATCATGAATCTGTATGGAATATCTTGATAATATACCTCATTTAAGTCCCAAATATGGCATATATTGGCCATGGCATAGACTGTGCAACATTTATGCACTAGAAAATTGATGTAACTAGTGACTTCTTTTTACACAATTGAAGAAAACCTGTCAACAGGGTATCCCCCCACAAACCACGTACAGTACCTTTTAGATTTATACATGCTCCTCTTATGCCTCTATCTATGGGATTAGAACCCGTATTCTTCTAAAGAGGCATTGACACTGCTTAACCAGCCCCCCTCATAAACAAGAGAGACATGTATCTCTCTGAATAATATTCCTGAGGGCAGCATGAGGTCTATTTTTCTTCAAATAACTAGGTCTCTCTCAGTCCCCACCTTTCTGAGGGAATGGTTTATGATGTAGCAGAGCGGAGTCACACACAACCTATCTGTATTTTTCTCTCTTAATGTTCCAACAAGTGATTCCTACCTACCTTTCCTCCAGCCCCTGCGGGGGAAAATTAAGGAAGGTGTATGAAGGAAGGGGGAAGCAGGGCAGTGCAAGGACTACATTAATATCATTGCACTCACCTCAGATGAGTTGCATATAAGTTTAAGTTTAACATTTTATAACATAGATTTATCAAAATATAAAACTATAATTGCCTGCAGTCAACCTCACAACAGAAATAATGTCTGGCAGACTTGAATAAAAAGTGATCACAAGGTTGTACAGTCCCCCAAATAGTCGCAATGCAACCATCGGCACATCCTGAAAAAAAAATATGTCAGAATGTGGCAAAATGAAGAATTTTTTTGTATAAAAACTAGATAGATTAAAACTAGATATATTAAAACTAAAAATAGATTAAAACTATTTTAAAAATGTATTAAAACACAGTAAAACATATATACTGTACATATGGTATCTCGGTGATCATACTATCTCACAAAATTAGGGGGGAGCTGTTATTTGGAGCTCACAGTGAAAGACTTAAAAAAAACCAAGACAATGGCACAAATGTGTTTTTTCATCAGTTTCCCTACCTTTGGAAATTTTTTTCCAGAAACCCAGCACATTACATGGTAACAATGCCTCATACAGGTCAATACTGAAATGCAAAAACTAAAAGGAGCATTGGTGGAAAGGGTTTAAGCTACCCATTTTTCACAAAGGAGGACTGCATGTATAGGAGATGGATACCTCAATGAATAAAATGAAACTGAATAAAATAATTGACTTAATTCATTAAGATCCAGGGGTCATATAATTTTACCTATGGAGTATAGTTCAAATAGTGAGTGCCAATTTCTATTAGATTCTAATCTTCAAGTAATAATGAGCCATATGTCCTTTCCAGGTAATCTAGAAGACAGTTCGGTTGTTTGATTCTGACCCGCTTGCCTAAAGGGCCACTGTTCAGCCACATGTCCACACACATCACCACTATATATTTGGCTCCTCCTATGGAATACTGAGCCAAATAGTTGGTTATTTTTTATGGAGGGAAAGAAATATGTGATCAATATAGAAGTACTTATTTTAAGGGAAAACAATTTGGATTGGGTTTGTACAAACACTATTTTCTCTGACAGGAGATACCACCCAGAAAAAATCGTATGTCTATTGCCAGCATTTGTCACATGTAACCTTGTCTCTACCTATATACTGGAATGTACTAGATGGAAAACTCTTTCAAGTTAATATTTTCCAATACTGACCACATTTTTTGTATAGTACTTCCACCGGTCATTGCTAAATCTGCCCCATGTCTATTAACTTATTTGTAATGGAAATAGATATAGAGCAAGAGCAGTGATCTTAAACTTCTGTGTAAGTATTCATAAGTCTGAGCCACAACTGTGCTTAGAACATGTGACTCTGTGACTCCCTTTCTTAATGGGACTGTTGAAAAATTTTTATTGAATGAATGGGTTCCAGGGGAAACTAGCCTAAAGTTAGTTTACCAGTATTTTAAAGGAATTCTACCACATTATTTAACCTCTACAAAGCAGCACCAGTGCATTGCAGAGGTCAGAAAGCTGAACATCTGCATTATTAATAATCAATAATCAATGATCACTATTGATAATAGTGATTATTTGTAAAAAAAGAAAAATACTTTAATGTTCATGTAAATTAGTCTGTAGAACTCTGGGGGCATTACCTGAGCCCTTCCGGGCTCCAACTGCACATCCCCCAGAGCATTTCTAACTCACCTGCTGCATCCTCATCCCCCACCCCCTCCTGGAGGCTGCTTCAAGAACCGGCTGACTTCATCGGGAGGGTATGGCTGGAGGAGGCAGCAGACAGGTTAGTGCGGCAGTTAGAGTTAGAGTAGCCGCAGTCTGGAGGAGCTTTGGTAACACTGCCCCGGCAGGGGCCTCTATGTACAATTTACATAAACAAAGTATTTTTTACACCTATGTCTTTGATAATATAGTATAGTATAATTATGCTTGTGTTCAGCTTTTTATCCTCTACAAAGCACTGGTGGTGATTTGTTGATGTTAAATGAAATGGTAGATTCCCTTTAAGGACACCCCAATGGGATTTCTTTTATTTAATATTTTTATCTGATAACAGTGTAAAGACAATAAACATTGTCATTAGGTGGCATTACTATATTGAGATCAATGTGAGCTATAAAGGGATCACCGTGATCACTGTCTCTTGGGGCTGCTCTATGGTACCCACTATTCTTGTAGAGGATATAACAAACAATAGTTTTTGCTGGACATTTTTTCAAAAAGTTGGTTGAAAAAAAAAATATCTTTCATATGAAGTATCTTTTGTCTTCAAACCATCTGTTTTTCAAAAAAGGTTTTTAGAATATTCCTCAAAAGATTTTCTTTTACCCTCTAATTGATCAGTCTGAACACCTCTAATGGACAATATGGGCTAAATAATATATGACATCTTTAAAATGCTCAATCACCAAACAAGTTCAGATAGCAACCTATTCTGTATCTGTATAGTCAACTTCAATTTGTACAGTTTATAAATGTCTATCAATCCCTAAAAAGTTTTAAACATAACCTTACTTTCCATGTGTTCCATGTGTGGCTTATCAATTCAGAATTGGCTAATGTGGTTATTAATGTTATGCGCCATGAAAATAGGTTTGCAGGAATATTCATTCTGCTGCCGGAGAGAAAATCCCATGAGGAGGTTGTTCTGATCATAGAAAACTAT
Source organism: Engystomops pustulosus (assembly GCF_040894005.1). NCBI lineage: Eukaryota > Metazoa > Chordata > Amphibia > Anura > Leptodactylidae > Engystomops > Engystomops pustulosus. Next base: position 78,532,707 of record NC_092415.1, on the reverse strand, counting down.
CCCGAGTTCCATTTCCACTTCCTCAAATGGAAAATACTTTGTTGATTGTTGTCAAATGCTACTATTTTAGTGCTGACTATTGATTGGGACCACTTTTAAGCGAGTCAGGTAATTTGTCCAGTTAGCGGAATTGCTTTATCACTATAGATACACCGATATAGTCCTGAAAACTGCATTTTGTTAAGACACGTTTAAAATGTGACTATGACTACGAAAGACCTGTATAATTAGGATATTTTATAGTATTGACATTTAGTTTAGAAAATATTAGTTTCTGGTTCACCAAAAAATGAATTTTGAGCACTAGAGCCAAGAGTCATAACCTATTCAATCATAAGTGTATTTTTTAGAAACAAAACCAGAATCTAAACACAAATTCCTCAATGCAATATGCATGCATTCATTTTGGATATGAACAGAGACTAGTCTATCTTATAAATCCAATGAAATTATGAACTTAGCCGAATTTACAAAAAAAGTTTAAAAAAAAGTTTTTATAGCCATTCTGAGATAGAGTAATACAACAGCCTCATCAGGTTTATGAGATCTATTTAACCCCTTAATAACTGCCATATCAGCTTTTTACTTTGGCCATTAAAGGGATTGTCCAAGATCATAGAAAAACCTATTGGTGGCCCGGGAGGGGGCTAGTTAAAAAAAAATTACAATTTTCTTACCTCCGTGGTCCCTTCTGGAGTCCCGCACTGCCACCTCTCAGGTCCGTGCCCCATGTAAACAAACAGGACCGCGGAAGCTGCACTGTGTTCAGCTTCCTACCAGTGTCATGAACTTTATGTACCTCAAATGTGTACAAATAAAATCTAGTTTTTTTCCCCCAAAAAAATAATCCCTCACACATTAGGAGAAACTTTCAAAGGTTCTGCCACTTAGAACGTGGCAATGCAAAAAGTTTTCTTTTCACTCAAAAGTAATTCATTATGCAAAGGAAGGTCATTTAAAAAAATCCTATGAATTTGGTGTAGTGGTATTTATAAAAAGTTGTTACGTTATATGACAATATAGGCAGACAAATTTTATTGGAAAAAAAAGTCAGATTTGTGTTTCTATTTAAATATACTGCACAGAAAGAGGGAATAAAAGTAGAATATATATGAATGCGGTCCCCTACTTAAGGACACCCGACTTACAGACCTCTAGATGTTGGTAATTTACTCTACTGCTACAATGATTATCTTTAACAGTTATCAAAGGTGTCTGCAATTAAGAAGTATTGTTAATCCTGGTTCTTACACAACCCAACATTTTTAAAATCCAATTTTAAAATCCTTACATAGAAATCTTGTATGTAACCCATAATACCTGCCTGTATATATATATATATATATATATATATAATATATATACAAATTTGTTTGGATTGGCGCAATAAGGTGAACAACCTTTAACGAGTGTCGCTGGTATCTATAGAGAGGTGACCTGCACCCAAATCTACCACGTGGTTACCACAGGTTGGAAGCCACAAAATACATAAAACATATAATATCGATACCTGCGCCAAATTAAAAAAGTAAATCTACAAACATATACAGAGCATTAGTAGGAGCCAGAAGCGAACACAACCAATCCACCACAGTATTCCAACCAGAGGAAAACAAATTAACATGAACTACAATCGTTGTCAATAAATTATGGTAGTAGTGTGTTTGTGTTATTTACCTGGTTCCTATTGCACCGGCTCTTTGTCAGTTTTCCGGGATGCTGTGATCCTCTTCAATCAAATAGCAATTCGATACTCCAAGTGTGTATTGCTGTACTGCTGGGTTTTTTTGAAAAGTCCAATACACTGTTGTCCACGTAGATGGAAACCCGTGGAGGAAAGCCCCGGCCGGTGGCTCTACCTCTACACTTGGTTCCGGCAGGTCTTCGTATGGTGACGTCACCAGTGAACTACGGTAAGTCGAAATGGACACAGTTCCTACGCGTTTCGGAGGATACTTCCTCCTTCGTCAGGGAATCCTGTTTCTGCCGATTAGTCGCAGTTTTATAGGCTGGAACCAGGTACGTGGATTTTGTGTAGTTGGATGAAATATTTACAAAGTACGGTGCATTAATATTAATATAAATAAATAGCAATGGCCATTAATAGTGTGTACTTTTGGTAGTAAAGCTAATTAAAATTAGGTTTTATTATGTACCTCTAAAAAATACATGAAATTAAAAACAAAAGAGAGATGAGAAAAAGAATATATATATGTGATATATATATATATGTATACCACAATGTGTGTATACATAAATAAAACAATATAATAATAATTAATATCTTTCTTTTTACTTTTACATAAAACCGAACAATTCTATTTCTTGATTAAGACCTATTGGAGCCAATGTATCCAATAAAAATATCCATTTGCTCTCTGCACGAGACATTTGAGCAATGTAATTTCCACCTCTCCAATTATGAAAAATCTTTTCGATTGCAAAGAACTGTGAGCCAGAGAAACATCCATGGTGGAACATTTTATAGTGTCTGGACAAAGGATGCTCTTCCAAACCCTTCTTAATATTACGACGGTGTTCGTTAATTCGATCTTTTAGAGCTCTCTTTGTGCGGCCAACATAAAGTTTATTGCATGGGCACTTGATGCAATATATTACACCTTTAGTGTGGCAATTCATATGGCTAGTGATTCTATATTTATTACTACATAATTGGGGGCCAAATGTTTTAATGGTTTGTTTTGTATTTGTGATTTTACATGAAGCACATCGGGTACATGGAAAAAAGCCATCCGCTTGTAAAAAGTTTTTTTGGCGTACTGTGGTAGTTCTGTTGTTGTTTTTGACAGTTGGAGCTACCATCATCCCAATATTTCGTGCTTTTTTAAAGATAAATTTAGGTTTTTCCATTAAATGAGGTCCAATTGTTTTATCCTGAGTGAGAATACTCCAATGACGATGGATAATGCGTTTTAAAACTACGCTGTCTTGTGTATATTGGGTAACTATGGGCACCTCTATTTTTGTTCCTATTTGTATAGGTCTTAGGTTTTCTTCATTTTTTGAATCTATCTTAGTTTTTTCAACTAAAATGTCTGCCCTTTGTAAGTTACCAATACTATTCTCTGTGGTTTTTAAAGAAGTTTCATCGTATCCCTTTTGTAGGAACTTATGATGTACTGATTGAGCCTCTTCTTTATAGGTGGCCAGATCTGTGCAATTTCTTCGGTGACGTAAGAATTGACTTTTAGGTATGTTTTCAAGCCAAATCGGTAGATGACAGCTGGTTTTCAAAATTAAACTGTTGCTATCAGTGGGTTTTGAAAAAGTTTTAGTTTTAATGGCCTCTTCTTCAATATAGATGGTTAGGTCTAGAAAATTAATGCTCTCCTGGCTAATTGTAGAAGTGAATTCTAAATGATATTCATTCTGATTTATTTCTTCAAGGAATTTTTGAAGGGATTGTTCATCTCCTGACCATATGAATATGACATCATCGATGAATCTATGCCAGAGGACCAGGTTCGCAGCAAGCGCGCCGTTGGGGAAAATTTGGGAAATTTTCCCAAATTTTCCCCAACGGCGCGCTTGCTGCGAACCTGGTCCTCTGGCATAGATTCATCGATGATGTCATATTCATATGGTCAGGAGATGAACAATCCCTTCAAAAATTCCTTGAAGAAATAAATCAGAATGAATATCATTTAGAATTCACTTCTACAATTAGCCAGGAGAGCATTAATTTTCTAGACCTAACCATCTATATTGAAGAAGAGGCCATTAAAACTAAAACTTTTTCAAAACCCACTGATAGCAACAGTTTAATTTTGAAAACCAGCTGTCATCTACCGATTTGGCTTGAAAACATACCTAAAAGTCAATTCTTACGTCACCGAAGAAATTGCACAGATCTGGCCACCTATAAAGAAGAGGCTCAATCAGTACATCATAAGTTCCTACAAAAGGGATACGATGAAACTTCTTTAAAAACCACAGAGAATAGTATTGGTAACTTACAAAGGGCAGACATTTTAGTTGAAAAAACTAAGATAGATTCAAAAAATGAAGAAAACCTAAGACCTATACAAATAGGAACAAAAATAGAGGTGCCCATAGTTACCCAATATACACAAGACAGCGTAGTTTTAAAACGCATTATCCATCGTCATTGGAGTATTCTCACTCAGGATAAAACAATTGGACCTCATTTAATGGAAAAACCTAAATTTATCTTTAAAAAAGCACGAAATATTGGGATGATGGTAGCTCCAACTGTCAAAAACAACAACAGAACTACCACAGTACGCCAAAAAAACTTTTTACAAGCGGATGGCTTTTTTCCATGTACCCGATGTGCTTCATGTAAAATCACAAATACAAAACAAACCATTAAAACATTTGGCCCCCAATTATGTAGTAATAAATATAGAATCACTAGCCATATGAATTGCCACACTAAAGGTGTAATATATTGCATCAAGTGCCCATGCAATAAACTTTATGTTGGCCGCACAAAGAGAGCTCTAAAAGATCGAATTAACGAACACCGTCGTAATATTAAGAAGGGTTTGGAAGAGCATCCTTTGTCCAGACACTATAAAATGTTCCACCATGGATGTTTCTCTGGCTCACAGTTCTTTGCAATCGAAAAGATTTTTCATAATTGGAGAGGTGGAAATTACATTGCTCAAATGTCTCGTGCAGAGAGCAAATGGATATTTTTATTGGATACATTGGCTCCAATAGGTCTTAATCAAGAAATAGAATTGTTCGGTTTTATGTAAAAGTAAAAAGAAAGATATTAATTATTATTATATTGTTTTATTTATGTATACACACATTGTGGTATACATATATATATATATCACATATATATATTCTTTTTCTCATCTCTCTTTTGTTTTTAATTTCATGTATTTTTTAGAGGTACATAATAAAACCTAATTTTAATTAGCTTTACTACCAAAAGTACACACTATTAATGGCCATTGCTATTTATTTATATTAATATTAATGCACCGTACTTTGTAAATATTTCATCCAACTACACAAAATCCACGTACCTGGTTCCAGCCTATAAAACTGCGACTAATCGGCAGAAACAGGATTCCCTGACGAAGGAGGAAGTATCCTCCGAAACGCGTAGGAACTGTGTCCATTTCGACTTACCGTAGTTCACTGGTGACGTCACCATACGAAGACCTGCCGGAACCAAGTGTAGAGGTAGAGCCACCGGCCGGGGCTTTCCTCCACGGGTTTCCATCTACGTGGACAACAGTGTATTGGACTTTTCAAAAAAACCCAGCAGTACAGCAATACACACTTGGAGTATCGAATTGCTATTTGATTGAAGAGGATCACAGCATCCCGGAAAACTGACAAAGAGCCGGTGCAATAGGAACCAGGTAAATAACACAAACACACTACTACCATAATTTATTGACAACGATTGTAGTTCATGTTAATTTGTTTTCCTCTGGTTGGAATACTGTGGTGGATTGGTTGTGTTCGCTTCTGGCTCCTACTAATGCTCTGTATATGTTTGTAGATTTACTTTTTTAATATAATATATATATATATATATATATATATATATTGGCTTGCAGAAGCAAATATTGAATAAAAAAAGAAAAATGCTCTGGTCATTAACATAGAAGAGAAGTGCTGAGATGAAGGGTTAATAATAATGCATGTAGTTTGTAAATCACAGACAGATCCGCTTAAAATAACAATTTTACTTAATGTTATGTCTTATTTTAGTGTCAGGTATTTTCTGAATATTTAACACTAACATTAAGTACAGTGAATTGACTATAAAAGCTTACAATAGACCACAGCACCTTGGGAGAACAAAGCTTGTAAATTGATAATGTATTCTTCCCTCTCCAAGTCCGGTCTTTCCTTTCTTGTAAAACAACTATAGCTGCAGTGGGTATTGACATTCATGCTACCAGCAATCAAGGTCATAACACATACAAGATATTGCTCACACTCCTTGCTTTTTTGGAAGATTTGAATCAGTGTCCTCAAGACCAAGGGCTTGCTTATCTTGGCTTTACATATTCCATTAATGTTACACACAAAAAAAACTGATTGTAATGGGAGGAGTAGGATAGAGAGTGAACAGACAAGGCAGGACAGTGAGCCCTAAGTACCTGCCCCCCCAAAATCCTTGCCCGCTTCCCTTTGTGTATCCTTAGCAATATGGAACCGCAAAGACATTCCATTCCTATTCCAAAATGAGACACAAACCAAGACAAACTTACACAAAACTATGAAATAGTCAACAATCCAGGTCACAGCAGGGGTAATGATGTAAAGCAGAATCAAATGTACAAAGAGGTACTCAAAAAACGTAAGCCAAGGTTGGGAAATCAAAGTAGACTTTAACTTAACACAGGATATTTAAAGTGCTGAGACCCCCACAGATCGCGAGAACAAGGGGTCATTCAGACTAATGGAGTAGATGGCCACGCTTGACCGTTTAGCTCCAATAATCGCTATGGAGCTAACGGAGATGGGTGAGTGCGGCGCTTGGCAATTTCCGTCAGCTCCATAGAGATTAATGGAGTAGAACGGTCATGCATAGCCGTCTGCTCCATTACTCTGATGGAGTGACGAGGAGTCTGACGGATGTAACGGGAACCCCATCGAACCCCTCGTTTTTGTGATCTGTGGGGGTCTCAGCACTGGGGGTCTCCCGTGGATAGGGCCTATCTTTTCTTCATGAGAAAACCCCTGTAACATAAGCAGGAAGTCTGCCCCAGATGGTAGGAGCAGGCTCAATCAGTCACCTGGTGTTAAGTATTGCTGGTCCATAACACGGCTGCAGAGACAAGTACCATGAGTACCACTCAACAGACGTAACTAGGACATTGTTCACAATGTCAGATCATAGTGCACCATAAGCAAATTCTCTCCAGCCTAGCAAACCAAGGAAGACACTGACACTGACGTAACACAGATATTGAGATGTTCTACTGTATTTTATTTGTTTGTAGGGATGTGATAACTGATGTCTCTATAATCTGTTCTGATCATCTGTGCATAATGGTGATCACTAACTTTGGATTGGATTTATTTAATTTAATTGCAGTGCGTAGCTACATTTAGAGGTAAGAGAGCAGTGTTTTTTATTACAAAAAAACATTTTGTCTTTGTTGAAACAACCAGTATGGCTGCCATGGGGCCCACAACATATGGAGGCTAATAATAGCACATTATAATGAAATCCAAGGGCCCACTGGAACTCCCGCTGGGACTTAAACCTCTCATATTATAATCCGCCAGTGCAGATTTGCAATCTATTTTATTTGTTTATTGTATTTACTACACACATATGATTGATTTCACCTTGTAAATGATTTGTGTCGATTACATACTAAATTGATACCTCTTGGTTTCAAAAATAATAAATATTGATAACAAAAATAATAAATGAACCAACTAAACAGCAAATGAAACTGTGGTAAGATTTGGAAATGCACATTTTCTGTCATCCTTTCAAAATCTGAAGATAATCAGTTTATTCTGTTCTATATTTAGACTTAATATTTTCACAATTTACTAATTATTATAGTATGTGCCAGATTTGATTAGCATGAAAATCATCTGATTCCCTTCCTGATGGCAGTATCACTGACAATGTAATAGACAGCAATGCAGTTCTGACCAGGTTGCCAAATGTCTTCTTAATACATGCTGTAATATGATGTACACTGCCGTGTTAGAGTAAATCTATTTGTACTGATACTTCTACATGGTGATTAGGTGAAGCTAAGGCCATAAAAAAAAAAAAGAAATGGGTGAGTGCAAAGAAACCTGGGGATATTTTGATTGGAAGAAATATGACCAATCTAATTACAATATACCACTCCCTGAATAGAAAGTATAGGAAATAGTCTAATGATCTTTATTGACCATGGATTCAACAACTTTTTTGGCACCAGGGCTACAATGTTATAGTGTTCAACTTCAAAGGGAAGCTGTCAAGACAAGGAAAAAGTGCAGGTCTTACCCAGAACTTATCCAGAACCTCAGCCCCAGCTTACCTATCAAGCCCTATGCAGAACCACAAGCAGCAACTTGACAACAGTCCGTACTCTGGGTATGTCCACCAAACTGCCGACAAAGAGAGATATAAGTAGGCAGACACAAGCATAATCAGGCAAATCAGGTTAAAACCAAGATGGCAATGAAGTACAAAATGAGTGGGACTATAATAAGAATAAGATAATATTGGTTTAAGTACTGTCACCATGTAATATATTTAATTATCGTTTAGTTTCTATGTAACAAATTTTGTTATATTACTGTTTTTATGTGCTAAGTGTGATCATTTTTAAACTCTAGACTGTTGGTAGGCCCTCATTTTCTTGCCCTCAATTATCGATCCAGTGGCTATTATTGTTTTCATTTTATGTTTGTGATGTAGTATATAGAATGGGAAAATAATTTGATATATGGAACCCAAATGATTTGTCAGTCAAGGACTTGGAATTCCTGGTGGCCGCCCTGGGGGAGCATATCAGCATGACTCTTCTACAACCATCATAAATCTAGTAGTCTATTCCCTAAATTGAAAGTATATCATGAAAAATCTTTCCTTTCACAGAAATCCCACTGAATGAAGGACTTAAAATACTGAAGATATTTTTTAAATTCACTCTAATCGGAAAGAATCACCAGTCAATGTGATTCTTTCATGTATTTCTTTCCTCTTCTTAATCCAGGTTTTAGACCACGTTGTGGGGTTCCTGGGCATCAATGTTAGAATGTCTGCCGCTTTGCATCTTGGAATATCATCCAACAGGGTTTTCTTTTTGAGATACACAGCTATTGCATCTCCAAAATAAACAGAGCCAAAATCTGCTGAATATGCGTCTTCAGAAAGGAACTGTTGGGAGCCAAAAAACACAACACGTTCCTTAGGACACACAGACTGCCTTCTTATTACTCACACTGATGTAACCCTGTGCCAGGATTATAACATAAGCTATCCATGTAAGTCAGAAAGTACTACTGTAAGGCAGGAGATTAGTTTCTTGTCTGTTACACTATTCCACTTTTCAGTTGATATAATTAATAGTCTTTCTTGCTAGTTATTTTTTATCCTTTCCTCCAATACACATCATTAAGATACCAAGAAACACCATTAGAGTCTGATATATGATATGATAAGGAAAGCAGATATGATAACTGTTTGAGGATATGAAAACTGGTCTTTACTAAAGATTCTGCTTCCCATGTACCTGTTACTAAAGTCCACAAGTTTTAAAAATGACAAGCACAGATCGATTGCCAGGCTCTGAGAGGGAATTTATATTCCATTTCTTTGTGTTAAAAGCCTAAATTTAAGTGTCTCCGAAACCAGATATGATGCTCGATTTTTTTAGATATCACTTTTATCACATACCCTGGAGAGGTATGTAGATGTTTCAATTGTGTATTGTGTATGTCCATTGATGAATTACTTGTGTAAAATGATGCCTGCTTCCTTCCAGATGACTACGAAGAAACTACAGAGAAAATAACTATTGGCTGTGTGGGACTTACTGAAAAGCATTCCTGAGAGAAGGGAGAATGTGGGAGTTGAGAGAGAAGTTGTCAGTTTGAGGCTCGCTGTAGAGAATTCCTGAAGGAGAGGGGAATGAGGGAGTTGAGTGAGATGTTGTCTGTGTGTCTCTCACTAAAAAGAAATCAGCTCTCTTTATCCTCTCTTCCTCATGCTGTAGGTACGGCTGTGAAGGAGACTTATGAATATGCCATACTTAGCACGGAGGAAGACGCAGATTGGACTCACATGATTTGCATACATGGTGAGATAACTTTGCTTTCTAATATAGTTTTTTCCCTATTCTATTTTGTTATAGCTAAGAACAGTTATTTACCATACTAGGAACTACAACTAGTGAGCTATAAATGTGATCAATGTTGTTTTTAGCTCTTTTATTTGGATAGCTTCTATATTTCTATATACAAGAAGTGATGTTAGAAGCTAAAGCAATGCAAATTATTATTTTATTAAATTCTACACAGGCATACTAATAACTATATGTTAATTATTGTCTGCCTTTACTATCTACTTAATTATTTTTTCTGTACCTGAAGAAATGATTCAGTAATCAATATTTTGATCACTGAATTTTTCATATATTGAAGCTGGCTGGTCAGCTATGGTAGAATTGGTGACCTGCCAAAGCTAGTAGATGCCAGGTTTCTACTGGCTTATCTAACCACTAAGAAGCAGAGTGCATTGGGGGCCTGAGCAGTGTCTGTAGCATAGCAGCGGGGGGGGGGGGGGGGGGGGGTAAATGTCAATCATATCCACAAACCTTGGCAAGATATAATATATAGAGAGAGGAAAGAAGCTTTAGACTACTGGATTCCAACTTGCCTGATACCTTCTTTCATGGGTGCCAGGAAGCAGCTACCACCAGGGAACGTCATAGACTAGATTTTGAGACTAAATTTTCCAAAATACACTTATTAACCACCGTATACAGGACCCATTGTCTGCTGCTACTGCTGTGGCAGTTAGAAGTTGAGCTGTGTTTGGTAGCTGTTCTGCCACAGGTTGGTTACTAGGCAATGAATAATAGACAACTTATGTGTGAGGTAAGATGGGTAGGAATAGAGGGAGATAGACAGGCAGGGAGAATAAGTGACAGAGAGACAGGCAGGGAAAGTGAGAGACAGGCAGGGAGATTGAGTTAGAGACAGAGAGACAGACAGAGAGAGTGAGTGAGATACAGGCAGAGAGAGTGGGTGAGGGACAGGCAGGGAGAGTGAGTTAGAGACAGAGATACAGTCAGAGAGAGTGAGACATAAAGAGTGAGTGAGACAGGCAGTGAGAGTGAGAGACAGGTAGGGAGAGTGAGAGACATATAGAGAGAGTGAGTGACAGAGAGACCGGCAGGGAGAGTGAGTGAGAGACAGGCAGAAAGAGTGAGAGACAGAGAGACAGGCAGGGAGAGTGAGAGAGAGAGACAGAGAGGAAGAGATAGATACATAGATAGATATAAAATATTTTTTGTTAGCCAATTCTATTTTGTTATAGCTAAGAGCATTTATTTTCTATCCCAGACAACGCTGGGATCTACAGGTATTATTAATATAATTAGTGTCCCTGGTGCAGCCGACTGCAGCTGGTGCAGCTGACTGGAAAGCCACTTTAAAGAGAACATGCTACCAGCATTTTTGCGCTAAACTAACTAGCAGTCTCAGGACAGATAAGAAATGTCCTTTCCAGCATTGCCTCATTTATATTAAGAATCCCTTATTTGCCTATTGAAAAATCCCCTCAAGTTCATATGCAAATGAGTTAGCAGAGTAATTTCTTGCTTGCAAAGTCTGGTTAAGAGGCTAAAGAAGCAGCATTATTTCAGGCTCCACTATCTTGGGCTCTATAGCACCTAAAACCATGATTGTGATGTAATTTTAAAGATGAGAAATATGTATCATGATCATGGTTACAGACATTTAAAGACATAGGGGCTCATTTACTAAGGGTCTGTGGAGCGCATTTTTGTCAGGTTTCCCGGCGATTTGGTGTTTTGTGCTAATGTGTTTTGTCTGATTTTTGCCAAACATCGTAGTTTTCCTTTCTGGTCAAACATCTTAACTGAAGTCCAATCTATCCAATGGATGTTGCTACAGAATTTGTATGATTTGTTCAGATGCAGATTTGCTAGTTTAAGCCATGCTGCCATGTTAGTTTTTTAAGAAATAAAAAAACCACATGTGTTCAGTCATGAACTTGAACGCTTGACAGGCCAACTGAAGTCTGGAGAATCTGAATTGTAGCTCAGTTTTTTGCATTGGGGTTAAACTGACTGCATGTCTACTTGAATGTTTTCCACTTTGGAATAATGTTTCTCACTGTAGAATGATGGATTTCAAATATTTGGAAATGGTCTTAGGATACTTCTAGTTTTGAGAGGAAGCATACTTCTCCTAATGATGAATAATGTGTCCTTTTTTTTATGTCACACTGGTGTCACAACACCATAACTAAAGTAAATTAATCTAATGTTTTACAAAAAATTACAAATAATTTGGAGCAGCATTGCAGCACATGGTGGGTGCACAGGCCCTATGAAGGTTTAACCAAACCATCTTGTCATCCAGATCAATGAAATATGATGTCTTTTATGCCACCAGTGTTAAGACTGGCAAAGTTTCACCTTCTCAATGAAGGCATTATCAAGCTTGAGGAGTGCTGCTTCATCCTATTTCATTTCATTAATTAATCTAATGTTTTAATAGCTTAAAACTAGATTTTTCAGCAGCAGAAAGCTATGGGAGAGCACTCTAGGAAAGTTTATTTATTGATGCTGAATATGCTGGGGCTGTGCAGGGTGAAAAAGACAGATTTCCTTTAACATGGAGTTATATCCCATTCCCTCACAACTAATTTTGCAACTAAAAAATCTTTCACTCTTCTGCCTGGGCTAACCCCTGAACAACAACCTCTTATAGTTTGCACAAAGCAGTCGGTCAGGTGACATTCTCTTGGTATTTGTCATACCTTAACTTGTCCATCAAGCTTTCAAAGCCCACCCAGACAATAATGTAGACTTTGCACAATATACATGGTGTCAATTTTTCATGGTGGTGTATACAGAAATACACATACACACAGAGGTAGCGAAAGTGTGTGTTTAGTCTTTTTATTTGTGTTGTCTACTCATCTTTATTACTATTATGACTAAGTATAGAAAATGTGAGGGGTTAGTGGAGAGTGACTGCTGTCAATTGTGCAGGATGTGAAGCCACTACCTTTGACTTCCTAGTAGCCATCCTGAGTGCTGATATTTGCTTTGACAGATTTCCTGTAATTTTTCTCAAGACTGTGCCTGTTCCTGACTCTGTCCTGTCGATTACCGATTAACCCCTTCCATGCTGCTATGAGTTTAGTTCTTTACAATTCAATGTTATTTTTTTATAACAGTCTGAACAATTTCCATCATCTTATGTATAAATAAAGAAAGCTCTGTCTCGCAACAGTCCACATATTCACTGAATAGAGCACTGTCCAGCTGTTCATTGTATACATGAATCAAATCTAAAAATCTTCATGTACAGATATTGAGGCTTATTTATTAATCTGTTTATAACAGAAATGTTTATAATTTGTAACTTAAAGTGAAATGTTGACTGCCTTTTTGGAGTAATCACCTTCAACAAACATTTCCTTTAGCTGATTAGTTGATTTCCTTGAGGTCATTGTCTTGTTACTTCACCCAACTTCTATGCAGCCTAAGGTCATAGATTTCTGATCTTACATTTTACTATACAGTCTTTTAATACTTTTTTGAGTTTATTGGTTCCTCAATGGTTACAAGGTGTACTGGCTCTGACTATTAGCCTCAAACTATGATCCTTCTTGTACAATTCTTTACAGGTGAAGGGCTCTTTCACATTGGCGTTGTTTTTCACGTCTGTGGTTCAGTAATTTCCACGGATGCCTCACATAGCCATTGATTTCTATGGGTGTTTTCACATTGCCTTGTATTTTCACTGATCCGTTGTCCCTGGAAAAAATGATGAAAGAGTTTTTACGGAATGCGGATCACGGAAGGCAATAAAAGTCTACGGGGCACATGCGTCATAGTTTCAGCTAGGTGAATTGTCAAATTTTAGCGACTTTTGCCATTTTTGCACCATTTTTGCGACTTTTAACTCTGTTCTGTTTCAATTACGCCTTGTATGCTCCTTTGTGCAGTGTGCCTTGTGTATCATTGTTTTCCAGTTGTTCCATGCAACATTTTGCAGTTTTTGTGAAATTTTGCCATTTTTTCACCATTTTATGCACCATTTTTGGCGCAATTCTACACCTGGTCCAGGGCAGGTGCAAAGGAAGTTTTTTTTTCATGGACCCGATTTTAACATGTAAATTGGAATTAATTGACATGCTATAACTGTTTAACATTTTGCACAGTAACCTCTTTTGTAAAATTCTTGAATTTTTTTTTATTAGTTACTTCTAAGGGTGAGGTCACACGTAGCAGTTTAATTGCGTTTTTTATGTATTTTGAAACTAATTACAACAGCTGAGGAGAGGTGATTTGCCTTATTTCATTGCTGTTAACATTTGCAATTACAATACGCAATACAGTATAAATGCCACATTAACGCATGTGTTAACATAGCATTTACTATGTGTTTACATTCAAATGTTAACAGTAATGTAATAAGGAAAATCCACTTTCCTAAGCTGTTGTAATAGGTTTCAAAATGCATTAAAATGCAACAAGTTAAATCCCAAATTAACAGTAGTGTCCACTTCTGTATATAAAACTAGCCTCCAAAAGTCTCTAAAATGCACCTCAGAGAGACAAAACTATAATACATGTGTTCCTATAAGTCCGCAAAAAAAATGGATAAAACATCAGGGGCAGGGGCCCCTACCACTTTGCCCTTAAACGGCCCCCACTACTATGTGTTCAGGTCCGAGAGTGTCTCTATGGCAGAGGGAGGGAACAGTACGTTCTCTGTTCTGCTATGGACGCGGAGTGCATAGGGCATTGGTGTCCTGGCACTGGCGATGGAGAGATGTCACACCCTGCGCCGCCTGCGCCAGGACACTGACATCTTGATAGAAGATGAGGTTTGCACACATCGGGGGAACGAGGAAAGGTGAGTGTAATTTTATTAATTTACAGGGGGCTGTATATTAGTCAACCTATTCCAGTGGGCGGGTTGTTTTACAGTGGTGTATATACAGTGTATCAATGCAGTATATGTATTCCTCGCTATTCTGTTGCTGTATATATCAATGTATTCCAGAGGAGGAGGGTTTGCTGTATATAGCTATGTATTCCTGGGAGGTTTGCTGTATATCAATGTATTCCATGATGGGTGCTATATATAGCTATGTATTTCATGGGGGGAGGTGCTGTATATAGCTATGTATTCCATGGGGGGGTGCTGTATATAGCTTTCTATTCCTGCTGGGGTGTGCTGTATGTATTAATGTATTTGGGGGGGGGCTGTATATAGCTATGTATTCCATGGGGGGGCACTGTATGTGTATGTTACTAGTGGTGAAGCTGTATATATCTATGTGTTACTGGGGGTGGTGCTATATATATATATATATATATATATATATATATATATATATGTGTTTATGTGTTACTGTGTATATATATATATGTATATATATATATATATATATATATGTTACTGGGGGTGGTGCTGTGTATGTATGTGTTACTGGGGGTGACACTGTATATATCAATGTGTTACTGGGGGGTGACGCTGTATATATATATATATATATATATATATATATACATACATATATATGTTACTGGGGGTGGAGCTGTGTATGTATGTGTTACTGGGGGTGACGCTGTATATATCTATGTGTTACTGGGGGTGGTGCTGTATACATTTGTGTTACTGGGGGTGACGCTGTGCATATATGTGTTACTGGGAGTGGGTCTGTGTGTATATTTGTTACTGGGGGTTGTGCTTTATATTTATGTGTTACTGGGGGTGACGCTGTGTATATATGTGTTACTGGGGTAGGAGCTGTGTATATATGTGTTATTGTGGGTGACACTGTATATATATATATGTATGTGTTACAGGGGGTGGCACTGTGTATATATGTTTTACTCTGGGTAGTGCTGTATACTGGGAAGCTGTATATATTTATTACAGGGGGAGCTGTAAATATCTCTAGAAACATTTACTTTACTGAAAAAAATTGTGGGTAGAGCCTCCACCAGTTTGCGCACGGGGTGCCAAAGGAGCAAGGGAGAGTGAGACATGTCCTACAAAGTGAAGCAGTCTGTGAAGACAGAACATGGAGGGTCTCTAGTAATGCCTCCACATAGTACTTCTGGATCATTAGCATAGTTTTAAAAGTTGATTTTAGAAAAAAGGAGGCCATGGATAAGAAATATATGAGCAGCCAAGGTGTGTGAAGTAAGTGTCCCTGGTGTATCATGTTTGATTTTGATCATAGAACACTGAATTGCAGTCCTTTAAAGGAGTTTGCCAATGAACAAAAATTCGCAAATTTTAATTCCCTAGTGATGTTAACACAATAAAGATAATTTTTAACCCCCATACTTATTGCTGTTTTAGCTCCTATAATGCAGTGATGGTCAGTGTAAAATTCCAGAGTGTGGACGGGGACTCTCTAAGCAGACACTTCATGATTCCTTTGTGCTATGAGATGCTGTGTGCTGACAGTGTGCTTACTTTATTATGGTTCAGGGTTTATCTACACTTTTATTTAGCTTCTGAACATTCTACTAGTATCTGACATATAGAAAAAGAGAGATGAGATAGATCAGAGATGAGAGATAATGAGATCCATGAGATGGATATAACTTACAATGACTCACTCCAGCTCTATCTCACCAATAACACAAACAGTGACAGCCCTGCTATGCCTCCCTCCCCATTCCGGATAAAGACCTTATCTAGTCTGTAGCTTGTAGAGTAAGTATCTGCACACTGATGCTTGCTGTCTGAGTTGGTCTTGTAATGCAGAGGGGAGGGGCAGGAGGCAGAGAACACTGCAGACAAGAGAAGCTATTCATGAGAAGAATGGTAAACACCAGGACTCATAGACAGGTTGGAATTATATCAGTGAAATGCCATATTTTTGTTAATAACAGTGACTTAGAGGATGTGTTATTTTATTATCTTGAGCATATTTATAAGTCTTGTCTTCTTAGAATACCCCTTTAAATTTTGGTATTAACTTATCGCTTTTTTGTTATGCCTTACAACTCATATTTAGATCCTTATAAATGATTATGATACAGAAAGTTTTACTTTTTATTTGACATAAAGTGTATAAAAAAGATGAAAAGAAACATGGCTTCCTATTCAGTAGTTATATATCATAAAATTGTTTATACTATTGTGTTTTTCGAGCAAGAGCTGACAGGCGCACTGCAGAAAGTTGATCAGAGTAAGTGTATTTGTGTTAAAAAGAAAGAAAAATAAGCTTCATCTATAAGTTTCCAAAAATAGATCTATGGAGAAAATAATCCTTTGTCGACTTGGTGAGAAACGCCTTTTTCTAAACAACATCAATGCTATTATTGTGTTCCATATTGTTTTGTCTGTCTCTGTTGCCTGCAAATGAGACATAGCTGCTATTGTGTCCATGATTTTCTGTTATATTCACATATACAGGCGGTCCCCTACTTAAGAACACCTGACTTACAGGCAACCCCTGGTTACAAACGGACCTCTGGATGTTGGTAATTTACTGTACTTTAGCCCCAGGCTACAATAAACAGCTATAACATTTATCAAAGGTGTCTGCAATTGAGCTTAATTATTAATCCTAGTTCTTATGAGAATCTAACATTTTTTAAAAATCCAATTGTCACAGAGACCAAAAAAATTCTGGCTGGGGTTACAATTATAAAATATACAGTTCCGATTTACATACAAATTCAACTTAAGAACAAACCTACAGAACCGATCTTGTACATAACCCAGGGACTACCTACACTCACCGGCCACTTTATTAGGTACACCTGTCCAACTGCTCGTTAACACTTAATTTCTAATCAGCCAATCACATGGTGGCAACTCAGTGTATTTAGGCATGTAGACATGGTCAAGACAATCTCCTGCAGTTCAAACCGAGCATCAGTATGGGGAAGAAAGGTGATTTGAGTGCCTTTGAACGTGGCATGGTTGTTGGTGCCAGAATGGCTGGTCTGAGTATTTCAGAAACTGCTGATCTACTGGGATTTTCACGCTCAACCATTTCTAGGGTTTACAGAGAATGGTCTGAAAAAGAAAAAACATCCAGTGAGCTGCAGTTCTGTGGGCGGAAATGCCTTGTTGATGCCAGACGTCAGAGGAGAATGGGCAGACTGGTTCGAGCTGATAGAAAGGCAACAGTGACTCAAATCGCCACCCGTTACAACCAAGGTAGGCAGAAGAGCATCTCTGAACGCACAGTACGTCGAACTTTGTGGCAGATGGGCTACAGCAGCAGAAGACCACACCGGGTGCCACTCCTTTCAGCTAAGAACAGGAAACTGAGGCTACAATTTGCACAAGCTCATCGAAATTGGACAGTAGAAGATTGGAAAAACGTTGCCTGGTCTGATGAGTCTCGATTTCTGCTGCGACATTCGGATGGTAGGGTCAGAATTTGGCGTCAACAACATGAAAGCATGGATCCATCCTGCCTTGTATCAACGGTTCAGGCTGGTGGTGGTGGTGTCATGGTGTGGGGAATATTTTCTTGGCACTCTTTGGGCCTCTTGGTACCAATTGAGCATCGTTGCAACGCCACAGCCTACCTGTGTATTGTTGCTGACCATGTCCATCCCTTTATGACCACAATGTACCCAACATCTGATGGCTACTTTCAGCAGGATAATGCGCCATGTCATAAAGCTGGAATCATCTCAGACTGGTTTCTTGAACATGACAATGAGTTCACTGTACTCAAATGGCCTCCACAGTCACCAGATCTCAATCCAATAGAGCACCTTTGGAATGTGGTGGAACGGGAGATTCGCATCATGGATGTGCAGCCGACAAATCTGCGGCAACTGTGTGATGCCATCATGTCAATATGGACCAAAATCTCTGAGGAATGCTTCCAGCATCTTGTTGAATCTATTCCCTGAAGAATTGAGGCAATTCTGAAGGCAAAAGGGGGTCCAACCCGTTACTAGCATGGTGTACCTAATAAAGTGGCCAGTGAGTGTATATTTTAAATATATCTTATGCTTTTAAAGAACTTAAAGATGTTTTTCCTCCACAGATTTCCAATCATTTAGTTCTTACCCGATCAGAATCACAATCTTTTTTCTCTCTTTCAAACACACAAAACACCATGGTCTAATTTATAGGCAGTCAATTAAAGGGAAACTGTCATCAGATTCCAGTATGTTGTCTAGCTTTACACCTTACAGATCCTGTTTCTGATATAGCCCAGCATGGTTCCATCACCCAGAAAAACAACTTTGAAGTGAAATGTAAATTGGTTGCATAAAGTCAAGGAGGTGGAGAGATTAACAGTGAAGTCAAGCCTCTCACTCTCTCACTCTCTCACTCTCACCCTCTCACTCTCACCTTGCCTCGCACTCCTTCTCAGGTGAACTGATAGTGGTTTATTAGGTATATTTCTGCTGACAGGTTCCCTTTAACCAAAAACAAGCAATCACTCGGTTACATTCAATGCAGGTTTTGTAGGTTTGTTCTTAAGTTGAATGTGTATGTAAGTTAAAATAGTTATATTTACCAATTGTAACTCCAGACATAGTGGGGCACATTAATTATACTAGCTGTACCAGTTTTCAGGCACAGTTTTCACAGGTATTTAAGAAGTGTTTATGCCAGTTTTGTGTCACAACTACACTGTGTCCACAATGACACAAATCTCTGCACCTAAAGGGGCATTCAGGTTCTGATTCACCCATTAAACTGAGTGCACCAAAAGAACCTGGTGCACTAAATTTAAGCATAATTGGCTTGTGTAGGGTCTGTCAGATTATTGAAGACTGTGCACCAGTCATCAGTAATCTGGCCCACTCTGTATGAATAAATGTGCCCCAGTATTTTTTCATTCCTTTGAGAACTTGTTCGTTGACCTGGGGGTAAAGTTCTGTAAATTACCAGCATCCAGACTGCTTGACCAGAGCTCACAGTGGGCAGAGAGGTCCCTATGAATTTTGGGTAAACAGTAAAATAAAGGGGTCCGGGTTTTTTTAGGAATGATGTATTTTTTCCTTTTTGGTGAGAATAGCTTTAGAGTATGCTTCCTTTACTAAAGTAGATAATTGGTCCAAATGTTCCATTTTGGGATCACAGTCCAATTGGGGGTAGTATTTTGTGTCAGAGAGGATGTTTTTGCGCTCAGTGATGTAGTCAACCCTTCTAAGGATGAATAAGGAGGATTCTAAGGATACCCCCCCCCTTGTCTGCCAGATTGATAACTATAGAGGGGTTTTCTGCAAGTAGTGTGAGAGCCTTCTTTTCGCTATTACTGATGTTATGTAATGGTGTTCCTCAGTCTAAGTTTCTAATTTCTGTAGACATAGTATGGAAAGAAGTGTTGATAAAGGAGCTACCGTTGTTTGTGGGGTTGAAAGAGGATAAGGGTTTCCAACTAGTGTCTATTCATGAAAAGTTTTGTTTTTTACATATTTTGCAGCTATCGGCTGAAGAGTAACCTCTGTCCTTGCAGGTACAACAATTTTTTATTACTGTTGGCCACAGCTAGTATAAAACTAAGGAGGAATGAATACTTCCCTGCTGGTCTCTGTTGGTATGCAGAAGCTTAGCAGTGATATCATGTTGACAGTGACTGCCGCTACTGCCCAATAAAGGACACAGCTGTAGCGGGTAAGTGCTGTTGATGAAGTCAGTCCTGAGCGTCTATAAACCAACACAGGCTGGCAGTGATGGGAGGAACTGGACTGACCTGGAGGTAAGGACCTGAGGTAAATATATTATATTTTTGGACCATACTATAAGGCACACCCCAGATTTGGTTATAAAAAATGAAAAAAATATATTTCACATTAATTAAAATTCCCTGGTTATCACATAATGATCTCTGCAATATCCCCCCAGAAGCAGCTCTATAAATGCACATAGATTGCTCTGCTACATCTGCTCACAAATACATTAAACTTCCCTCCACCCACGCACCATTAGCTCTCAACCACCTATAATTATTAAACCCCCTACATAATCTAAGCTCCCCATCCTTTCAGTTTATACCCCTCAACACATACACATGCATATATAACATCATCTCTAGACCCCCAATAATTAAAGGGGTATTCTCTTCTGGGCATTCACATTTAATTTAATTCATCTACCATACATATACATTTCTACAATTTCATGTTATTAAAAAAATGTACCTGTGTGAAGATAATCTCCCCTAAATGTAGCCTTGTTATCCATTAAAAACAAGATAGCTGTCCTTGGATACGCTGGTAGCAGTGGCCACACATGCGCTATTGAGCCCTACCTGACCACCTGGATTCAGCATCTATTACTACAGGATGGCTGTAGGACCTGCAGTAACTCCTGGCTATTTCATATGCAAAAACTGTTTTTTTTTTTGCACCATTACTCCAGCAGAGGCGGTCGGCTCCAAGGACAGCTTTCTAATTTCTTAGAGACCATGGGGCACATGTATCATAAGTCTGACTTTAGCCATCTGTTTTTTTCTGACTTTTTTTGGCTTTTTTGCTGGACAGATGTATCTTAGTAGGTTTTCCTTATTGATACATGTGACGTTTTAAAACAAAAGTCACAAAAAGTCACAAGCAGTTCTTTTTTTGTAAGTTCTTTATTGCTTTTACAGCCTCAACAGCAATAAAAAAATTAAAAAGTTTTCATCAATATTATATCCCTTGAGAAAGCAACGGCGAAACGCTTGTAGGGGTTCTGTGGTGGTGTGGTGACACCTCTGGTCCAATACAACAAGCAGTCTGGTTGGTGCGCTTTTTGAATATGCACATACATTTCTATCTTTGATACTGTGTTATTTTGGAGTGACCAGCCAATGATATTTATATTGATGTTGATGTCTTATGTGGTGATACTTTATGACTGTATGTTGGATCATGATGTGCATCAACTTGTCTTTACCACCTTTTGTTATACTGTTTTTAATGGGTGTTTTTAAGTCATGGTGACGATGAAATTGTTTCTATACAGAATAAAATATTACAATACATATTTTGTAGTGAATTAGTACTGATTCTGTTGTATTTTTTGGTATAAAAAAGTGCATAGTCTACTTGTAGGTATTTATTTTAATCTAATTTCTATACCTGGTCAAGGGGCAGCCTTAAATATGTGCCAACATTTTAAAAAAGTCTCCACTTTCACATAAAGATTCAGGTGAAAAGTCAGGGAATACTGCAGAAAACTAGATAATTGGGAACTTTGAACTGAGACTGTCTTATGCACAAAAAAGACAAATGAGCACAAGCACCATGAAAAGTTTTACAAATTAAAAAAAAAGAAAGCCTAAAGTTTAATACATGTGCCCCTGTATGG
Organism: Engystomops pustulosus; assembly: GCF_040894005.1. Classification (NCBI taxonomy): domain Eukaryota; kingdom Metazoa; phylum Chordata; class Amphibia; order Anura; family Leptodactylidae; genus Engystomops; species Engystomops pustulosus. Next base: position 78,510,720 of record NC_092415.1, on the reverse strand, counting down.
CTACATTTATGGGAAATTATCTTCACACAGGTACAATTTTTACACACAGCTTGTAACATGTAATCTGAATCCTGCTTCCAGATCATGTGGCTTGAGACTGTGAAATGACCCAATGACATCACTACAGGTCATGGCATCTTACAAAGGAGAGAGTGGCACAGAAGCACTTCTCTCTTGAAGATCAGGTGAAATGCTTTGTCAGAGCTGCACCTAATCTCTATTACAGCGGTCAGTAGGGTCTGGCAGCCCTGGATCCTCTTGACCTTTGGACTATAAGACGTGGCCGTTTTTAGCAAGAATTTTCTTGTCTTGCTCAAAAGTGTCTTATATAAAAATATGGTAAGTTGTTGTACACCCTCAACAACAATAAAAAATATTGAAAAAGTTTTGATCAATATTGTGCAAAAGTATTTGAAAGCCAAAAGCAGTTGTGGGTCCAAAACTTAGCTGCAGTACAAATCTTTACACTATACTTTTTCTCTCTAGGATCCATCCCTGGTTTTGGTTTACAAATAAGGTTGCTAAATACTGACCAAAATACTGCTGTGTAAAAACGGGCCTTTAGTGCAGAATGCATGCAAAAGTACAAAGTTTGTTTTGTGAAACCTGAACTAACTTTTGAAACTTTTCCTTGACATTCCAATCACATGGAACTTTCTTGTCTGTGGTGTTGAGGACCTATAACATTTAGAATATACCAAAATAATAATAATTATTAGAGGTTCTATTTTAATAGCAAAAAATGTGTGTAGTGGCTCTCACATATATATAATCCAATGGTCTGGTTTATTATAAAATTATACAGTAAATTGCATGGGAATAATAGGAATATTCATACATTAGTAAAGATTTTCTCTACATTTATGAATAACATTTCAATGCCACAAATGATTTTTAGCTATCATCTAAAAAAAAAAACCTTTAATGACACCTAAATAATAAATATCTTTGTGCTAATCAAATTTTTCCATTTAGGACGACCAAGAGAAAAAAATAATAATAAAAAAATATATCTATCTGTTTATCTAGCCATATATATGTTTGTTCTATGAAACTCTTACATTGGCCAGAAAAAAAAAACTTTCATGTAACCTCATGAAATGTCCACTCTCCCTTTACCAATTGATCCTATGTCCTCCTCCTGTCACTTTCACCTTATACCTTGTAAATAAGATGGCAGCTGATGGCTGGTTCAAGCAGCAGAATTATTAAATTATTTTCAACACAACCTTCCAAACAGACATCCAAAAACGTGATTTGCGAACCTCCATACATGTATGTGAATTTCAAATTCATTTCATTACAATTAAGGAAGGATGAAACAAATTCCTGAAACAATCTCTCCCCCCTTCCTTCCAAAGCTATGCCAATGTAACTGCCTAGCCATACTATCGACTTCTGGTAAGGTTTGGACAGGGAGAAGAGAAAGTTGTCCTCTGACTGTGATATATACACTCACTGGCCACTTTATTAGGTACACCTGTCCAACTGCTCGTTAACACTTAATTTCTAATCAGCCAGTCACATGGTGGCAACTCAGTGCATTTAGGCATGTAGACATGGTCAAGACAATCTCCTGCAGTTCAAACCAAGCATCAGTATGGGGAAGAAAGGTGATTTGAGTGCCTTTGAACGTGGCATGGTTGTTGGTGCCAGAAGGGCTGGTCTGAGTATTTCAGAAACTGCTGATCTACTGGGATTTTCACGCACAACCATCTCTAGGGTTTACAGAGAATGGTCCGAAAAAGAAAAAACATCCAGTGAGCGGAAGTTTTGTGGGCGGAAATGCCTTGTTGATGCCAGAGGTCAGAGGAGAATGGGCAGACTGGTTCGAGCTGATAGAAAGGCAACAGTGACTCAAATCGCCACCCGTTACAACCAAGGTAGGCAGAAGAGCATCTCTGAACGCACAGTACGTCGAACTTTGAGGCAGATGGGCTACAGCAGCAGAAGACCACACCGGGTGCCACTCCTTTCAGCTAAGAACAGGAAACTGAGGCTACAATTTGCACAAGCTCATTAAAATTGGACAGTAGAAGATTGGAAAAACGCTGCCTGGTCTGATGAGTCTCGATTTCTGCTGCGACATTCGGATGGTAGGGTCAGAATTTGGCGTCAACAACATGAAAGCATGGATCCATCCTGCCTTGTATTAACGGTTCAGGCTGGTGGTGGTGGTGTCATGGTGTGGGGAATATTTTCTTGGCACTCTTTGGGCCCCTTGGTACCAATTGAGCATCGTTGCAATGCCACAGCCTACCTGAGTATTGTTGCTGACCATGTCCATCCCTTTATGACCACAATGTACCCAACATCTGATGGCTACTTTCAGCAGGATAATGCGCCATGTCATAAAGCTGGAATCATCTCAGACTAGTTTCTTGAACATGACAATGAGTTCACTGTACTCAAATGGCCTCCACAGTCACCAGATCTCAATCCAATAGAGCATCTTTGGGATGTGGTGGAACGGGAGATTCGCATCATGGATGTGCAGCCGACAAATCTGCGGCAACTGTGTGATGCCATCATGTCAATATGGACCAAAATCTCTAAGGAATGCTTCCAGCACCTTGTTGAATCTATGCCACAAAGAATTGAGGCAGTTCTGAAGGCAAAAGGGGGTCCAACCCATTACTAGCATGGTGTACCTAATAAAGTGGCCGGTGAGTGTATATATATATATGATTGAGAAGAAACTCCACAACTGATACCAGATATTCAGTTACGTTTTTGCTATATGTGCTGAAAGACCATGGTTACAGGAGAATCAACATATAAAAAATCCTCACTTTTTTGATGATGAGACCTCTGCATTTACCTTCCTCCAGAACACTCTCCAATTTCCATTGAAAGAGCGGTGTGGGATCTCCGGACAGGGGGTCTGTATGTGGTGGTGTCACTCAACAACTTATAAACTGTGGTGCTACTTGGGCTACCTGTATCATATGGATGTAACCATGTAATAATGAATAGCTTTAATAGATGCATATATCTAGGTAACAGAATGTAATGCTAATTTTCTGAGTGTCATAGAATACATCCATTTAAGGTCTGGATAGTGCATTAAATTTGTCCAATTCTTCCAATATGGTGTGAGGGCAATCCTCCAGGATTTATACTATCTTGGCGGGGAATGTATAGAATATGTAGAAGTATGACTAATTTGTCTCCTTTAGCTACGTCTCGTCTAACACAGCTTGAGGTTCTTCTTTTTGAAATATGAAATGTTTTTTAAATCACTTTGTAATGTCTATATGCACATTTGTTATGTTTTAGTTACTGTCTTACACAACCTTTCGGTGTTGATTAATTAAATAGACACACCTCCTTTCTAACACTAGTACGAGTTTCCATCGGGATCCTGAAGAGGTCACGTTGTGTTTCACGTGATCTGCCATGTGTCCTGTAGCCCCGCCCCTCATGTAGGATTTGCCGTGATTCATGAAATCCCGCCATACGAGGTACAGGGAGACCGGGTTCTGGGGCTTTCAAGGGTTATTTACTAATTGGTAAGTATCCAAGGGGTGTGTCCTTAGTATATATATGTGCAATTATGAATGTTGGTTTTAGATCATGAGTAAGACGCACTATTGTTGAAACGCGTCGATCATTGCTTGTTATTCCTGTTATGCACCCCAGCTGAAATAAAGAATGAAGCCTTTGCCATACAGTATTGGTGTGGTGTACTAAGAGTGCCGCAACTCTCGTTTTTACAAAATGAGCATATCAGCCAGAACAAAAGCAAAAGACCTTGTATCAACATGGCATGAAAGGTTGCTCTGCCAGAATGAAGCCCTTACTCCAAAAGAAACATAAAATAAGGCAGATTAAAATTTGCAAATACTGAGTGGAACAAAGACCTTAAATTTTGGAGACATGTCCTATGGTCTAATGAAACTAAAATTTCACTGTTTGACCATAATGACCATTGTTACGTTTGGAGGAAAAAGGCAGGAGCTTGCAAACCTGAGACCACCATCCCAACAGTGAAACACGGGGGTGACAGCACAATGTTGTGGGGTTTTATTGTTGCAGGAGGTACTGGCGCACTTCACAAAATAGATGACATCATAAGGAAAGAACATTATTTGGCATAAATAACATCAAGACATCAGCCAGGAAGTTAAAGGGAAATTCCCATTTCAACAAATTAATGATATTGTTACGGTTTTTCAATATACATTCTGTATCAATTCCTCACTGTTTTCTAGATCTCTGCTTGCTGTCATTCTATGGAAAGCTTCTATGTTTACTTCCAGTGGACAGAAATTTGAGCATGGTCACACAGGTGCACAGCTTGTTATAACACAGAGAGTAATCAGAGCTGTGACTTATAATGAGCCGTGCACCTGTGTGACCAAGGTCAGATTTGTATCTACTGGAAGTTACATAGAAGCTTTCTATTGAATGACAGCAAGCAGAGATCTAGAAAACTGTGAGGAATTGATACAGAAAGTGAATTAGAAAATTGTATTTTAATCATAAAAACATTAACATCAATTTGCTGAAATGGGAAAACCCCTTAAAGCTTGAACGCAAATGGGTCTTCCATATGGAGAATGACCCAAAACATTGTGCCAAACTAGTTAAAAAGCGGCTTAAGGATAACAAAGTAAATGTTTTGAAGTGGCCATCACAAAGCCCTGATCTCAATCTTATTGAAAATGTATAGGCAAAGCTCACACACAAAATACTCAGCTTTAGGGTTCATACATATACACTAACCAGTTCTATAGATCCTCTCTATGTTTCCTTCCAGAACTGGCCAGGGTGCTGCATTGTGAAGTGTGGTTATTAACAATGAAGAATTACCAGGAAAGAAGTGCTTTGTTTTAGCTCGTTTTAGCGTCTTAGCCTAATTCTCCTCATACGATTGCACCTATCACATTTTTTAGAGAAGATGCAAACTTTGCAAAGTTGTGAAGTTGCCACTGCAAACTACTTCAGCTTGTTTTAAACTTGCACTCCAAGCTGTGAGCTGAGTTTCTTTGTTCTGCTGGGAAGAGCACAAGAGAAAGGGAGGGAAAGGACATCAAGTAACAATGAACTCCTTCAGCATTGAGGGAGGGGGACTCGTACAGTCCCATCTATTTCTTATACCTGCTGTACTTCCATAGTTGATGTTAAAGTCCAAAATGCATGGACTGAACAATTACTTGGGAACAGCTGTAAACATTTTAGGAGTTTAACAAATCCTTTTTATGGGAAACAATGCAAAAAGATCAGATCTGGGACCTTTTATTCCAGGTAAGTGCCACACCTTTACTCTTTGTGTAATTTGATTTTATTGTGTTATATAGACAGTAAGTTTATGTGTCACATATGCATTATATATATATATATATATATATATATATATATATATATATATATATATTAAGAGAGAGAGAGAAAGAGAGAGTACATATACAGTACACACATATGTGAACAGATATAGATAGTTTGATAGATAGATAAATAAATAAGCTTATACACAGAATCTTTAGTGTGTACTGTGACATATTTTATAGTGATAAAGTTTTTGCTCTCTGCATTTCTATAAACCTACTTTATGATTTTTACAACTTTATAAAGTTACCAAAAAAAAGAATCAAAGTCTTTTAGAAGTCGAAAGGCAGATTCAGCACTGCTCAAGTGCTGTCCCATATCATTCATCATTTATTATTTTACAGTGTTGATTCATAAATATATAGCATATGTATATAGGGTACTCATATAAACCAATATTATTATAAATTTACAAAAAAAATCAGAAATAATCCTGACTCATAGATAGAGCTTTAAATATAATCTATACAGAAAAAGTTAGTGCAAACTTTTCCTGTATATGTTCCCGACTTGCAGTATAGTTGCTGAGACTTCTAGATTTCCCCAAACAATGACCACTACACAGGTTTATGGATGAAACAAAACCAAAACAGGACCAGTCGTGTGCAGTTTTGGGGCTGCGCCTTTAAAGGCTGTGTGTTTATTTAGAGCTCCCTCCTCCTCCTTGTGCTGCTGGATCGTGCAGTTAGTAAGCAGTAAAGGGATGAGGAGCTGAGTGACTACCAACTAGCCTCTGCAAGAACAACTTTACAACAAGTGCTCAGAAGATGCCTGGAGGATACCTGACTGAGAAGCTGCAGAAGAAGCCAGATCCACACACGAGCCCTGCAAACAAGCTCCCAGTTGCTGTGGATACCCATCCATTGCCCTGCACTTTTTTTGTTTAGTGGGAGGTGCCAGCTAACTCATTCTGGTCCCAAATTGTTTTGTGAAACAAGTGAAACTTCTAGAGGATTGAAGGAGAACTGCTTTCCAGTGGGTGCTCTCCTCACTGCTGCAGGCTATGCAACAGGTAGGTTGATGTGACGCCTAGCCCATCTCTTTGTTGTTGAACCTAAGTCCAAGGACAATGAGATGTGGGAGGGGAGTGTCCTGGACGGGACAGGACAGTGGAGACACTGCATGCTTCACACCTAATATCTTCATCAGCACCAGCACATTCTGCATCATTTCCCTTCAACTCTTTAGGGCTTTATAGGATCATCATGAATTTGAGGACTTTGCCTCCTGTGGAGATCAGCCCAAACAAAGGGGAACATCCTTGGACACTCCAGGGTCGGGCTCCTGCGCACCCACTTGCTGGTCTTCATGAAGCTGCTATGAAGTTTATCTAAGTCATTGTGGATTGGGGCTGAAGCTGATGCAGGACAAAAGTTTCCAGACAAAGTAAGAGAAATAGCAGTGGATCCTGTAGTGTGCTCCTGACTAGACAAGGGAGGAGGGCGAGGGTGGGAGCGACAAACCTGCTGCAGAGCTCCAGTTCTTTGTTTGCTGGGAGAACTTGAACAAAAGGAAAAGTCTGAAGAACTCTTTATCTGCATCTCTATCTCGCAGCAGTCCTTCTTCTCCAAGCCCTGATGTGGTCGTCTGCTTCAGAAACTCCACCACTTTGAGGGACCTCATTGTCATTGTTACCTGCAAGTCTCAAAGGGGCTTTAAAAGTTTCTGCATTTAGAGGTGAGTTGCTTTAAGTGGGATGTGTGTGGGCAGGGATCAGGTGTAGTGCAAGTTTACTCACTCCCTAGCAGTTTCTCTCTTGTTACTTATGCACTATATCAAATGTTTGTACATGAAATTCAACTTTTACTACTTTACTGTGTTTGTACCACATTTTCAGTCATTGTTGAAATCACTTTGCCCATATGTAGTAACTTCTTTAGGTATTTAATAACTCAATGATTAATGTTATCTAGACTACACCACCTTGACATAGGCAGGCTCTTTTTATTTATTTATTTTCCAGAATTTTATTCCATCTATTAGGTTGAATGTAATTATCATATTATCCATATGACTGCAGTACTGAAAAAGTGATTTCTTGGAAAGCTTTATAGAATAATTTACTGGATCATTTATGTTTGGAAACAACACCTTCTATAATATTTTTTAACCAGCAATGTACAGTTAAGACGGTGGCAAGAAGTTTCCAAACTTTGACTAAAGTTTTCTTATGGTAAAAAGTTGTGACGCATCTCTGAGAACTCATAACAGCTTTTTGACATTTTTTTTTACAAACCTAATGAAATGTTCAATTAAGTTGTTTCTTTTTATTATTTAGGTTTTTATGTTTTATTCCTATGTTCCTGCCTTTTGAACGTAGCCAAACAGAGAAAGATGTGGTAATTGGCATTCATGACACATCAGACTAATAAAGTGTTGCACAAACATCAATTTTCTTTTTTTTTCAATGCTTAAGATTATGTTATAAATTCAATATCATAAATATCTTTTTACTAAACAGATAGGTTACAAATTAATATTGTTTAACGTCCCCGTAGAAAGGTCACCTTGTTTGGACAGATCAGTTATTTCTTTTACGACATGCATATTGTTAAAAAATAAGTAAGGGAGATGGTTAAATGTTGATAATAGTTTGTATATACTTCAATGTGTCTGAATATTCTATGACCACATAAAAGAAGTTTCTGCAGATGTTAGACAAGAATGGTTTGCATTCACAAAACCATATGTAGAAAGGAGGGCATGTTTACCCAATATGGCGGACTTTTAGAATCGTACATATCCCTTTAATACATGCTATTGGTGATGCTTGATACCAGATGTGAAAATAGTACATATGGATTCTGACGTTGCATGTCTGCTATCAGTTACCTCATCCAGAGACAAAAAGTATTTATAAGATGTAAAATTCCATCTTTATTTCAAATTTTTATTATTTATATATAATCTAAAGGCTGTTGACTGTTGGCCTTTTCATAAAGTTTAAGCACACGTTCAGATTGGTATATTTTTTAGTTTAGTTTAGTTCTTGTGGGCATCCATTAGTATGGTTTAGTACTCACTGGTGGAAAGCCTTCCCAGCTCCTTTATATCAATGAGCCATTGTTTTATCCCAACAGCGCTCTCTAGAGCTACAGTGCCGAGTCATATTGTATTTTGCCATTTACCATCACAAGGGTAATCATTTTTACATCAATATAGTTGAAAATGTTATATATATATATATATATATATATATATATATGTATATATATATATATATATATATATATGATAATTCAATTAAAAATACATCCAACGACTCATTTTACTAGTCAATATATTTATTAATAAATATTGAATTAATTAGTTTATTGAATAGAAAGGTGGATACACATATGGGTTCATATATACAGTGAGCTTAAATTTGACCGTGGAGAATAGAACTTTACTTACCGAGCAGCCAAAATATTTGAACAAAAATTCTAACAAAGTCTCCATTTGAAAAAAAATTATTACATTCAAAGATATTAAACTTTATATTTCTTTTCATCATGCAGTGTTCATGGATTCTTCAAAGATGCAATGAAAATGGTTGAATTTGGTTTCCAAATGTGTTACCTTTAAGGACTCACTTTGAAATATGAAGAATTTTTTTAAAATCGTATTTGGATTATAATGATTTGGATTAAATAACTTTTTGGAATATGCTGAACTCTTCTTCTTGGATTAAAGAATAAATTTCATCACTGTGGCATTACATAACCAAGGTATATTTTATAGTTTTTTTCCACTTACTATAAAGTTTGTTATTGTCTTTTTATCTGTTTGTATATCTATATTATTCTATTATATGTATTATTACATGGCACTTTTTCATGACAGTTGCAGTAGAATATTCTAGTGTTTCTATGAAATGTATGTAATTGGCAATAGTATTTATGGGCACATTGGTTTGATGTAAAATCTGATCTATACAACAAATACATTATTTTTGTGTAAAACGTGAATTTGTTAAGACTTGTATTTGCAGTCCATGCTTATCATGCAGTAAATTATCAGACACGTGATTCTGCTTGATTTAGGCGGGAAGCTAGTAAAGGAATATACACTGACTAATATATCCCTTACATGGTTCCCTAGAATATTGTATGTTTGCATGAAAGAGAAAGGATGGAGAGGCACGTGCCAGTGGGTACACAGTTAAGCATGACCTAGCCAAATCACTACACTAAGATAATTTAGTGATTTGTGCTACAAAACATTATGTGCAGATGAGAATTGCATAGACTATAAAGCAACTACTGTACTAGTGTATGTTGTGTGGATTCTTTAAGTATGGTATGTTTTTGGTTTATATTGTTAGGATTTTTGCTGGGTTTTGTTTTCTCAATTGATTGTGCATTCTAAGATGGCTTCCTACAGGGCTGAATGCTTACTCATTCAAAGTTGACAGGGCTTTGTTTTCTGGCTCTGTGCTCGACACTGTGATGAATTTTGCATGAGTGAAAAATGTCCAAATGGGTTTTGGTTACAATCTATAACCTTTTATCCTAACCTGCTTCTACTATATGCTTTTACTAAATGTATATATCAAGACCTGGGCATTCATTATATATACTTTTTTATTTTTCATGGTATATAATGAATTGGTTGGCATGTTCTTCACTATCATTGCTTTTATACCAATGTACATTAATGCAATATATAAATATAAGTTATTAACATTTTTGTCTGTACTGTATCAAAAAATGAAACATGGATCTACCCCATGTAGTCTTATGATCATCTGTATATTAAAAAGCGGCTGATTGTTATACCACTTCTCAAATTTTTATTATATGTTATGGTTGCCATTATTAACACATTCCCATATTTATAACACCTACTATACCGTTCCTTATAGAAATACTTCACTTTTTATATATCTTTTTATTATGGTGTAGTCATTTTATAGTGAAATTGAATAAACATCTGTATTGTGTGGGTGTGGTTTACAAACGCTGGTTGGCATCTGGTTTGGTACAGCTGCACCCTATTCATTGTCACTGGCTTTTAATTATTTTGTATTGTGTAGATAATTATAGATAGAACAACACTTTGACATTAATAGATCAGGTCACCAATAAGTGAAATATGATTTGAAATCTCCCAGGCAAAAAATATAGAAGAAAAATTGTTGGGTTGTGTGCAATATGTATATCTTTCATGACGATGCATATCATTTGAGTAATTAAAGTAAATAAAGTCAGAATAAAACATGTCCCAACCTGGCTTTAAATGTTACAATATTAGAGAAGGAATGCATTATAAATGACAATTCTTGTGCAATACTGGGAGTTTGCAATAAACAAGTAAATCTAAACACTTGTGAGGCTCCAATAATAGTACTATAAATGATAAATCATACATAAAAGCAATTATATTGTAATGTCAGTGAAAGACTGGACTAGATGTAGACCCAGAAAAGCATATAAAGAAGAAACGAAACATAGCAAGTAGATGTTACGTATAAAAGCAGAGGATACATAGAACAAAAAAGAAATAAATGAAAAGCCAAAATGACTCGGTGTTTGCCTATTCAGGAGCGGCCATATTAGACTCTGAGAAAACTGACTCAACGATGCTTGATAATGCTGAGTAACTGGAAAACCTCATGACCACATAATGGCTGGCAGACTTCACAATGAAGATTAGGTAATGTTGCTTAACTCTGCATATTTTATACCAAAAGAACAGAGCACAGAAGAAAACGAGTAGACGTTCTTTTCATAAAACTTTCGAGCTGAGCAGTGCACATTTTCCTGATGTCTCAATATGATGGTTTAGAGAGAAGATCCCTTTTATAATGAGTGTAGCAGGTTGGGAGGAAGGAGAGAATTTAGGATTTTATAGACTTTGCACAACATTAAATAATATGTAAAGTGTTTTTGGATGTCCTAATGTTCCTATCCAGAACAGCCAATGCTGCTCATTACAGAAATAACCATAAAGCTCAGCTCTATAAAGATCTTGTTGGCTGTGACAAAAGTACTTTGCTGGGAAGCTCACAGAGTGAATGTTGACAAGACACACCCAGCGCATTTCTATTTAACTATGTATTTCTATAGTTCATACATTATTTTGGTTACTTCGAGCATGATATATTCCACACCTTCCGCCTAAATTCCTGCTAGGAATGTTCTGTAATGAATGTTATTCAGGGGGATCTTTCCTTCATGAACGCAACTCACAGATTGGGCAGCAGTTTTCAAACTCTCAATTCTTCTTAGCTTTTGTATTCCTACCGTTATGTAAAATGCGACCCGCTTTTGTACTGTATCTGAATAGCTGGCACAGTATTTTCCTTTCAGCCTCCCTTCTTCCAACTCACTCAAACTAATGAAAGAAATGCACCAGAATTCTATCCAAGTTCTTAAGAAACAAGTTGGAGTGATAAAAAAAATAGGGCTTTAGAAGGCCTGCTTGGAGAAAGTTTTCCATTTATATTGAAAGATCTCACAAGGAGGAATCTTGAGTTCTTTTGTAGCAATGTGTACATATTTATGCTGTGTCACGTCTCATGGGCTCTTTGTTACCCACTGTACAATGCTGTAGAGAGCACTGGTGCCATAGAAATGCATTGGCTTTTCTTCTATCTAGGCTCGCTTGCTAAACGCTTATGTAACTCAAGACAATAATTTATAGATTCTACATTTTTGTTTTATGCCTCTTATGCTCAATGAAAGTTGCTCTTTTGAATCTATCTAAGTCTTTAGAAAGGCTAGGACACGGTAAATCAAGGCGTACTAGATGTGGTTCCCCCGTGATTCCTTTGTTGCATCATTGAGGCAATAAAATAATAAAAAAAAGCTACATAATGTTTTAATGATTTCATAAAACTGTACTGTATTCTTGGGTAATTGGAGCTCATAATAGTGATTTGTTTTATGGCAAGTTTATAATGATCAAAATATTCTCAGGTACAGAGTCGGTCTAGCTGGAAGGAGATTCTGGGGTGAAGGTGTAAGATCAGACTAGTAACTTGATACAGCATGTATATACACCTTAAGTTGCATGGTCAATGAAAGGCTTTTTTGGGACTATATATATGTATACTGTATATATGGTATCATTTACATATACTGGTAAATGTACTGGAATGAACTTACATATGTATACACTTATATAGAGCGCACATATATAAATGCAGATACAAACCGTCATCCAAAAAATCTATTTGTGGGCATGTTATGTTGGTACCAAATTGCTTGATAAAGGAATATTTATTTTATATTGCTTGTTTAGGATAGTACCATTGATTTCTAGACTGTTAACACATTGAAATTACATTACAACATTGCTTCTAATTGTGTATTTGTATCATTACCTTTAGTCATATGTTTTGGGTGCCATGGTACATTATTAAGATTTTTTATCATTTTGAGGATTATTTACTCTTTACTTAGATTTGTGTTTACAGTGTTGACCTAAATACTCTTTCATGGAAAGGTTTACAATGTAAATCATATTTTAACTATGTATGTTAACAAAATACTTACATAGGACACTATAGGACACTCTTTAATTAATTTTTTTGTTCTTCCTAACAGACTATATACACACTACACAACGATATATATATGTATATATATATATATATATATATATATATATAGTACACACACACATATATGCCTAGCGTCATGTCAGAAATCTGATATAACATATTGCATGTCCTGTTATATTTATTAAGTCTTCTTGACTAAATTGAACTATGGCTCAATGTATTGAATGATATTCTTATTATTATCTCTCTAAGGAAACTTAATATTATGATATTATGGATATAAGCCCAGTGGTGGGTGACTATGTTTTGTATTTTGAACCTCATATCTTTGTTCCTAGTAAACATGGCTGAATAATATTGGTCACATGCTTCTAGACATTGGCAAACTACATGAGTCAACTACACCAAAGAGTATAAATACTGTCAGATTGTATCATAACATAGCTGCCAACTGTTATTGAATTCAAGGGTGATGTAGTGTACAACGATATGTTTCTAAAATGTGTCGCTGGCGCTTTAATTTATATATAGTATTATTTTTTTTTAGGACATTGTATATTTTTCTCTCCATATCTTATATTTAATATTTCTTTTAAAGTCTTTTTGTGCACTTTATATAGGTAAAGATTTACATCACCAGGACACATTCATTCTTTGGTTTCTCTCAATCCAAAAAATACATGTATTTTTTATGTGGGGAGCATGATAGTGGTCGTTTTGTTATAAAAAAAAACAGACAGTGTCCAGTTGGGAAGTCTGGTTGACTTAGAGACACTGTGATGACAGTATTGGATTGGGTGGTGCTGATTTTAATCATTTTGTTTGATTTCATGTAAAAAAACAAGGAACAAAATGGTCTACGGAAACAAATTAAATTAATAAAATTAAATAAATCGGTGTGGACCCATTGAACATCCTTTCATTAACATAAAATAGACAAGAACAGAAGGATTACACTTAGAATCCTTTTTTCCCTGTCAGTTGCATTGCGGTAAGAGACTAGGTGCATATTTTTCTCCCGATTGATAGGGCATTATTCAGCCATCTTGAAAAACTTGATAAGCAGCTCACGTACATTTTGTGTTCTTGACAGAGATGAGAAATGACCAGTAAATCTCAGGAGCCCATGATCTCGGCAAGCTTGTCCACACCCACCATTTTATCTCTGAAAATACCTCAAGAACACTTCAATAAACAGACCTAAGAAATATAACTATACAACTTTGATTAACAACTGTTACTCTTAATCCAAAAAATATAGGCTTCTTGATTATTCTTTTGTACGGTAAAATGTCCACTATCCTTTCTTGGAATCTGCCGTCTTTTGTTGTCTTTCTGACACCCTTTTGAGTCTCGGTGCATTAATATGAGTAGGAGAGATGTCAATGGACTTCTTGGCAATAGCAAAGGATTTCAGGGGTATTGTATAACATACAAGGCCTGAATCACTGTGTGGCAAATCTGTATGCAACACCAGGCGTATTTTCCTAATGTATTCTGCTGGTGTATTTCTATACTTTGTGAGCATTCATTAGCCCAAGCGCAGTGCAACTTACAATAGAAGTCATACTAAAAGGAACAGTTTATCTGTAGGGAGAGAAATATAATCAAGGACATCTTACACATCTCCCAACATTTTTATGACACCACTGATTCATAAATGTTCTAGATCTTCATGCCCTTCATGAGCTGTGTCATATTTCTTTCTTTTCAACTACCCAAGCTGTCATCGAATACAGTGTACCATGCTATTATTTGTAGCAACTCAGAGCATAAAAGGTCCACTCACCCATGTTTGTGGTGTTATTAGTTTAAAAACTTACAACAAACAGAGTAAAAGAGACAGATATAGTCCGCAATTACATTGCGGACCAAAGAAACCTTCAAGACTGCAGACAGTGAGATACGTTAAATAGTGGGACAGAACCACATAGCTATTGCTAGTATTTCTGTCCTATTTTCTATTCAGTATCCCCCCAAGCATTCATTTCTGCACACAGCGGTGCTGCCAGAGAAAGTTATATTTTATTAAGTATTTTATAAAGTAGATATCATGCAGAAATGACAGGCAGTATGGTGACAGTGATGCCTACATAAAGGGTTGGAAGGTCCACTTTCTTTGGTCTTTTGATGAGTGACATACTTATGTATGTTATGAAGCTGGTGATAGCGACAGATTTCAGTAGTTTGGTAGGACGGTAAGAAATCGTATAGTTCCAAAGAGATTAATTACGTAATGTGCTTGTATTGCACATAAGAATAACAATTACTTTGAGAAGATGAAGAATTATAGAAGTAATAAAGAATAGTTGTAAGACTGTTATCACGCTCTCTATAAGGAGTGTCCATTGCAGATCCAGGACCAAAAAGCGGGACAGAATATCAAAACATACTGTGCTGATTTGTCAAGTAAAACTCAAGAAGACCTCAATTCTAGTAAATTTTGGGCCCTCTTGGTCTATTATAAAATAGATCTGATGCCTCTGGTATTTTTTTTTGATCCAGTGATGGAGCAGAACAAAGGATGTAGTGGAGCAGATGTTAGCCTAAATGAGGTAATTTACAATTAGGACCTCAATGAAGTTTTGTAGCTACAAGTTTTACCAATGATATTGCAAGCCATGTTGTCAATTTTAAGGAGTTGTGTAGAACCTTCATCGTAGCCTTAATCTCCAGAACTCCGCTTTGTCAGTGGAAAATATTTTTTTATGATTTTTATCTTGTTGCAGCTGAAAAACTTTTTCATTTCTGTATCCAGGGCAACACCTATTATCTAGGTACCCCTAAATACCCTTGTTCTGTAGAACCATGCTAGAAACATATCTCTCCTCTGGAATGTTTTCTAAGTTCACAAATTCTCAGAGAAGCAAGAATTCACGCTTTATTCTTACCTGATGTTAAAATTTATGGTATTATATTGTTAATTCGTATTATTGCTAAAACTCTGTGGTTTATTGAAATTCACATCAACTCCATTTAAACCTAATTGTCCTATTTTTCATAAGGCCATAAATACTCCTTTGGATAAGCAGATCTTGACTGTGAATATATGAAAGCAGGTAGCCTCGTGTCTTCTCCCTGGTATAAGATACAACTTAAATATATAGAGTTTTTTGTGGGGTTTTTATTAGAGTTTTTGTGGATTTTGACTTCTGACAATAACACTTAATTTAAAAAAACTCAATTAAAAAAAAAATACATATTTGTGTCTTAACTTGCTCATTAGTGGTTTGCCTGGTGTTATCACTTTATTGTTATTATGTTGTATGATATCTATGCTTTAATGTAGCACAAAGTGGGTAAAAGTTATTACAATACTTGCAATTACATTAGTCACTTAAAATACGCTAACTCCCTTATTCACACTACATATAAAACATTCTCGCTTAGTTATACATAGGGTAAAACTGTTTAACTACCTTATATGTCTGCTTGCCCAATTACTGTGTCTGTATAATACCAAATTGTATGTGTGTTTTATGTCATCTAAACAGAAAAGGACTTTCTATATGGGCTGTCAATCATCCTTTTGCATTATGAAGTCATCCAATCATATAAGAGGTCGACTGATGATTGACAACACTGCCTCCCAAGGGGCTCTGTATTGTCTGTGTTATGTTAGTTCTATATGATTTACTGACAAGTGGAGTGGTGAATTTGACACCACTGTATGTTGTACTTGATTTTTTCTTTTTGGTTAACCATATTTTTTTGTTACGTTATGATTATGTTGTTTACATACCCGCATTGACTATAACTGGAAGTGTGCGGTTTAGTGATAACCTAGGTTATAAAAAACAGGCTATACTTGGTGAACTGAGGAATGCAATTATACTGTAATGACTGAGAAATTGCTTGTTAATTTACATTTCCAACATAATATAGAAAACTGAAATGAGGCAAGCACATTGTGAGAGCAACTATTAAGTCTAGAATCCTTATTATTCAAATTATGGTTTATGACAAATTTCTAGTTGAGTCAATCTCTATTACAATAATATCTGATTTTGTCTCACATGTTGTCTTAATGACCAAGTATTTTGTATATTCACCACGATTAATTATGTTTCCGGAGGTGATCGCCTATACGCTTTTAACAAATACACATTTGTGGGAGATAAAGGGGGTCGTATATCTCTAGTCAGGACATTAGGGGGTGTCTTTTTTTTGCATGTCTGGGTTTTGAACTTGTTTTATTTATCTTAGACTCTGAAACCCATTTTAGTTTTGCTTATGCCTCTTTGGGACTGCAGTTTATTTGCACCAAAATTGTGTCATTCTACAGAGATTTGGACTAAAATTGCATCTTTTTTATATGTCTGGATTTTAATATCATGGATTTTATATCATGCGCAAAGTAGAATAATTCTTGTGTATCTAACTTTGCTCGGAGAGTGAAAAAGACGCAAATGAGCCAAAAAATATAAGTAGAAAAAGGAGAAAAGCCTAAGATAAATGACCCCCATAGTGTCAGATCTTTTTTTTTTTTTTAAATATCCAATTAGGTACCCCTTTTGATGCATAACCAACTTTCTGCTTTAAGGTGTCAATATAATACTAGCAAGACACAAGTCCTCTAGAACAGTTTTTATTTCTGGTTTATAGAGTGAAATTAATAATAAATTGGGCACCCCACTTTATGAGATCAAGGTTTGTCTTCATGAGACAACAATATTACAAACATTTGTGCCGAAATGGTACTACTCTTTCAGTCGTCTACAACACACACTAAACTGGGTGTGCACACTGCACTTGGAACTCCCTTCATTACCTGGCTACTTTACTGTAAGGATTACTGCTATATGATGGTTACTGTGTTTATTAACACTTATATTGGTTATTGCCGGAGACTTGCCTCTTCTTTAAATAATTGAAGCACTTTGCAATTACAGCAGGTTCATATATTACATTGTGAATTTCCTGCCTCTAATTTTCATCTATGTATTAATATATGATATCTATATTGTTACTATGAGTTTGTGGGGTTCCTATCCACCCATACATTGTTTGGGCTGTGTCCTGTATATCTTTTAGGCTAAATTCACACACATGTGTGCCCGCCACACCGTATCACGGCGGGCATACGTCGGCGCCAGGGAGAGGTAAGCGCTGTTCACTCCCGCTCCTCTCCATAGAGATATAAGGCGCATGGCGCCGAATTCTGGGGAAAGATAGGACATGTCCTATCTTTCCCCCTGCTACAGGACTCCGGTACAGTGCCGTACGTCCATTGCCGTTGCCCGTATATATACGTCCCCCATACAACCGTGTGCATGTAGCCTTTTTATATCTTTTTATGAATTTGTGTTTCACTAGTATATACCCCCCTCAGTTTGGTTTGCCTTGTGTACTGGTGTGCAGGCATGTGTCATATTAAGAATCTTCTGTGTGAAAACTGCTATGTAAATTTAGCAAACTTCAGACCACATAAATAAATCTGTGCATGCCCTTGGTTTTTTTTCTTTTTTTGTGGATCACATGTACAGGTCTGTTATCACAGAACCCATAAATGGGTTTATGAAAACAATGTACCACACACAAACTGTTTTATGGACAACAATCCAATTTCAGGTACGTATCGGCTTAGAATTTTCCAGCACACAGCAGTGTGTATGTACACATTATTTGGCCATATGTTACTAATTGTCACTTTACACATTTTTAGGCCTCATTCACATGCCCATCTGTGGGGATGTATATGCAGCCGGATATACGTACCCATAGACAACAATGGCGGCCCGACAGCGTTGCGGTGCCACACATGTGTGGCACCGCTCTGCGCTGTACAACGGGAAAAGATAGAGCATGTGCAGCTGTTTTCTATAGAGGGGGGAGGGGTCACCTCTTCTCCAGCGCACAACGGTACGCTCGCCCGGGCATACCGCCGTGTGACTTTACCCTTATGAAATGCTCATCTGTTGATTAGCTCATTCATCTACACTGTTTCAAACAGTTACAAGAAATGTATGCAACACATGCAAACTGTGTAAATGAAGTGAGTGCATCTCTAATGCATATTTTATGCAGTTGAAAAAAAAATATTTCAACAACAGCTTAAGTCATAACTAAACTTTCCACAAAATTGCATAAATCAATATCGCAGATGATAAAAGTAAATGTTGTAATATACTTTATTAAATAAATATGTCACTGTGTCTTTCTTTTTCCTTCGTCTTTCTCAGCTTTCTGTCTTGTAATCCACTGGCAGCAAGACATAAAGGAACCTGACAAAGTTTCTAATGACTGGGAAATGAAATATGCAAATGGAATGGGACCCCAAAATTTTGCCTGGCTTTAACATCAAGCATCATATTGCCAGAAAAGCTGTTGACATGATGTGAGATACAAGCCAAAACAGTATATCTGTTGTATAAGTGACAGACTCCTAACTAGGCAGCACTGTTTTATTGTGTTTGCATCTCTTTAGCAAAGTATAGGGAACTGATGTGCTTCAGTGAAAGGCTGTAGACTAGATTAGGGGGAAAATAAGACACCTTAAAAGAAATATACCATTTGATTTGATGCATTATGAACCAAACATACCTTGAGAATGCTGTAGCTACACTGCTGCAGAAACATCATAAACATCATAAACAATTATAAAATAATGATAATGAAGCTCTGTCGCTTCTGTGCCTGGGCTCAGCACTTTTCCTTTCACATTAGTTATGATGTAATCACTATTCTCCCTGCCAGGCAGATTAGTCAATTACTGCACCATCCCCCAGCTGCTGTGTATGAGTGATCCAGCTCAGGTTGATTAGTCCTGCTTGGCTGTTCAGAAAGCTTGTATGTTATGTCGATCCAGCTTTCCCAAGGTCCTTAATTTTATAATATTTTTTTCAGCAAACCACTCAGCACAGGGATTAAACAAGATATGTTTCTGCATCAGTGTAGCTACAGCATTCACAAGGTATGCTTGGTTCATAATGCATGAAATTAAATGGTAGATTTTTTTAAAGTAAACTTTGTCATTAAAAGCGATGGAGACTCTCACTACAGTCTACTACCTCTTACTTATTCAAATCAATTTCCTACACTGTGCTGAAGAGATGTAAACACGATCATACAGAGATCAAACAGCCTGTACCTTATGCAATAGATATACTGGTTTGGCTATTATCCTGCATTATATCATCAGGCTTTTAGACAAAGTCATGCTTGATGTTAAAGGGTGCTGCCCTACAATGTAGCCAGAGGCAACATTTTCATTTGTTATCCATGGTCTCCTTTCTTCTAAAAACCAACTTTTAGAATTATACCAATGAGTCAGAAAGGCTCTGGGGGTCGGGGTGGTGTTACCAAACCCTCTCCATGCTGCAGCTACATAGACTGTTACACGGTCTCCACCTCCCCCGTACGTTCTCAGCACTTCCCCCTCCCCCTGCTGTAATCTCAGGTCAGCAGAGGAAGTTTCAGCAGACAGTGGAAGGGGGTAAAGTGCTCCAGCATGTGTAAGCTACAGTATATTGGAGCTCTAGTAACTCCCTCAGAGTTGATTTCAGAAGGAAAGAGGCCGAGGATAAGAAATATAGTTAGATTACCACAGTCACGGTGCCTAGATCTATGAGTAAGTGTTCCTGGATTATCATGCTTGAAGTTGATGGTAGATTTTCTCTTTAGGTATTTTTCTTTAGGTATGAAACAAGTTCATCATTTGTTTTCTTATCTGTATGAGGCTTTCGGATACACTGCTCTCTGCAGGAGAAAGAGCAGAATAAAGGGCACAAAGAACCTGCTATAGTTAATGAAGTACAACATATTCCAAAGTTTACTATTATCTCCTGCTTTATTAATGTATAAAATCAATAAAAAATGCCTAAAAGGTTTAAAAACGTTTTCGCTTGTCTTGCGGTTGTGTTCTACTTATTTTTTTACAGATCTGGTGCATTTGAGATAATTTCGCATATTAGGTATTGCATTACCTCAATGAACCTGGCACCTTTTTAGACATTTATATTAACTAGTTGAACCCCAGTAAAGTAGCTTTTAAGTGTCAAATTAAGTGTAATATATATCAGGCTTAAGAAATCCCAGGAGATTGTTATCCAATTTTCCGCCCCTGCCTAAACATTTAGGTCACCTTCTTCCAATCACTGATGGTAATTTGTCTACTCGTATATGCCATGTCTTAGAGAAAGACCACTTACATCCATGACAGAACTGCATAAACTCACTTGACACATGTGTAGGGGTGCAGTTCTGCATGGCCGCCATACCTCTGCAGGTAAGTTAAGACCCCATACCTCCAGTCCCCCTACAGGGACAGCACTGCCACAAAAAAGACTGAGACAGCATATAAGTTCAGGAACAGATGTAACAGTTCATCACTCCATGTGTCCTTGGGCTAGAGATGGAGTGCATCTTTACTAGAAGCCCTACTTCTATGTTTCCATGAAGTCACTAAATTATCATAATTTTTAGATGCAGTTTATCTCAAATCAATAGACAGAGTTAAACCCACACCCTGCTATCTCATACACACACTTTTATTTGCAGCTTCACATACAGTATGAAACATAAGAAATGAGGAACAGCAGTCTGCGTTATATAACCTCTGCTCTCCAAACAGATGGCAACATGTTGTGTAAGTCAATTTCTCCAAGTATCTATTTCCACCTGACTCCTGTAGTTTGATCCTTGTGTTTCTATGATAGTGATATAGAAATGGGCTCAGTGAATACTTTCAATACTGTCTTTGGCAGAAGAGAAAGCAAAGGACCTGTGATATTGTAGCAGCACTTATCTAATATGGCAAGAAAAAAACTGTAATTATCTAACCCTCTGGCTATATATTTGTCTAGTCCTTTGGATGTTGTGTGCTTTTTTTTATAGCAGTCTACAGAGAGTTAATAGTTTTTTAGATCAGTACTTGGTAATCCTGCCTAAACTTTCAATCTGGGGACCAGAAGAGATCAGTGAGCAAAATATGTCGGCTAGGGCTGCTTTAAAAAGTTAAACTAAAAATCTCTATAATGTTTTAATGTAAAGAGACTTGCACTGTCGACATCCATAGTGGTCAAACGGTTAATGGAATAAATGCATAATGTCAAATGGCCTGAGACAAAATCTAATTAACTTTTTAACCCCAAAAGAATTAATTTCTTATAATGAGCCTTTATGTCTAACCTTGCCAGGGTAAAATGCAAGTCATATAGAGAAGACTCCATGGAGTCCACAATGAAGTGCTGAGAATTAATAAGTATGAGTATGTAAAACAAAGCAACTTAGTATGAGAGAAAACATAGGAGTTCATTGTTACTGTCCCACCACCCTGAGCGCACATCTAGGCCATGCGACCTCTAGTGTTGAGTCATTAATGGAGATTCAGTGCCATGACATACTCTAGTCCCTTTCCATGGTATTCTTACATTCTAATATGCTTTCTGTGAAAGGTTGACATTGTGTTGCTTATTCCCCTTGATTTGCCTACTGATAAACTTAACCTTAAACATAGCATTTAATAAGTTTCCTTCATTTTATATCTATAGGAAATTACAAAGATAACTTTCTATGAGGTTGATCCTCACGTGTGTTAGAAATTAGATTGTGAGCTCTTCTGGGGAGAAGTGATGTAGTTTGCTGTAGAATATATTGGTATTATACAATGTACAGGAAATATGTGTAGCAAACATTGGGGTATTATAATATGTATTGATGTATATTGTTATATACAAATTACCTGTATATTCATGCCATTTATTGTCATATTAACCTAGCCAATGGTATTTTCTAGTCTGTTAGTTGACTGTAATGAAGCTGTTGTTATTTTTGTCTGTATTGAGGATACTTTACTGGTGTCACACAGTTATGGTTGCTTAGCTTTCCACATATGTTTCACTATATTGTTCCCTGGAGCAGAGTGACACTTCATGGCTTCTTTATAACAATTAATAGAACATACTTTTGTTTACTTCAGATGATGACTTTGCTGTGCAATGGTCTGTTGCTGCTGCCTTGTCTCTGCCAATGGCTCGAGGCTATGAGGATGTCTTTTCAAATTCAGGCAGCAAGGGGCCTCGATTAAGCTCCTCTGCCTCCATTATAATGAAATGCTGTACAGTGATACCTTAGGGGTCATGTATGAAAAGTGCACTAAGGGGTCACAGAACGAATGTATAAAAAAGAGACTTTTTGTAAATTCTTTTTAGAAAGGGTAAGCCGTGATACCTATAGTTCACGGTGTTGCTTCAGGACATTTTTCCCAATTTAGATTTGACAATTTTGTTTTATTCTTTATTTCCCTTTATTCATAGTTTTTTTTAAGTTTCATGTGTCCAAAATGTTTAAAATAATGTGTTTATTTATTTTAATCTATCACACCGGGTTAAATATGTGATACTTTTTGGCAGCACAGTGGGAAGTTCTAACCTGCTTTTAGGCCTCATCTTTACCCTTGTTATGGGGAAGGGATTTATATCCTTATCTGATCTTTCTCATTCTCTTATTTAACTCTGTGCTCTTTAGCCCCCAAACGGTGGCTTCAGTTGACTCTGTGTAATGTCATTTATACATAAATAGAAAAACTATCTAACTTTAAAGCCCTTTGATATCAGTTTGGCACATTTTACCTAAAGCAGTATACTTTTGGTATTAAAGTGGACCTATAATCTCTCCTGACATGCTGATTGCAGTAAATATTTGTAATCCCCCTAATATAACAATTTGGGTACATCATTTCTTCTAACTCTGCATTGTACAGTTTTTCTGCTATGTTTATATGAATAAATTGACTGGTTATAGTGTGTCCCTGCAGAAACTGACAGTGTCAGACTAAGCAGAGACCCAAACCCTTTGCTTTAAACCCTAAACGTCGGTGGCTGCTGGTATTGGCTGCTTATTGCAGCAAACACCCACCGGTAACACCCGCGAACGGCGCTAGCATCGGTTGCAGTTGTTAACCCTTTGATCGTTGCCGGCAAAGCTGTGTGGATGCCGCCATGTTGGCTTAGATCGTCGCCATGTTTGTTTCGATTGATTTAGATCATCATGGAGCAGCGATCTGTTACAATGATAGTCTTTCGTCTCATTTTAACACATTTATTACTATGTGAGATTTGCACATTGTAATAAACGATGTGGAAAGTCCCCATATTCTTGTTAACATGTAAGGTATTGCCACGTCCCAGAGTGTTCGATCTATCAAAATATAATAACAGTCATTCACAGTTTTTAACCACATAACGGAAAATTGCGCCTAAATATAAAAATTCAATAAAAAGTGATCAAAAGGCCGTACAGTCCTAAAACATTTTAGCCTTAAAAACATAATCAAAAGTTGCAAAAATTATACCACGCACAGTTCTGTACACTGAAGTATAAAAAAAGTTATTAGTGCCAGAAGATGGCAAAATTAAGATTTTTTTTTTTGTACAGGAGGTTTTCATTTTTGTAAATGTTTGAAAACATTATAAAACCTATATAAATTTGGTATCTCTGTGATTGTACTGACCGAATAAAGGAGACATGTCAAAAGGAGCGCACAGTGAAAGGCATAAAAACCAGGCACACAATAAAATGGTGCAAATGCATTTTTTCCACCAATTTCACTGCATTTGGGGATTTTTTTTACTGCTTTCCAGTACACGGCATGGAATATAAAATACTGTAACCATGAATTGCTATTTGTTACGCAGAAAACAAGCCCTCATATAGCTCATGGAAAAATTAAAAAGTTATCGATTTTTGAAGGTGTGGAGTGAAAAATTAAAATGCAAAAACAAAAAATGGCCTGGTCATTGAGGGGTTAATGTAACGTAATTTCTTGTAAGAATAACAGAGGGACAACACAAAACAGAGTTATAAGACAGAATTATATGACAGACGTTCTAGAATCATTATATTTGAGTCATCGCAAATATTTAGTACAACAGACAAAGCATGTAAGGTGCATGTAAGGTGCCATATGCACAGTTACAGAGGCGTATACATTCCCCTCCTTCTTTTAAAACTGAAAATGCCCTGGTGAGTATTACTGGTTCATATAGGGAAGCAAGAGAGGCTTCTTAAAGAAGGTAACAGACGTGACACCAGACAGTGTGTGAAACATGTAGACCTCAGCTACACTCTCCCTGCTGGTACACATGGTACTTCCTATACAAGTTCTAACACTACCAATTACATACATTTACATTCAATTCATACATGAAATAAAATAACTTATTTTGTGTTCTGTATACCCTGTATGTGTTGTGTCATATCTGTCATAGGTATATAATATTTACACACCTTAATAACTGTATTGCCCTGTAAGTAACTATCCTCCAGTATTGAAGGTAGCATCGGTGGATCATATACAGTATTTGGGATGTAAATGATGATTTGCTATAAGCTTTGGGGTGCTGATAAAACTGCAATTGATAATTTGTCAATCTTATGTGCTTGATCCTTATGAATCTTCTATTAATTTACCCAAAGCTTCTATTAATTCCCCCCAGAGCCTATTGATTGTTTGTGTGTCTGGATATCTGATCTTTATATGTACAATATTTTATTATCATCCTATTTATAGGTAAATCAGTCGCTCATTAGAGTTATAAGGCACAATTTCTATTGTGACACATCGATTAGGCCACTTGTCACTGTGCATTTGTATTCTTTAAACACATATAAGCCGGGTACAACCCTAAACTGATACTGAATTTATTTCAATTGCTTTTATCTTATTTTAAAACACAGAACATATGCAACTTCTTAGAACCTTTCTGTTTACTTTCAGCTAAAAATTGCTCAGTGGATGCAAAACGGCCCAAAGTTATAATTCATTGAATGAAATCTAAAGCAGATTCTCCAGGCCACATGGAAACGCCAGACAATGAATGGTGAATGCTGGGTTTGCTTTCTCCGAGAGGCCCCCCTATAGCTCCTCTGTGCTAGGAAAGTGACCCAGGAGCAAGCATGAGTCTGTCATTCCAGCCATTAGTCAGCATCGGCATACTGAGTAGGGGATGTTTCACGCTCAGTCTCAAGCCATGGAAGAAGCATAGACTATTTCTATATTTAGGGCTTGCATAATGCACGGGCCACTTTGTGAACTTACGTTAACCCCAAAATGAATTATCACATTACTTTAGACTTTTATTACAAGCAAATAAAATATAGAGAATGTTAAATTATTGCTCTATATCTCTCTTGCTGGATTACATTAGATTGCATCACCTAACAGATTGGTGCAGCATGTCCCTCAATATTGGCAGTCAAAATGCTATCCACAAATAGTACATTTATGATGCATTTATACTATATCAAACTTAACTCTGTTTCCGCTGCTACATTTCTCCCCATTATGATATATGCGGAATGGAACAGATAGTGACAGGGTCAAATGACTACTCTCATAGGCGTGTGCATGGGGTGTGGCAAATGTATTGCTACACAATGGGAATGCTGCTCGAAACTAGAGTCAGCCCATTTATAGTGGGGGGAGGGGGTGACTGGGGAGTAGTGAACAGACAATTAATAAATTCAATCTTCCTCCTACTGCTCGGAGGCTGTGGTCATCATGTGAGCCCACCTGCTTCCACCAATCAGCTTACCTACAATAAATTATTCTGTACAATTGCCTGGTGTACGTCCCTATTGAATGCACGGCACATAACTCCTACTGAATTTTGATGACAGGCTGGATTTATATGAAGGAGTACCCTAAATGATATGAACAATCAGTCTGTCTATGTATCTATCAATGTGTGCGTATATATTGAGAAATATTTATATCTTATATAACATTAGGTCATCATATTTCTTTAAAGCTAGAAGCTGAACAAACACTTTGAGAACCAATGAACCATTAGGATGTATTTTTCTATAAATACCTAAAAGTCATCATTTATTGGGAGCAAGGGAACTTAAGTCGAAAAGAAAAACTATCCATACAAATGAGATATGAATGGAGAATTGTGTGAAATAAGGTGTATTATTTAAGGTTATGTATTCCTCTTGCACGGAGCGATGTATCAGCGTGCCCTTGGGTAATGTGCACAGCATTAGAATCTTGGCATCTGTGTCAGTGAGGAATTCATATCGTTTTCCTGGAAGACAGCCACATTATTTGCCAAACTCCAACAAGTTCCTCGACAGAGGGAACATGGCAGTGGAATAAAAGGAGAAATCCAGATCTAAAATTTCAATATAAACCTGTGTTTATCCACTAGACAATTCAATGGAGATTTAAATTGCATCCATGGGAAATTTGAGCATAGGTTAAATGTGGTATGCCACATATATTTCTTAATACCTGATGGTGGGTGACTAGAGGAGCACATTTGCTAATGTTCCCTACACAATAAAAAAAACTTGGTGATGATTTTGAAAAATAGCTTGGACCCCCATAATAAACCACCATTCATTTTAAAGAGATTTCTTACAGGAGCTCTCTCATCTCAGGAACTATTTCTATAAACCCTTAGAACTTTATAGATGTAACTGGCGGAGTAGGCCTCTCTGTGTAGAGTATTCTTAGGTATTCATCTGCAATGTGTCTCCAGTGGCAGCTTCCCTATGGCAATGGCAGCCATCTACCTGAAATATTTTAATGTAGACCTCCAGGAATTCACTTTGAAAAAGGATCTGTTGATATCAGACATCTAACCTGACCTCGTACACAGGGAAGCCCACTGATTTTTTTTATGTTGGGGAATCCCTTCCCTAATTCTGCAGGCTATATATTTCTGTGATCCCGCTGTGTATGTTGAGACCACAGAACTCTGATCTGGGACCATTTGCTGAGGTTATAAATGCTGTTACAGCAATCACTATGAAATTTATAGTATTTTACACAGGAATTGGAGAAATATCACTGTAACCTGCTCAAGCCAGTGTTTTCTATCAGAGTGGCAGTCAACCCCTTACATGCTGTGACCCATAGTGACCCTGACATCTAGGGGGTAAATTCTGCCTTCATTGTACATCAGAAAATAGTCAAAATTTAATTAGACACTCCTGCCCACAAAAAAGTTTAAATCAATTAAAATTAGTCTAAATGCAATTAAAAAGAGCTTGCATTGTATCATGGACCGTAAAAATAGAGAGTTACAAGTCTTGAAAGGCTATGATGCACAAAAAGAAAAAAAGAAAAAGAAAAAAAAATATATATATATAGATCAAAAAACGATTAATTATGGATCAAAATAAAAATTGTATCATATCAGTTAGATATCAGTTAGTTAGAAAGATAATGGTGGAATTGCACCCTTCCACAAAGGGTTAATTAGGTAATATATAAAACTTAAAAATAGAAAAAATACATAAATAATCATATCAGTGCAATACTTAATGAATAAGATTTCATATACAGGCGGTCCCCTACTTAAGAACACCTGACTTACATACGACCCCTAGTTACAAACGGACCTCCGGATGTTGGTAACTTACTGTACTTTAGTCTTAGGCTACAATAAACAGCTATAACAGTTATCACTGGTGGCTACAATGAAGCTTTATTATTAATACTGGTTCTTATAACAATCCAACATTTTTCAAATCCAATTGTCACAGAGACCAAAAAAATTTGGCTGGGATTACAATGATACAATATACAGTTCCGACTTACATACAAATTCAACTTAAGAACAAACCTACAGACCCTATCTTGTATGTAACCCGGGGACTGCCTGTATTTATACTTCCTATGTAAATGCATTATTAAAAACATTTTTGAACAGTGATAGATGTAATCGCTCAAAGCCTACCGCCTACCGAAAGTTATCGGCAGTTTGTAAACAATTGCCATTTACATGTATAACATCGTTACTATGTATCTATATAGACTACTTACACTCAAGTGATGTGTGCGTTTCACTGTGTCCTGCGTCACAATATCACCAGACAGAAGACTTTTTACATAGGAAGTATAAATATATTATATCTTATACACAAAATGTATAGGATATCTGCTTTAAAGGGGTATTTCCATGAAGACAAGTTTCTTATATGTACTCAGGATAACAAAATAACACATTCTCTAATTCGCTGTTATTAAAAAAATATGCATTTCACAGATATAAGTCCAACCTGTCTCTATCAGTCCTGCTGTACACAATTTCAGTTGCCCCTAGATCCGACCCTGTAACTTCAGACTAAGGGTCAGGCGCCATCTTGGATGAAATCTTGCAGATGAGATTTCTGTGTCTTGTGCCTGTAGCCACGCCCCCTGCAATCAGACATTGATTCGCTCCTGGGCAGGAGATTGTGAGGAGAAACAAGCTGCAAACTACAAGCAAGGAGATAAGTGATCCGGGGGAAGCGGAATGCAGGCACATAGCTGTGAGACTGAGAGCAGAGATATAGCAGACTCACTCTGTAATAGGCATCTAATGGATCTCATGCATCTCTGATCTGTCTCATCTCTCTCTTTCTATGTGTCAGTGTGTAAGTACAATGTCAGAAGTCAGATGAAAGTGTATATAAACCTTGGACCCTGATAATCTAACCACATTGTCACCCCACAGAACTAGATGGATTATAATGTGTCTGCTTAGAGAAGCCCCGTCCCACACCCTGGGATTTTGCACTGGCCAGCCTAAGGATTGATAGGAGCCAAAATAGCAACAAAACTGAGTAAAATTGTTAAGGGTTAAAATGATCTTTATTGTGTTAACATCACTAGTGGATTGAAATGTGAGAATTTTCTTTTGTGGGAAAACCCCTTTAACACATACTTGAACTAGAGGGTGCCCTAGAAGTGCTTGTACTCTCTTTTTTTGTATAAGCAGTGGTTAAAGTGGTTAACGGTAATCCACAAGCTCCTGAGTCCCCCCGCAATTAAAACCTGCATTATGTAGGGCACTTTGTGCTTTTTAAACATATGTTTCCTGTTTCTCAACCATTTGTCACATAAAAATTTTATTACATGTTCGCTTTTATAATAATGATCTTTTTTGTACCCCGTTATAGTGGTAGTTGTCATGCCTTCTGTTGAACTTGATCTTTTCTTTCTATGTCTTCTTCTACATGGGGATGTCAATCATTGCGTAAAATGGGGGTGCTGGGCAATACGGGATGAGAAGTGGGCTACAAGAGAAGAAAACACGTTTTGTCACACCCCTGGTGCATCAAGAAGGTCCTTTGCACAAAGACAACAACATAATTGAAATGTTAGCTCACTAGGCAACACAGAAAATGCACTGTATTATAAAGTGCTGCTTTGTAAGGTGACAGACCTTTAAGAATGTTACATATGGACAATAAACATACAATGACTTTCACATTCTGTTCTCAAAAAGCAAAGTACATGCCTGTGTGCATGCCATAATGGTCTTTGTATTAATTGTACACAGCAGTGATTTGCAGCCAGCCCAGTAATTGGCAATAGTGATTGTGGACCCCCACACTGACCCCACCCTTCTAGAGGTACTGCTTACTTCTGAACCAGCAGGTGGCGCATTATATTTGCTCACTTGACTTGGCTGCCTCAGTGCTTCAGGACTGTTGTGACATGCAGGGTTGATATCTATACACATGTGACATAACACGGAGCAATGGTACACATGGATGCAGGGACGAATTGTAATTCATCACACCTAAAAAAAAGCATTTTGTAAAACAAGTCTTGGGGTTTTAGCGTAATATCTTGACATTACTATTCTTGCCAGCTGGCACCTTAATAGCCATTTACATGCATAATATTAATTATTTAAGGGACTCTTTGTGTCTCTATTATAATATATGACCTATTAAACTGCACACTATGTTTTTTGATATGTTGGTTTCATTTTGTAGTATGAGTTACAAAGAACATAAAATAATAATATTCAAATGAGGCAAAGTCATGCTTTGTGCAGCGCTGCGTAATCTGCAGGCTCTATATAAATAAAGAATTCTTATTATTATTAAAGAGAGTCCAAAAACTCTAGGTCTGTGATTTTAACCCTTAGATATGAGAAAGGATTTAGTATATAAAATAGAACAATTGTTAAAATGAAAAGATAGAAAATAAGAGTAAATGGGATAACAGTTGGCTCAGTGAGAGAAAACTGACGGTCATCATTAAGGGTAAACTCTCAGAGTGGGTCACAGTCGTTAGCATTGTGTCTCCTTTTTTTATTTGTACAGTAATTACCTTGTAGAACGAAGTTAGAATAAAATTTTATTAATTTGGTTAAAAGCTTTGTACAATAATCAACAAAGAGGAAGACAGTATACGGTAATATTATAGAGGACATTGTGGAAGCTGAAAGCTTGGGTAGAAATATGACCAATGACACCTAATGTGGATAAATGTAAGGTTTTGCATCTCAGGTAAGGAAAAAAAAAATAGAGTTACGTTTTAAATTGTAAAATGTTGGGTCCAGATGACACATACCCTTTATTCTTTGGGTCATTTTGATAACAAAGATATCAAATGTATATGTTTTATAAATGTCTTAATTAGTGATGTGAGGTCCGAACAGCCTAATTCGAGTTTATAGGGAATTTGGCAGGTTTAGCACTCACGGATCCGAAGACCCGACAGACGCTGCTGATCGGGATAAGGGTCTGTGTTCGGGGATATTACACCAAGCTGCTTGATTGACTGATGAGCCAATCAAGCAGCTTGCAGCTACTTAGCAATCACAGGCATTCCTATGATAGGCCAGACTGGACATGTGACCCTGCTACATACCAGCAGACTTACAAGTCCAGATGCCATTACAGAGGAGGGAGAGGTTGCTGGTCCTTGTAGGGCCAGTCAGAGAGCCAGGGACCACTCAAAACCCAGAGAATCTGGGCAAACTTAGATAGGGAGAGAAGGCTTCTGTTTTTAGGGAGAGGTGAAGAACAGCATAAAGCTACTGATGGGCTGCTAAAGTGCAGGGATATTCCTACTGCTTATGGAGGATTATACATAAATACTTGGTAAGACCAGACAGGAATATTAGCAATATGTCATCTCCAAAAAAATCCTAAAGGTGCTCCTGTCCATGATTACTTTGCAGTACTACGTACTGTAGTATGGCACTATATGGTAGGATCAATCAGACAACCTGGGGTTAAAGTACCGTAGGGGGCCTGAAAAATAGTTTAAAAAATCTATTCAAATTTGGTATCTCTGTGATCTCACTGACTCAAAGAATGACGTAAACATGTCATTTGGGGCGCTAAGTGAAAACTGTAAAATCCGAGCCCACAAGAAAATAGCGCAAATGCATTTTTTTGGTCATTTTCACTGCATTCAGAATTTTTTCCCACTTCCCAGTACACAGTATTGAATATTAAATACCATCACTATGAAGTGCAATTTGTTACAAAGAAAACAAGCTGTCACACAGCTCTTTACATGGTAAAATGAAAACGTTATAGATTTTTGAAGGTGAAGAGTGAAAAACGAAAATACAAAAATGAAAAAGGGCCAGGTCGTTAGGGGTTAAAGTAAACCTATCATGAGGAGTCTACCTTCAGAAGTAGATCTGATGGTAGATTCTTCCTGCCTGCCTCTGCCCCCATTTGTAATTTAATAATCCTAAAAATTTTATTTTAGTGATATGTAAATTAACTGTAGAGGCTACTGGGGTGTGTACTAGCCTTAGCTCCCAGTGCTCGGCCAGGCTAGTAAACGCTCAAGTGTACTTCGTTTGTTTTGCGGATCGAGATTAACTTTTCATTGCTACCATCATAGGGACTGTATGACCTTTTGATCGCTTTTTATTAAAATTTTGATGTGTCGCAAAATGTCAAAAAAGTTACATTTCGGACATTTTAGGACATGACGATACCTAATATGTTTACTGAATCATCATGGCAACTCTTTGTTGCTCCCCAATGAGTTCATGGGAACATACGAGGGCTAAGGGGTTAAAGGTGCCGTCAGTGAATATTTTGCAAAACTACATATATATTAAAGGTGCCGTCAGTACTTTGCAGTGCTGCATATATATTAAAGGTGCTGTCAGTGAGTACTTTGCAGTGCTACATATATACATATATATAAGGGGTATTACCACCTCAGCTATTACAGTTAATTTAATCCTTTACCCCCCAAAAAACATTTCTTCAATGCATTGTTATTTTTAAAAAAATTACCTTTATTCCCATAACAGTGTAAATGGGGCTTACCTGTCCCCTAGTAAGGGCCCTCTGTTATCCCTAGACATGGCCATTGCTGCTCTTCAGCGGCGGTGGCCGCGCAGGGGCTTAGAATGAGGCTTCTCTGAGGCATGTGCAATAACTTCACAGCAGTACTAGGCGATCAAGCCTTACCGTGGGACAGCTGTGTACTGCAGCAAGCTGGCACTACTAGATAAAGAGAACTTACTAAGCCCTCATGCACACAAACATAGCTGATTCTTACACAAATAAGAAAAGTTCTGTTGACAGGATTCCTTTAATCTGAACATTTTTGGTAGTCTTTGTAAGAAGTAGTTTAATGGCAGTACCTGCTGTCTAGTGTTTACTCCTCTCCTCAGGAAAAAGTGGTGTCTGTGCCTCGACCCTAGATCCACATGTAGGCAGAGATCCTCTATGTTTAGGGGACCTCATGTAGACCAGCACTTCCATGTCTACCTCCTGCTCTCTCTCCCTCCATACACAACATTCTTCCCCAGATCCCTTCTTCTCCTCACACAGTCAGCACCCTCTCATATTTCCTCTCCACAAATTCTCAGTGGATAAAATACCAAAACGCTCCACAAAGTTTGACACCCAATCCCTCCCGCATATAACAATACCCCATATGTGGTGGTAACCTGCTGTATGGGAAGACGCCAGGGCATCGAAGGAAAGCTGCGCCATTCAGAGCAGATTATGCATTGTCACTTTTTATTGGCTATACAATCTTTATTTTTTTGGCAATTTGGACATATAAGGGCTTATTTTTTGTGACATGAGATGCACTTTACAAATAATTCATTTTAGTGGGTATGTAGCTTTTTGATGATATTTTATTAACTCTTTAATGATGGAGGAAAAGAAAATTGTCAATTTTGGGTTACTTTTTTTTGTATCTTTTTGGGGTCTTACATCATACACTAAAAATACTATAATATCTTTATTCTATAGATCATTAGGATTACGGTGATAACTCATTTATGTAGTTTTTTTATATATTTTTACAATTTTACTGGAAAAAACGAATATAAAGAAAATCTCATTTGTTTTTGCATCGCCATCTTTTCAGAGATATAACTTTAATATTTTTTGGTTGACAGAGCTGGTTTAGGGCTTATTTTTTATGTGTTGAGTCCTTGTCAGTGGTACCATTTTGGTGCACATAACTTGTTTTGATCACTTTTTGGAACATTTTTGTGAAGGGATTTTATGAAAAATTTACATTTTTTGGCGAGTTTCTTGCACATGTTCAGTGTGTCACAGCCGGGTCCTGCCAGAAGGTAGGACCCAGCTCCCCGGAAGATGATCGCTCAGCCCCAGGACACTGGCACGGACCCCACGGTAAGCGCCGTGGGGGGTGTCCGATTCCAGTTAACACCTGCGATCGGAGAAATATATAGCCGACACCCGCAGCACCGGGTTAAAGAGCTGGTGCAAGAAGCATGACTGTAGTAATACTACGTCAAATGTCAGGAAGGGGTTAAAGGAGTCATCCACTTTCAGCAAATAATTGATATGGTTTGTGTAAGGAAACCACAAACAATTTCTATTCACAAGTAGTAAACACAGAAGCTTTCTATATCAGGACAGCAAGCAGAGATCTAGAAACCCTTTAGGAATCGATATAGAAAGTTTATTGGAATATTGTATAACAAGGCATTCTACAATGAAGGGGCAAACTGATGGGACATCAAACTTTGGGAGGGTAACTATTATATTATACTGTGTGAAACAATTATTGAGAATAATATTGTGTGGGGATACTGAAATTGCATTATACTGTGTTGGAGTTACTATGTGAGGTTTTATACTGTATGGCAACATTAATAGGGTTATCATAGGGTCACACAAAAATTTTTCCAGGAGACTAAAATACTCATCATATAATTTTTGAGGAATATTTTTGTGATTGATCTGTACATACAGTAATGCAAAGAGGATGTCACAGTACAGAATCAGGTTGTCCGGTTGGGCAACCTGATCATGCCACTGGCCATGTGTGCAGTAAGTAGCATGCAGTATTGTGAGGATGGACAGGTCTTTCACTGTAGCAACTGTGAGGAAGGAGGTCGTCTTACCATAGCATCATGCTGAATAACTGTGTTCCCGCCAATAGCCTTCCTTTGGGGCCATTAGTTGCATCATTGAAGGAACATATAGTGGCAGCAGCTTGCAGCCAGGACTGATGGAGGGAGGATTTATGTGGATTTATCCGCATGGAGCTTTTTTGAGTTTTTTTTAAATTGCCCATATAAGCATGTATGACCCTTTTACTTACTTAATGCAACATCTGGGTGGAAATTATGTTGTTTGGGGGCATTATGGGGGGAATTATACTGTGTTCAGGCTCTATGGGAGGGAAGGGTTCGCTTCAATGAAGCATCAACAAATTTCTCATACGTTTCAATTCTTCTCCAAATCTAGTCTGAACCAATGTTGTCTTAATTGGTGTATTGGTATATATGGGTGAACCTGTTCTTTTTGTGTTCACTGACAACATTGGATCAGTGGAAAAAAACTTTGAAAAAGCCCATTGACAAGAATTGGTCAGTAAGGTATCAGTGAAAAATTACTGAAGCCAGGAAGAGAAAACCAATCTGTATGTGTCCAGAGACCAAAATGGGTTCAGTGAAAAATCACCGATGGGACAAAAATGGCAATGTGAAACCATGCCTAACCAATGGGATGGTTTCACATTGCCATTTTTTTCCTATTGGTTTTATTTTCTTTATAAAAAGGGCACAACATGATTCAAATGGACAATAAGAAAACCATGAAACCTTGAAATCAATGGACATTTTAACAAATCTTTTAGTCTTATTATTATATAAATCCACTGAAGCAAATCAGAAAATATTTTGCATACTTACAACACATACATCCATATTTTTATGTATATATTATTAAAAACTCGAAAAACAATGTGAAGTAATAGATTGAAATAGAAAGCAAACATAAGATATAATCTCACTGAGCAGCAGCAATGGCAACTGCAATCCGATATCTAAAAATGTATAGTAAAGTATGCGACTGGGTTATTTCTCATACAAGAAGTTCCAACATTTATTACTTAGGTCACACTTAAGCGGTTTGAGTCACAAAACACATCTCTTCTTAATCCACACAATCTGCTGGTTTATCAGGTCAAAGCCTCTTTCTGCTCATGTTTATGGATTATATCCAGATAATACACACAGCTTTATCAGGTGATCTTCTTGGTAGTCATACTAGGACTTACTGTCACCAAAAGTAACAAGACAACACAGAGTATTACATAATATTGCTGTTACTATGTTATCGGAAGGAAAATATCAAACTTATATTTGGCTATACTTATGGTAGAAAATGAGTGTCATGCTGCAGCTAACCTAGTCATGGACATTCACAGGACATCAGTTGATTTTCCTATTATATAATAAATAGTTTATAATTAGTAATGGTATAAAACAGCATGGGGCCGTGGATTTGATCCAACCAAGGCACCATCTGTATTATGGTAGTCTACGCTGCATCACAAGTTTGTAACCATCCTGGTAGATCACTTTGGTTTCTATAAAAAATGTATGTACCAGTGCTCAGATAAAAACTAATTTCTCCATATTCAGTATAAAGTACTAAAGAATGTGCCAGTGCTATATGGATCCAAGTGAAAAACAAGACTCTGCAGTTCTTATATGTTAATGGGGTTGTCTGGGCTTAAAAAATTTATACATTTTGCTCTGGGGTGTGAAAATAATAAGGAATCACTTTTGGATAAATAAAAATTCATCAGTCGAAGTCTTTTAGTGTATGTCTTCTGATGCGCCATATTCTTATAGCAGTGCTTCAAAAGAAGAACATCATGTCCTGCTGAAGCTGGTGTGGGCTGTGTTATCACAGTGGAGGCTGACTGCAAACACCCAGGATTGCAAAAGTTCTGATTCTGGATTTTAATCCCTTATACATCTAGAGACAACAATTTCTAAGTGGCATCAGAGGAAGGAGGCTTCCTGTAGCAGCAGTCACAGAGAGCGGATTGCATCACATGGCAGATGGGGGGTGGTGGGTCCGTTCAAGGACCCCATGGCTGTCTGCAGCAAATCTCTATTAGAAGCACCCCAGTTTGTACAAATCTGCCCCAAAGTGCTTTACAGATTACATTCTGATTAGTAGAGATAACTGATTATTTTATCTCCTTCCACATGAATGTATGCTACATCCGGCTAGTACCAGGGCGTAGCATATGTTCACGTAGAGAGGTGGAGGGGTGAGCAGCGCTGCCGGGCCTTACATACGGCTAAAGATAGACAATTGGAACAAATAGCAATGTAGACACCAGGTATTTTTTTTAAAAAACGCTACTTTTTAAAATGCCTGCCCTCTAGCTCTTATAATGAAAAATAAAAAATGATGCAGTATATTTCTCCTGGTCATCCTTTCCCAATGAGAAACAACAAACAGAAGTAATACTGTATCTTAAAGGAAACCTGTCACCAGGGACCTCATTTTCACTGAAAACTACAGAAGCCTATTACAGCTGCATTGCAAATATGCCTTTCTTCTTTTTCTAAGCATTTGTGTTACAATATAATTGTATGCTATAACCTACCATGCACCCTGACATCTCTGTGTAGTCTTAGTGGTTGGGCTTTGATTTGGATGCATTTCAAAAAACAACATGTGACTTGTCTGTGCTTCAGACTCCTCAGCTCTTGGCCCCCACCTTTGTGCTCCTGTACAACTCCTCCCTCTCCCACTGATGTCAGCTCACCAGTTGTGAGCTCTGTAAAGCTGTGAGCTCTGTAAAGGACCAGGAGGGAGGAGCTGTACAGGAACACAAAGGGGACTGAGGAGTGAGCATCACAGACAAGTCAGACATGTTTTTTGAAATGGATTCAAACCAAAGCCCAACCTCTGGGAGTAAACAGTGGATTATGTCAGTGTGCGAGGTGAGATATAACACACAATTATATTGTAATGCAAATGCTCAGAGAAAGCAGAAAGACATGTTAGCAATGCAGCTGTAATGGGCCTGTTTTTAGTGAAAATGAGATCCCTAGTGACAGGTTCCCTTTAAAGAAAGAGACTATACTTGTTCCATAGGAACAAGTCTCATATCTGAAATTTTATTTGATTATTTATCATTTTTGTAAAATCATTTTGTAATTTTTTTTTCATTCAGTTACATAATTTGCATCATTATACACTGCCTGAAGACTCAATATTGATGTGTCTACGTATTAAATACTTCCAGGAAGTTAAGAGACAAACATTTCAACTCTAAAGGAGATGTAATCCATTCAGCTACTAAACGGCTTATCATTAAAATTCCAGTTTCAGAATGCATTGTCATCAAGTATGACACTTCATCCAATTTGCACTGTTTTACCTCTACTATTGGCAGGAAATGTTTCTAGGTTCATTTGACCTCTAGGACTTTAAGTTCAATTAAATATTAAGCTTTTAACACCATTATTTGGATTGTGTAACTTTGCTGGGCTGCATTAGGACACATCCTCATTTCACACCAACAACACTACAATTACCTAGACCACACAGGACAACAACCCGTCTTCACCTACTGTGACCTTACATTAATATATTA
Organism: Engystomops pustulosus; assembly: GCF_040894005.1. NCBI lineage: Eukaryota > Metazoa > Chordata > Amphibia > Anura > Leptodactylidae > Engystomops > Engystomops pustulosus. The sequence continues at coordinate 78,472,294 of NC_092415.1, read as the reverse complement.
GGAGACTGCAGAAGGGTTCTGTTTCAGCAGAGGTAGTGCGGTTCTCACACTGTATAAACAAAGGCAAGAAATGAAGGTCCTGGATTCCAGTGTACAATCTATAACATAACACATAAACTATACAGTGTCCTCTATAGTATTGTTTGTCTCTTATATTTGCATATACGTTTTCCAGAATGGGACAAGGAAAACAATGCCTTTTTTCATATCTTGTTAGTCCGCCCCTTAAAGGGAATCTGTCACCAGGAGACCCTTTTTGAGCATACTCCACAGTCTCCACAGAGCATAGTACATACACTGCCATAGAGTTTTTGTCTAAAAAATAGGTTTTACAGAAAAAAAGAAATGTTATATAGTACCTTTCAATGCCATGTGCTCTGGGACTAAGCACTTGTCCCCTGGGAGTGGCTATGGAGGGAGTGGCTAGTAGCAGTCCCAACCCTTGGGAAACCGCTCCTCCATGTGTCATCTTCAAATATATGAAAACGCCCATCACTTGGTTTAGCGACGCCCCTTGCTCCTCTACAGCCACTCCCTGGTGATGGGAGTTATTCTAGTACAAAGCTATAGTAGGCTAGTACACACCACAGTAGCCTCTGCCGTCAATTTACATTTTACTAAAATAAAGTTATTTAACAACTTAGGTTAGGTTCCAGGATTATTAACTCCTTTCTGCTCGCCCGCTGACTTTAGACGTCAGCGGATGCAGGGAGCAGGACCCGGTCTCCGGGTGTCACCCCGAGACCCTAGGGAGAAGGGAGATGCAGTTCGTTACCGCTTCTCCCTTCTCAGATCCTCCCTGCATCGTGCTGAATGAGCGCAATGCATAGAGGAGCTGAGTGGCGTGGCAGCCGGCTCCATAGACTTGGCGGTCACGTGACCACCGGGTCTAAATGGGTTAATTCGAGCTGCTGCATCTAATTAGACCCAGTACAGCTCTGATCACCTCTCCCCAGTGACAAGTGGGCATTTAACCTATAACTGAGGCTCTTATAGATGCCTCAGTTACAGGGGAAAACTTGTAATAGAAAAAAAAAGTAAAATGCAAAAATGCAGTGAAAATGTCCACCGGGGTCTTTTATGACCTCATGGGGGACATAAAGTAAAAGCACACTCACACACAAAAAAAGTTAACCTGTTCATGCTCTGCATCCGATATATCAGATGCTGAGCGCAGTGACATAACGGTCAGCGTCCGATATATCGGATGCGAGCGCTACTTGCATGGCATGGCAGCAGGCGTAGCGCGGAGGAGCAGGCGTAGCGTGGAGGAGCAAGCGTTCTGTGGAGGAGCAGACGTTCTGTGGAGGAGCAGGCACAGCGTGGAGGAGCAGTCATAACTTGGAGGAGTAAGCGTTCTGTGGAGGAGTAAGCGTTCTGTGGAGGAGTAAGTGTTCTGTGGAGGAGTAAGCGATCTGTGGTGGAGAAGGCGTAGCGTGGAAAAGTAGGCGTTCTGTGGTGGAGCAGGCATAGCGTGGAGGAGTAGGCATTGTGTGGGGGAGTAGGTGTTCTGTGGAGGAGTAGTAATAGCATGGGGGGGGGTAGGCGTTCTGTGGTGGAGCATGTGTAGCGTGGAGGAGCAGGCATTGTGTGCGGGAGTAGGTGTCCTGTGGAGGAGGAGTAATAGCTAGGGGGGGGGTAGGTGTTCTGTGGAGGAGTAGTAATAGCGTGGAGGAGTAGGCGTTCTGTGGAGGAGCAGGCGTTCTGTGGAGGAGTAAGTGTTCTGTGGAGGAGTAGGCGTTCTGTGGTGGAGCAGGCGTTGTGTGGAGGGGCAAGCGTTGTGTGGAGGGGCAGGCGTTGTTCTTTGTTGTTCTATGTCCCAGAAGTCATACAATGACTTGGAGGTATATAATAATATGGCCTCCGATATGGAGTCTGCTAGTGGGGACGAGTGTGAGGACGTTTTGTTTGTGCACATCTTAATCATAAAGCGACTCTGAGGAACCCCCGAGAAGGTGCTTTCGTAGTAGTGCTGAAGTGCCTAGGTACGAGGACAAGAGAGAGGTTACATCATGATTCTTGGGGTCTTTATCTCCCATGGCAGTAGCTGGGCACAAGATGACATAATGCATATTTTGTACTATGCACCATCCATTATGCATCATCCTTGGGGTCCACATGTGGGGTTAAAATGCTCACTACACCCCTAGATTAATTCATGGAGGGATATAGTTTTCAAATGGGGTCAGTTCTCAGGGGTTCCTACTGCACTGATCCCTGAGGGCATCTACAAATGTTTTATGGTGCCAAAAAAAATGTAAATGTCGGTACTCCAAATGCCATTCTCTTCCGAGCCCTGCTGTGTCTCCATCTTTTAGATTATTGGCATTTACCCGGGAGAACCTGCATGATGATTTTTGGGGTGTTTGTCTCCAGTTGCATGAATTGGGTAAAATGCTTTTGACACAATTACAAATTTTGAGAAATTGCAAAGCAAATTTTACTCGACACCGTTCAATTTGTGCTACATTTGAGCCAGGATCTTATGGGTTAAAATGCTCATACAACCCTAAATAAATTCTTTGAGGGTTGCTCTTTCCTAAAATGGGGTCACTACACGGGGGTTTCTATTGTACTGGTACCTCAGGGGCACCCCAACACCTGTCTAGTGAAACGGGTGCTCTAAAAGCTAGATTTTGCTTGTCCCTTCTCCGGCCTGCTGTGTCCCCAGCCTGTAGACTATTGCTATACATGGGGCATTGCCATACCCGAAGTAACCCACTGAATGATTTTTGGGGTGTTTATCCACAGTTGGATGGGATGGACTGAATACATTTCTTCCTACATTTGAGAAAGTGCAATTTTTACACAGCCCCCATCATTTTGTATTACATTTGACCCAGCATTTCAGTGGTTGAAATGTTCATACAACCCTAGATAAATTCTTTGAAGGGTGCCCTTTCCTAAAATGAGGTCACTACTTGGGGGTTTCTATTGCACTGGTACACCCCAACACCAGTCTAGTGACAAGGGTGCTCCAAAAGCAAAATTTCGCTCCTTCCCTTCTCAGCCCTGCCGTGTGCCCACCCTGTCAATTTTTGGCACATGTGTGGTATTGCCGTACTCGGAACAACCCAAAGAATTATTTTTGTGGTGTTTGTCTGAAGTGACATGAGTCGGACACAGTATATTAGGTGCTAAAATGACATTTTTGAGATAAAAACTCAATTTTTAATATGCACCATTTACTTTGCATTAAATTTTGACCATCATGTTGGGGGTTAAAACGCTCACCACACCCCCAGATAAATTCTTTGAGGGGTATAGTTTCTAAAATGGTATAATTTCTTGGGGGTTTCTGTTGCACTGGTACCTCACGGGCCCTGCGAACATGACCCTCTGAATCCAAACGTGTGAAAGCGGAGCTATAAAAGCAAAATTTCGCTCCTTTCCTTCTAATCCCTGCTGTGTACCCAGCCTGTCAATTTTTGTCACATGTGTGGTATTGCCGCACTCGGGACGACCCGCAGAATGATTTTATGGGTGTTTATCTAAAGTGGCATAGGTGGGATACAATGACATTTTTGAGATAAAAACACATTTTTTACTTTGCACCATTTACTTTGCATTAGATTTTGGCCAGCATGTTGGGGGTTAAAATGCTCACCTCCAACCCCAGATAAGTCTTTGAGGGGTGTAGTTTCCAAAATAGTATAATTTCTCAGGGGTTTCTATTGCACTGGTACCTCACGGGCCCTGCGAACATGACATGGCACTCTAAATCCAAACGGAGCTGCAAAAGCAAATTTTTGCTCCTTCCCTTCTCAGCCCTGCTTTGTGCCCAGCCTGTCAATTATTGGCACATATGTGGTATTGCTGTACTCGGGACATCCTGCAGAATGATTTTTGGGGTGTTTGTCTAAAGTGGCATGGGTTGGGCACAATATATTAGGCACTAAAATGACATTTTTGAGATAAAAATGCATCTTTTACTCTGCACCATTTACTTTAGATTAGATTTTGCCCAGCATGTTGGGGGTTAAAATGCTTACCCCCAACCCCAGATAAATTCTTTGAGGGGTCTAGTTTCCTAAATGGTGACATCTTTGGGAGTTTTCTATTATACTGTTACTTCAGGGGCTCTTCAAGTACACTGTGGCACCACAAAACATTTGCAGTCAAATTTGCCTTCCAAAAACCCAATGGTACAAACTCTGTTCTGGACATCGCTGTCCGACTAAAGAGCAGTTGACATCCACAAGTCCAGTATTACCGTTCTCGGAAGAAGCAGGGAAAAAATTTTGGGATGTATATTTACCTCAAATTCCTTCTGAATTTGTCCATTTTAGGGCTAAATGAAAATAATCTTATTCAAAAATTTCAATTTCAAAATTTTCAATCCATTTTTTATTGCTTCCAGAGAAAGATTTAAAGGGTTAACAGACTTCTCAAATGCTGATTTGAATAGTTTGAGATGTTAGGTTCATAAAATGGTGTCACTTGTGGGGGTATATAATACATAAGTCTTTATAGAGCACTTCCAAACTGAATTGGTCACAAAAAATTTAGCATTTTTCAAATCTCTTGAAAATCTGAGAAGTTGTTACTAAAACTTGAAACCTTCTCAGATCCGTAAAAAAAATGGAAATGTAAAACGAATTATGGAAATAAAAAGAAGACCAATGGCAAAAGGTTTCTACAAAAAAAAATTGTGGTATGACTTTTTGTCTAAAAAGTATAACATTTGAAATTTGAAAATTGTCATTTTTTTTCAAATTTTTCCTAAATTATTGAATTTTTACCCCCCAAAAAAGAAACTGATCACCGAAATGATAATACTACCATAAACTACAATATCTCACGAGAAAAGAGTCTCAAAATCACAAGGATATCTTAAAGTGTTGAAAAGTTATTAGCACAGGAAGAGAAACTGGTCAAATTTTATGAAAAAGGTCTGAGCATTAACTTAAAAACAGGCTGCATCATTAAGGAGTTAATTTACATAATAGGCCAGAGGCAGACAGGAGGAATCTACCATCTTCTTTATTTTATACAGTCAGTAAGAGCTGTGAGTGTGACTTTGCGCTTTAGTCTATCAGAGGCAGACAGGAGGAATCTACCATCTTCTTTATTTTATACAGTCAGTAAGAGCTGTGAGTGTGACTTTGCGCTTTAGTCTATCATTACAATCTATGGTTTATTTGATTTTTTGACACCATTTATGCTTATTAAATGACTGTCTGTGCATGATTTATCAGGCTGGCCAGCAAAGGACTGAGAAATTCATGAGTGAGCCTGAGCATTGTCAGGGCATTTGTTTGCAGTCGATAAGGAGTGCCAGTCACATAACTGTGCTGAGCCATACACCATTCAAGTATGTTTCCTAAAATAACCATTTAGACACTGGTTTACAGAAGAGTTCAGAGAATAACTTGTTGTAATGAAATGACTTAGCAAACGGTTGCACGTTAACATTCCTTGGATACAGTCTCCTAGTTATTCTTGTATGCAGTTACTCGATACTTTCAGGTCACAAGTACTCCTCTCGTACCAGGTATTGATTTAGGCATTTCTGAGAACTGCAGAAAGGTGAAGCTGTTCTTTTATGGCTGTTTTCTCTGAAAAGTATTCTTCCAAGAAGATTGTCAGGTAACACTCAAGAGCAAAAAAAGAACTAATTATGGTTATTATGATGCTGAAAGAGGCTGTTCTTTATTAAGAAACACGACCTCATCACCCTTTTCAACTCTGATACAAAGTTTTCAAGCATAAGGGCCTGATAAGGGTTGGTAAAAAACAGTTTGGACAGAGCTATCTAAATTGTATAACCTGCATTCATTTTCAACAATGCTTGATATCTTGTCTAGGCATGGTCTACTGTCCAAACCTTGTATAGGCTGGGACCTGTAGCACTATGTAGTGTTAGAGTACTAAAGGTTGTACATTTCTCTGGAGCAGCAAGGATGAGGATAATTGCTCCTGGCTACTTTCACATGACAGTATATTCTGCATCAGCATGTTTTTACTACCAACCCTATGTATTCCTTTTATCTGTTATCTGGTGAAAATTAGATGGTAAGATCCAAGCTTCTGTGCAATCCTATTCACATTGGACTCTGTATATAAGATGGTGTCTGATGTATTTATTTATTAAATTATTTTATATTGTTCCCTTATAAAGAAGGACTGGACCATCAGCGTTAGCTCCAGGTTTCAGTAGGCCCCTGGATAACAGAACCTCAGTGGGCCCCTTTGCAGTGAACTAACATGGCAGCATTAAAGGATACCTGTCATCAGGTCTCTGTCACTAGTCCTGTTGGAGCAGCTCACAAGGATTCCTTCCCAGCCTTTATCTAGTCAATTCATACATTAATCATTGTAAAATCATCTTATCTTTATTATGTAAATGAGGCTGATCACATGGTCAGAGGCAGTGATGTCACCGCTGTTACCCTTCCCCTCTCCTCCTCCTGCTCAGGTCTATGTGTCAAGTATAGTTAAGCATTGCTAGTGTCTGTGCTTTATCTGCTGACAAGCACTCTTCTCCTAATACATATGTGAGAGACACAGACATCAGCTACACAAGTGCCTGACATGTTCTGCTATAACATGGCTGCCTGGAGCTGTTGTATCTCTCCTATACACACACAGGCTGCAAGGGGTGCCAGCACCAGGAAGCGCATGGAGGAGCCATTACACCATTATACAGGCTGTCAGTCATGCACTGGGGGTGTTTATGTGCCTCCCACTCATGAATAAGCTGGATAGCTGAATATGATAATGACTCATTGGACATCTCACAGGTCATTTGCATACAGCTTTAGGACCTCATTGCTTAAATTTACAGGCATGTAGAGGGACAATGAAGGGATAGAGGCAATGCTTTCTAATCACAGTTTATGAAAATATATTTAGTTTAGTTGTTTATTTTGCCTGATGGGTTCTCTTTAAAAATTCAACAATGAAAACAGTCCCCTGTTCCCTAAAATATTCCCTAGTTTATCATCCCAAAAGCCCCCTCATGGTTATTTTACATATAGCCCCCTCATGGTTATTTATATAAGCCATCTTGACACCCTATGGATTCATTAGAAACAGTACTCCTCAACCCTTTGGATTCCTTATGTACAGTCTTATGTGGACCCCCAGCAGCTCTGGGCCCCGGCAATAGCCCAGGTATGTCCAGTGGACCATTATACAAGCCCTTATACGTCTTGTGTCACCCCTTCATCCTCATAGACTGTAAGCTTTTACGAGCTTGGCCCTCACTCCTTTAGTTTCATATGACCATGTTATTAAATATGTTACCATTATCAATAAAAATTATTAGTATTAGAGAAAAATGTTTAGTGGAAAGATATGTTTGGACCCTTTTCTGGTTTTAATTAATACTGTATAAAATTGGACTTCAGGTAAATTCGCAGTCAGCCCATTGGTGTCAGACATTTCTGTGATGCCCCTAAATACCTGGGTGTTCTGCCATGTTCATAGCTGTGTCATTACGATAGAATATGCTGGCAATGTCTGATCGGTGGGAGGTTTCATCCACTCCCTCACACTTCCAGAAGCCATTACCACTTTTCGAACATTCCAATGGAAGTCCTGTTTTGAGGATGCACCGGATGTTATACTTTTTAGTAAAACAATTCACACAACATTAAGTTAATTGACGGTGTATCCATTCCATTGTTGAGTAGAACTCGTCCTAGTCAAAGCTCAATTACATCAGTCAGGTGGATGCAACCTATGTGGTAGATATTAATACAATAGAGCAAAATAATTTGATTTTTACCAATGTAAAAACCAACATCACACATCGGTTTCTGAAGTATGGAGAGGGCTGACGTGCTGAGCCCTTTCCATATGAGCTAGTTATTTGCTAAATATTGCCATCTTGGTTTAGATTGTCGCTCCCCGTGACACCTAGGGGAATGGCAATCTGTCGCCATGACAGCATTGGGTCTTTAGAAAAACCCCTCTTTATCACCCCTCTAGAACTGATATAAAAATAAATAAAATCATAAACATGTTAGGTACTGTAATATTAATAATAATAATGCCTTTATTTATGTAGCACACACAGATTACGCAGCGCTGCACAGAGTTTGCCAAATCGGACCCTGTCCACATGGGGCTCAAGATCTAGTCAACCTAACAGTATGTTTTTTGGAGTTTTGGAGGAAACCGGAGGACCCAGAGGAAAACCACGCAAACACGGAGAGAATATATAAAATATATAAACTCTTTGCAGATGTTGACCTGGATGGGACTTGAACCCAGGACCCCAGCGGAGTGGTATCATCACATACCAGAATGTCAGATCTATCAAAATATAATAACATTTATTCCCGACTATAAACGCCGTAATGGAAAAAACTGAACCAAATGGACGCGACACCAGTTTTCCCCCATTTTGCAACGTATATAAATATTTAATAAATAGTGATAAAAACATTGTACAGTCCCCACAATGGTAACAATGAAAACAGAAGGTCATCCTGCCAAAAAATGACATCTCACACAGCTCCGTATACACTGAAGTATGAAAAAAATATTAGCGCCAGAATGTGGCAGAATTTTTAAGGTTTTAATTATTTTAAATGTATTAAAACAAAATAAAACCTATCCAAATTTGGTACCCCCATGTTCGTACGGACCCAAAGAATAAAGGAGACATGTCATTTCGCACTCTCAGAGAAACTTGTAAAAAACAAACCTATAAGAAATGGTGCAATGGTGCATTTTTTCACCAATATTACCGAATTTGGAATTTTTTCCCACTTCCCAGTACATGGCATGAAATATTAAATAAAATCACTTTGAAGTACAAATTGTCTCGCAGGAAAAAAAGCCCACACATAGCTCTGTACATAGCAAAATAAAATAGTTATGGATTTTTGAAGGTGGGGAGTGAAAAATGGAAACACAAAAATAAGAAGGGCCACGTTGTTAAGGAGTTAATATCCCTTAAAACCAGAAACTGAGCACATATACAGTCTGTCTAAACTTTGCCGCGTGTGGAGTAGTCTTTATTACTGTATAGATCTTTTAATGGACTTTTGTACCGGTTTGGCTATGTGTACTATTACATGCATGTTTAGAGCTATGAACTGCCATGTAAGATAGATGTCACACTTTGGGTGCCATCAAATGCTCTTGCAGCAGGATATAGTGCATGACTGATATCTTCCTTTATTATAAATAATCTATAAGTAATCCAGTCTGCTATTAATTGGCTTATGTTAAAAGGAACCTAATATTAGCCCACAATAGACCTTTGCATCAGAAGTTACAGTCATGTAAAATACATTTGCTTGGATGTTTTTTTCAATCTTATTAGCAAGAAATCCACAAGCCTATAATACTTCAAATCAATAGTCAGCAAGTTTATTTTTTAATTTTTAAAGTACATACATCACTTCACTTGTTTACTTTAACTGTAACCTAGTTAAAGGACATCTACCACCAGGATGAAAGACTGTATGCATATGGAACTGAGGGGCTCAAGGTTCCATTAACAATTTCTATTTCACATCTGCCCACTGTCACGGTTGCCCCTGTGACCCATATCCCTGGTCTGACCTCCATGTGCCCCGCCAGTCTGCATGGAAACTCACCTTTCAAGGCTCCAGCAGCGGTTTCTGCGATGCCCACGTTCTGTGAAATTTAAAGGGCCAGCACGCCGATAATTGGCGCTGACCAGCCGCCTGCCCTGAAAAATGCCAGCCCCTTCCTGTGTCCCTTGCTGAATCTTTGTGCCTCATAGCCTTAGAGAAAGTTTGTCTGATGCCCTGTGCAAGTATCCTGATTTCCCGTTGTGACCTCAATTCTGTTCCTGACCTCGCTCCTGTCCTGCCTGTTCTGACCTTCTGCTACGTCCCTGACTCTGATCCTGTGCTGCCTGTCTCGACCTCCTGCCTTTTCCCGAACACGACCTTGCCTTACGATTCTGTACTTCATCTTGGCCACCACCACGGACAAAAGTCGATACTGTGGAACGACCTGGTGGTACCACGTCGCAACATGTCCAACCTGCTTTGCGGCAGACTCTGGTGAAAACCGAGTTCCACTTTGACTCCGGTCCCAGGTGTTGGCTTACATCATCGTCCACGGTGGTACAGAGGATCCACTACCACAGATCCTGACACCCACCACTATTAAATGAATGTCTGGTGACAACTGTGGCTGTTGCATAGGGCTCTTTTTCCTGTGTATAACATTGTTACTACTTATTGTGAATTGCCTTTCATCACTGAACATCACTGTGGCCCATTGGTCCATCGTACAGCGTAGATGCTCCCTGACTCATGCAAGTTGTTGATGCCTGTGTCTGGTTGTATGTCCAGGTAGCCTTCCAGGTCATATAGCATGCAGACCACTGATAAATGGTTTTGAATGGTCTGAAGTGACATTTGGAGCCCTCTCACTTGCCTTAAATGTGCCAGAATTTTATTAGCAGACATCATTACAATGAAGAGGTCATCATTGTGGGCAAATTGGGCCAAGTCAGCAACTTACATCTACTTCTATGGCCCTATGTGACCCCTTCAGTCTCTTTATCTCTGTTGTAACCTCCAGTTGTCACTCAAAACTCAGTGGCCAGTTCCATCTGAGAACATCCTGCTAGGCGAGATACTGTTGATCAATGATTAGGTGTCCTCTTGGTCTCATGATTACTGATAAGTGGACTTTGACACCTGTAATAAGTGCCAGCATTGATTGCGGTTGTTTACTGTTAAAGTCGGCAGAATCATTTAAATGACACTGGCCACGAAGTCATTCTGATGATGTCATAGTGGATCAACGATCCTCCCCAAAATGGTAGTGCCCTGGATTTAAGGAGTTAACACCCACAATTGTTGCTAGAACCTATCATGTTAATTTATGTAGGTGGTGAAGTGGGGAGAATATAGTTGAGCTAAACCTGGACCCAGTCTGAATTTCTAATGAAGTTATGTTTCGGCAATGTTCAATTCAAACCCAAATTGTTCAATACAAAGCCAAACTGATGCCGTTTATCACTCCTCATGATGTCAAAATGATAAGGAGCACTGTTTAAATACCAATTCTAATTGAACCAGACTATTTATGGATCAAACACCTGTTGGGAATTTTGCCATTATGCTCCTTGCTAGAGAACAGTAAATTGTGTAAAAAGTAATGAAACATTAAACAGTTGGACATGTGCATCCAAAAGTTTGCTGAAGGTCACACTAAGATAAAGTGGAGGTTACAGTGTATTTTTAGCTCATCTTGAAATTCTATCCACAAGCCAAATTTCTCTTAATTTTTGTTAGTAGTATAAGGTATGGTTATAATACAGTTGTCACGTGTGCTTCCCCGACACATGTCTTGGGTCGCTGGCTCACACATGCTCCTCTCTATGCTCCAGCTCCCTGTCTCCCTCACTCATCTCTCCACGCTCCTGGCTCTGCTCCGGCAGCCTGGCGCGCCCCCACCCCTCAAAAATTTAAAGGGCCAGCTGGCCATTCCCATAAAATACTTCTTTAGCCAGCCTCTCCCTGCAAACCCCGCCGGATCTTTGTGCCTCACAGCCTTGTGCTATTATTCTGAATTCTCATTGTGACCCTGGTTCTGTGGTTGACTTCGCTTCCCTGCTGTCTGCCTTGACCTATTGCTATGACCCCGACTCTGATCCTGTACTGCCTAACGTCCTGCCTTTCCCCGTCTAAGATTCGTATGGAACGACAAAGTCCAACCCGCTTTGCGGCTTACACGATCGTCCGCAGTGGTCCAGTGAGTCCACTACCCCTGGAGCCTGACAACAGTGCGGTACATTTACTAAAAACAGTGTGCAGAAGGCACCAGATTCAGAAATTGTGGTGTCCATTCTGCATGAAACCTTGGCCAGATCCTTAGACCTCATGATTCTCATGTTCTCTGACTGTGAGATGTCAGATGTTATATAGACAGGTGTGTGCCTTTCCTAATCAATTCCAAACATTTTTATTAAACATAGTTGTATTAAGTTTTTTTGTTTAATAAATTAGCAAAGATATCTAAGTTTTAGTTTTTTTACTGTCAAGATGGGGTGCAGAGTGTACCTTAATGAGCAGAAAAGAGTAACTAAATCTTACCAATTGATTGCAATGAAACAAAGGGTGAAAAATTTAAAGGGGTCTGAATGCTTTCCATGCTCACTGTACAAATGGCTTACAGTATGTTCTATGTGGGGTGTGCATCTCCTGTTATTCTTACCTGGAGGAAGCAGTAGAGAAATTTTTGAGAGATGTTTATTTGGTAGCTCTTGTTTTGTCAGCTCATGTTGTTTCTTTGTAAGAACTGTACCTTTCATATTAAAATGAAAATCTATTTAATTTTTTTGCGTCCCAGTTAAAACTTCTACTTAGTTGCTGTGTTCAGTTAAAAGATCTGTGGATTTAATCAATCTTAAAAGGACGACCCATTAACATTCTTCATGTGTGCTCATTTCATCACCCTTATTTAAAGACAGTCTGCGTGTCTTGTTCCCCAGGGGCTACACTTAAGGTATACTGCTTGTCTTTGATGTTTGATTCTGAACTGGGCCAGCAATGTTTTGCTAGTAACTAAATATTCATTTCTGTTTGCTCAGTAAATCATGGTCATTATACAGCCTGTGATGAGAGTGCCGCAGCCTTCTCCCTGGTGCACTCAAAATCATTCCTTTCTGCTGCATAGTATTAGCGACTTCTTAGGTGTAGTTTACTTTGAATCTCATTGCTAACTTCTTCTGTATTTGTATGATTTAGTATGTATGACACAATGTTTATTCTACATAGAATAACCACCTGTGCAGAAATTGAACTTGGTTTTATGACTTTGCCAAATAGGCATGTCCGTCATTCTAGAAACCATGTATTATCCTATCACATCTAGCACTTCAAGGGGCTGTTAGGCTTAGAAAACCTTTTTTTCATATAGCCCATTTGTTATCAATTAACAAATTAGCTTTTCTATACAACTGAGTAAACTTTGGATCTACCATCAATTATAATGTGAGTCAATGATGCCCCTACTCAAAGGCAGTGCCGATCCAGCTGATCTAACCGGTCCAGCCAACTAGTATGTGGATATTACTGGTATACTTTACCTGTAACTGGCTATAATGAACAGCCTTTCAGCACATTAGGGTCAATAGATCCAATAAGCATGTTAGAATTATGGTACATACACGGTTTGATAGTCTTGCAGTGTTTCACGTGATGACCTTTCCATGGATGAGATGTTCATGTTTTCATGACAAGTAAAGTTGGATTTATTTGCTTTTTACTGTACATTGCACACATAATTCATGGTCCCACTGCATAGAAGCACAAATATATGACAATGACACAATTGAGTATATGCGCATATATGCAATCTTTATTATACATTCTAGACACCTTTTCAGTGTACCTTGAGTTTATTATTTTAAAATGTTTATAAAATAGAAAATATTTAGTCTGTATCTAACATTTGCACCTAAGACTAAAATTGCATTAAAGTGTAATAGTGAAAAAGTGTTTTTTTTTTTACAAGTGACAAATAATTTTATTCTGAAGAATATATAGAAAACATGTTAATAACTCAATATTAGTGTTACCTCATAAAGTTTCACTTTAAACATATAAGCTTAGTTAAGACTGGTGGATCCATTCTTAGCTCAACATGTCTACAAGCACAATGATGGGTAGAACAGACAGTAATCATATTCACTTTCATACCATTCAATAGTCTTTTCTTTTTTTAGATCAGAAGACAAGAAACAATTATGTGGAATAATAATTATCATTACAGTGACATGAACCTTTTTTAATGATATTTTTTTGTATTTAGTTGAAGTAAATTGCACCACTCCCTACTTACAGGCCCTCCCATAAAATGATAGGTAATTTCTGAACAAGCCCGGAATTAGTCTTTAAAATATTGATGCATATTCTAAAAAATATTTGTCCATATATTACATCTTCTCAGAAATATATTACTGATAATTAAAGAATCATTATGGCTCAGATTTATTAAAGCGTTTGCACTAGTTTCTGTCTGACTTTGCACTGAAAAGAATGTGGAAACTGCTTTCACGTGTATTTATGAAGTGTTTGCGCCAGTATTGTGTTGCAGCTGCACTATGTCCGCCGCGCCACAAAATTCGACACCTAAAGAGGCATTTCGGTGCCGATTCAGACCATGTGCCACATTTATTATAGTAACTCTACAGAATTGTGTCGCACACTCTAGGGAAAAGGGTGGAATGAAAAAAAAAATTGGTGCACAATTCCCGAACAATGCAGAGGGCGCCAGATTCATGAAGACCGTGCGCCAGTGTTAAGTAATCTGACACACCCTGCACAATAGTGAGGCAAACTTCCCTTCTTTTGATAAATGTGGGCCTATGTTCTTAGTATACAAGTAGATCTAACTGAATAAGTCAATACTTGGAAGCACAACATTCAAGTTGATTCCTGTGTAATGATAAGTGCCCTGTTACTAGGCAAAGCCCTTGTCTCTCCTATCTTAAAGGATAAAAAACTATTATTAGTGAGCATTATCATTACTGTGACATGAATCCTTTTTAATAATATTTTGGTTGAAGATAATTGGAGCAAACCCTACCTACAAGCACTTTCATAAAAATGATATGTTTTAAGTTTATGAACAGGCAGGTGGTGACCCTAGTGTTTTGCTGCTTTGTATACAAAATATCCAGAAAAGTTTTTTATGTAGACCACAATGTGACTGGGTTTAAGTCGATTATAAACCAAAGAAAATTTGTCCAATTGGGACACATGAACCCATTGGTCACTAAAAAATAACTTTTATTAATATTTATTAAAAGATGGATCTAACTTCATACAATATTGTGTGTTAAAATTTTCTAGAGTGCAGGGGGCAGCAGCTTTCACCATAATAGGGTGATCAGTATTGTTAGGTCGGGCACATCATATCAAAAGTAGATATCAGAGACTGGCAGTGCGTCCAATCGCTGCATGTGGGGTTACGCTACTGCAGCTGTATTTTATATTGTGGAGGGATCCATATTTCTTTATTGGGTTAAATTCCTAGCCACTTCTGTGTAATATTACCCTTTGGGTTACAGATCTAGCTCCCCAGTGTTACTGGTGTGACAACCCCACGGCGCTATGCACCTCTTGCCAGTACCTCTATTTAACAGTCCTGATTGTCCCAATTGGACAAATTTTCTTTGGCTTATTGCTGCTTTGTAAACACTGCTGCACAGAACTGAAGGGCAAATGCACTTTAGGATGTTCCTCTATAAAATCAAAATTTGCAACTTATTCTGTTACGGGTAGATTCAACTGCACATTTGGTTGAGGATTTTAGAGCTTCTTTGGAGATCCTAAAGGCTTTAAAAGAAATTAGATCCACAGCATAAAATTGATGTGCTTTGGAAAAATCTGCAGCATTTACATGACAGTTTCTAAATCTCATAGACATGAATGTTACATTGTCATGAAGTGGATATTCTGTATGAAAATCAGTATGGAAATTTGGCCTTGAATTTGTGATCCTGATTGTGTGCAGTCACCTTTACAACCTATCAGAAGACCACAGGTTGGTGCTTGTGGAAGTCTGTATTATAAAATATCTAATATACCTGCACTAACCATAATAAAGTGTAAAGCATATTTACCGACCAACAGAGCAACACATATTCGGATACAAAGCAAAAATACAAAAGCTAGGTCCACATCATTGAACCCGGCTAAAATTCAACACTTATTCAAAAACCTGGAAATATGCAATGGCAATTTCTGGAGATAAATGTTGAGTTAATATTTGTATGTGGTAGATAGCTGTGGGTGTGCATCAATGTAACTCCCGATTAAGATCGAAGCAAAAATGGAGGTTCGTCTATTCAGTAGAGAGTAGTTGGCAAGAATCCTTACAACTAGCGATAAGGAATAGAGTGTGCCCCGGCCGAAGGCAACAACTCCATGAGCAGTTCAAATGAAAGTCCAGTGACATCAGCTTCCTACGCAATGCCTAAATGGACAAATCCCCTATGCGTTACAATGGTATATCTGCCTTCTTTGTCAAGGAAGCCAAGCATTAGGACTAGAGATTCTGATATAGTAGTTGAAAGGTTCCAGATAGATACTCCATCAGGGAACTTGGAGTATGTATCTTATATTCAAATATTTTCTTAAATATAAAATATAAGATTAATACACCAAATTCTCTGAGTGAGGGAGGTTTATAGGCTGCATACTGCAGCTCTCCGCCTCAATGACTGGGACAGAGGACATCAATAAAAGGGTTTTTTTTAGAAGTAATCCCATTGATAGAGGCATCAGTGGAACATTTATGAAGACATCTAAAAGATACTGTATGTGGCTTGTGGGGGGGCTACCCTGGTGACAGGTTATCTTTAAGATTGTATGGAGAGGGCTCATGGGATGTATTATACAGCAGACACCCGCTGTTAACTGTCATGATCGCTGCTTACACCTACTCGGGCAGTAAACCTGCAGTAGTGGTGCATAAATGTCATCAGGGGGCACTGATTGAAATGATAGACATTAGCCAGCTATGCCTATGCCTACAGTTGTATTGCAATATACTGTATGAGCAATTAGACCCCTGACGTTCAAACACCATAGGGGAGCCTAAAAAAGCATACATAAATAAACAAATTAAACCAAGAACGTATTGGTAATCACTGCATCCCAAAATTCACAATCTATCTAAATAATTAAATAACTTAAATAACTGAGTAACTTACTTGCCATTTTGCCCATTTCAATATTAATAAAAATGAAAAGTCATACAGTTCTCCATGTCAGCTCTTCCTTCAAAACATGACAACTTATACCGTTTTGCATGCTGAAATATGAGTTTAGGTTGAAAAACAACAAAACTATATAACTTTGGTAAATTCATGATTGTATTGACTCATAGGGGCACTCTTTTTGTGACTTTATTTTCACCTTAGACAGTCTCCCTTCAAAGTTTGCCACTGTGTAGTTTTCTGCAGTGGTCCCTGAGTTATCACCTGAATCCAGGTGTGAAAGGTGCGACTTTTAGAGATTTTTGGCAACCATTATTTTAAAAGTTGTGAATTCACTAAAGACCAAAACCCATGTGTATCATTAAGGAAAAAAACTGACTCATGATACATGTGCCCCATAGAATAAAGGGGATATTTTATTTGGACCATAAAGTGAAATCAGTAAACACTAAGCTTGTAAGAATATTGCGCAAATACATTTTATTGTGAATTCAATTACACTTTATTTTCCAGTACATTGTAAGAAATATAAAATGGTGCCTCTAAAAAGTACAATTTGCCCAGTAGAAACCAAACCCTCATATAGTTCTGTAAACGGAAAAATAAAATAAGTTATGGCTTTATGAAGGAGAGAAAGTTGGAAATGCAGTAACGGAAAAGGGCTGCATCCTTTAGGATGAGGCATTTATTTTGAAGATACATTTGAATATTTAAAGTGGATACTACATATCATTGCTAATCAGCAATTATCACATATAACTTGTAATAGATATTATTCTGAGTCATATAAGTACAGGATTCTCTCAGATACCCATAATGCATGTACTAACACTTGCAGCATTGAGCTTATGGAATCATATGTTCCCTCTTCTTTTGCTATTCTTGTTGATAAATGGAAAATTATAAGTGTACAGCAGGTAGGGGACACTTTTAATCCTACATGAACAGGTGCTGTAGTTCAGCTATTGGTCTTGAAAAAACAAGTCCCATAAGACACTGACTCATAGGGATATGTTTGGTGATTGTGGCTTTCAAGGGAAAAGTCAGTCTCTTTGGCAGATGTTAGGGGTAAATCCATCAGTAGTCAGGAGGGACATTGTTGCTTAGTAAAGTGTAAAGAGTCAGTCCATATGCAGGCTCCAGTATTGTGGTGAGGTGACACACAATCTTAAGAGGGAAGTTTTCAGGTATCAGGGATAATATATCTCCTAAGTTTCCAGAGAGTAGTTATCCAACATCTGTTACTTAAGGTAAAGACCATTGCTAACAAACACATCACATCACTTTTTTTTCTTTTAAAATTTTCACAAAGAAATTTAAAGGTGTACTCTAGTCTGAAGCATTCATCGTACTATCCACTGTTTAGACGATTAAGATAGATGAGTGAGTATCAAACCACAACTTCTTAATATTTAAACTAGAATATAGACCTATGATATATGATGATTTATATAATCATTTGTATAACATCATTATATTTTGCAGCCATTACTGAGAAATAATAATAATAATCAAATGAAAGGTATAATAGGTATAGAGTAGAGATGAGCGAGCACTAAAATGCTCGGGTACTCGTTATTCGAGACGAACTTTTCCCGATGCTCGAGTGCTCGTTTCGAGTAACGAGCCCCATTGAAGTCAATGGGAGACTCGAGCATTTTTCAAGGGGACCAAGGCTCTGCACAGGGAAGCTTGGCCAAACACCTGGGAACCTCAGAAAAGGATGGAAACACCACGGAAATGGACAGGAAACAGCAGGGGCAGCATGCATGGATGCCTCTGAGGCTGCTTAATCGCACCATTATGCCAAAATTATGGGCAACAGCATGGCCATGACAGAGTGACAGAATGAAGCTAGATAGCATCTAAAACATCCAATAATTGACCCTGACACTATAGGGGACGGCATGCAGAGGCAGCGGAAGGCTAGAGAGTGGCATGGCGACATACCCTAAATGGACTCAGGCTTCAAACCAATGGGTAGCAGAGAGGAACCAAAGAAGGTGAGCAAGAAGCGCTCAAATAATATTGGTACATGATAAAAGTTTGCCAGTATATTTTGTGGATTACACAGCAGGGTGGCGACAAAGTTAACATGGAAGCCATGAAAACAATCCAAAATTCTGCCTGACACAGCTCGTTTGATAAGGGGACGATGTATGGAGGCAGTGAACTAGTAGTAGATTAAAGGTACTGCAGTTAAAACTATGTTAGTTGGTTCTTGGCATGGAGCTGGCGCTCCGCTGCCAGGCGAGCTTTCGCCAATCCAAGCCCCTGTCTCTAGGCTACTCCCCAAACAGCACTTCTAAGAACCTTTCGGATAAGATCAAGTGTAGTAGCGTTCTTATAAGTTTGGGATATGGCGGGTGAGGGGAATGTAAACATCTGCGCAAGAAGCGCTGAAATAATATCCGTAAATGAAAAAAGTTTTCCAGTATATTTTGTGGCTTACACAGCAGGGTGGCGACAAAGTTAACAAGTTTGATGTGGAATGCCCTGCAATAGCTCTTGGGCGGTGTGCCTTTTATCACCTAGGCTCAGCAGTTTGAGCACCGCCTGCTGTCGCTTAGCAACGGCACTGCTGCTGTGCCTAGAGCTACCGACTGATGGCGCCATGCCCACGGATGGTAATTCGGAGGAGGAGGAGGTGGAGGAGGGGTGGGAGGATTTGGAGGTATAGTAGGCCTTTGAGACCTGGACCGAGGTAGGCCCCGCAATCCTCTGCGTCGGCAGTATATGACCAGCCCCAGGGTCAGACTCGGTCCCAGCCTGCACCAAGTTAAGTGTAGTAGCGTTCTTATAAGTTTGGAATATGGCGGGTGAGGGGAATGTAAACAGATGCGCAAGAAGCGCATGATGCGCATGGAGCTGGCGCTCCGCTGCTAGGCGAGCTTTCGCCAATCCAAGCCCCTGTCTCTAGGCTACTCCCCAAACAGCACTTCTAAGAACCTTTTGTATAAGATCAAGTGTAGTAGCGTTCTTATAAGTTTAGGATATGGCGGGTGAGGGGAATGTAAACAGATGCGCAAGAAGCGCATGATGCGCATGGAGCTGGCGCTCCGCTGCTAGGCGAGCTTTCGCCAATCCAAGCCCCTGTCTCTAGGCTACTCCCCAAACAGCACTTCTAAGAACCTTTTGTATAAGATCAAGTGTAGTAGCGTTCTTATAAGTTTAGGATATGGCGGGTGAGGGGAATGTAAACAGATGCGCAAGAAGCGCATGATGCGCATGGAGCTGGCGCTCCGCTGCTAGGCGAGCTTTCGCCAATCCAAGCCCCTGTCTCTAGGCTACTCCCCAAACAGCACTTCTAAGAACCTTTTGTATAAGATCAAGTGTAGTAGCGTTCTTATAAGTTTAGGATATGGCGGGTGAGGGGAATGTAAACAGATGCGCAAGAAGCGCTGAAATAATATCCGTAAATGGTAAAAGTTTGCCAGTGTATTTTGTGGATAACACAGCAGGGTGGCGACAAAGTTAACAACTTTGATGTGGAATCCATGAAAACAACCCAAATTTCGGCCTGACAAACCTCGTTTGATAAAGGGACGATGTATGGAGGCAGCTATATGGACGACTTTTGGAGGTAGCAATGGAGACAACGTGTGGAGGCTGCTATGGAGACAATTCAATTTGGATAGTGCCTGTATGTGGCAGTCCAAAAAATTTTTCAAACCAGAGGAGCAGGTAGGTGGCCCTCCAGAAAAATGGAATAGATTGAGTGCCTGTATGTGGCAGTCCAAAAAATGTTTCAAACCAGAGGAGCAGGTAGGTGGCCCTCCAGAAAAATGGAATAGATTGAGTGCCTGTATGTGGCAGTCCAAAAAAGTTTTCAAACCAGAGGAGCAGGTAGGTGGCCCTCCAGAAAAATGGAATAGATTGAGTGCCTGTATGTGGCAGTCCAAAAAAGTTTTTAAACCAGAGGAGCAGGTAGGTGGCCCTCCAGAAAAATGGAATAGATTGAGTGCCTGTATGTGGCAGTCCAAAAAAGTTTTTAAACCAGAGGAGCAGGTAGGTGGCCCTCCAGAAAAATGGAATAGATTGAGTGCCTGTATGTGGCAGTCCCAAAAAATTGTTTAAAACAGAGGACCGGAAAGGTGGCCCTCCAGAAAAATTGAATAGATTGAGTGCCTGTATGTGTCACTCCCAAAAATTGTTTAAAACAGAGGACCGTGTCGGTGGCCCTCCAGAAAAATTAAATGCATAAAGTACTATACCTAGAGCCAGTGGGCCCTGTCAAAAAACAGCCAGTTTCCTCTGCTTTACTGTAGAAAGAGGAGGAGAAGGAGGAAAATGAGGAGGAGGAGGAGTGGATAAATTATTCAGGTTGAGCTTCCTTCACCTGCTGGAGATTTGAAATTAGGAGAAATCCATGCTTTATTCATCTTGATAAGCGTCAGCCTGTCAGCGCTGTCAGTCGACAGGCGTGTACGCTTATCGGTGATGATGCCACCAGCTGCACTGAAAACCCGCTCTGACAAGACGCTAGCGGCAGGGCAGGCAAGAACCTCCAAGGCGTAGAGCGCCAGTTCGTGCCACATGTCCAGCTTTGAAACCCAGTAGTTGTAGGGAGCTGTGTGATCATTTAGGACGATGGTATGGTCAGCTACGTACTCCCTCACCATCTTTCTGTAAAGATCAGCCCTACTCTGCCGAGACTGGGGACAGGTGACAGTGTCTTGCTGGGGTGACATAAAGCTGGCAAAAGCCTTGTAAAGCGTACCCTTGCCAGTGCTGGACAAGCTGCCTGCTCGCCTACTCTCCCTCGCTACTTGTCCCGCAGAACTACGCACTCTGCCGCTAGCGCTGTCAGAAGGGAAATACTGTTTCAGCTTGTGCACCAGGGCCTGCTGGTATTCATGCATTCTCACACTCCTTTCCTCTCCAGGGATGAGAGTGGAAAGATTTTGCTTGTACCGTGGGTCCAGGAGAGTGAACACCCAGTAATCGGTGCTGGAATAAATTCTTTGAACGCGAGGGTCACGGGATAGGCAGCCTAGCATGAAATCTGCCATATGCGCCAGAGTACCAACGCGTAAGAATTCACTCCCCTCACTGGCCTGACTGTCCATTTCCTCCTCCTCCAACTCCTCCAACTCCTCTTCTTCTGCCCATACACGCTCAACAGTGTAGGACTCAACAATGGTCCCCTCTTGTGTCTCGCCAACATTCTCCTCCTCTTCCTCCTCATCCTCCTCCACCTCCACCTCCTCCGATATGCGCTGAGAAACAGACCTAAGGGTGCTTTGGCTATCAACAAGGGAATCTTCTTCCCCTGTCTCTTGTGAGGAGCGCAAAGCTTCCGACTTCATGCTGACCAGAGAGTTTTTCAACAGGCCAAGCAGCGGGATGGTGAGGCTGATGATGGCGGCATCGCCACTGACCATCTGTGTTGACTCCTCAAAGTTACTCAGCACCTGACAGATATCAGACATCCACGTCCACTCCTCATTGTAGACTTGAGGAAGCTGACTGACCTGACTACCAGTTCTGGTGGAAGTTGACATCTGGCAGTCTACAATCGCTCGGCGCTGCTGGTAAACTCTGGATAACATGGTCAGTGTTGAATTCCACCTCGTGGGCACGTCGCACAACAGTCGGTGAGCGGGCAGTTGGAGGCGGCGCTGCGCTGCCCTGAGAGTGGCAGCATCTGTGCTGGACTTCCTGAAATGCGCACAGATGCGGCGCACCTTCGTGAGCAAATCTGACAGATTGGGGTATGTCTTGAGGAAACGCTGAACTATCAGATTTAACACATGGGCCAGGCATGGCACATGTGTCAGTCTGCCGAGTTGCAGAGCCGCCACCAGGTTACGGCCGTTGTCACACACAACCATGCCTGGCTTCAGGTTCAGCGGTGCCAGCCACAGATCAGTCTGCGCCGTGATGCCCTGTAATAGTTCTTGGGCGGTGTGCCTTTTATCGCCTAGGCTCAGCAGTTTGAGCACCGCCTGCTGTCGCTTAGCGACGGCACTGCTGCTGTGCCTAGAGCTACCGACTGATGGCGCCATGCCCACGGATGGTCGTTCGGAGGAGGAGGTGGAGGAGGGGTGGGAGGAGGAGGAGGCATAGTAGGCCTCAAACACCTGGACCGAGGTAGGCCCCGCAATCCTCGGCGTCGGCAGTATATGACCAGCCGCAGGGTCACACTCGGTCCCAGCCTCCACCAAGTTAACCCAATGTGCCGTCAGAGATATATAGTGGCCCTGCCCGGCAGCACTCGTCCACGTGTCCGTGGTCAGGTGGACCTTGTCAGAAACGGCGTTGGTCAGGGCACGGATTATGTTGTCTGACACATGCTGGTGCAGGGCTGGGACGGCACATCGGGAAAAGTAGTGGCGGCTGGGGACCGAATACCGAGGGGCGGCCGCCGCCATGAGGCTGCGAAAGGCCTCGGTCTCTACTAGCCTATAGGGCAGCATCTCCAGGCTTAGCAATCTGGAAATGTGCACATTAAGGGCTTGGGCGTGCGGGTGGGTTGCACTATATTTGCGTTTCCGCTCCAGCGTCTGGGGTATGGAGAGCTGAACGCTGGTGGATGCTGTGGAGGATCGTGGAGGTGACGATGGGGTTTTTGTGGCAGGGTCCTGGGCAGGGGGCTGACTATCAGCTGACACAGGGGAAGGAGCAGTGGTGTGCACGGCCGGAGGTGAACGCGCTTGTTGCCACTGAGTGGGGTGTTTAGCATTCATATGCCTGCGCATACTGGTGGTAGTTAAGCTAGTAGTGGTGGAACCCCTGCTGATCCTGGTTTGGCAAATGTGGCACACCACAGTCCGTCGGTCATCCGGTGTTTCCTTAAAGAACCTCCAGACTTCTGAAAATCTAGCCCTCGCCGCAGGAGCTTCACTAGTTGACACATTTGGCGCTGATGCACCAGCTCTGGCCCTGCCTCTCCGTCTGGCCCCACCACTGCCTCTTCCAACCTGTTCTGGTCGAGGACTCTCCTCCGTCTCAGAAGCACTGTGTTCACCCGGCCTCTCAACCCAGCTTGGGTCTGTCACCTCATCATCCTCCGATCCCTCAGTCTGCTCCCCCCTCGGACTTCCTGCCCTGACAACAACTTCCCCACTGTCTGACAACCGTGTCTCCTCATCGTCGGACACCTCTTTACACACTTCTTCCACTACGTCAACAAGGTCATCATCACCCACAGACTGCGACTGGTGGAAAACCTGGGCATCAGAAAATTGCTCATCAGCAACCGGACAAGTGGTTTGTGACTGTGGGAAGGGTCCAGAAAACAGTTCCTCAGAGTATGCCGGTTCAAATGGCAAATTTTGCTGGGAGGGGGCAGACTGGGGGGGGAGGAGGCTGAGGTGCAGGAGCTGGAGGAGTGCCGATTTCGGTGACATGGGTGGACTGCGTGGAAGACTGACTGGTGGACAAATTGCTCGAAGCATTGTCGGCAATCCACGACCTCGGGTTAAACATTTTGAAAATGAAAGTTATAACTTTAATTTTTTTTTTACTTTTTTTTGTTGTTTTGTGGGTTTTTTTTTTTTTTGTGTTTTTTAGTTTTTAAAACCAAACGATGCTATCCTATTGCTATGGCTATTTTCTAGCCAAGTATTACAGCACACTACTATGCCAGATGAGATGACGCTGAGTTATGAAAAAAATAAACGTAAAATAAAAAAGGAAATGGCAGACTGTGCCTAGTTGAAATACAACCCCGGGCCCTAATAAATTTTCCCACTTCGGTCTTTGCGATGGATATGTGCGTCACTAAAACACAGTGGTCGCAAGTCTGACTCCAAATTGCTCCCAATTTGATAGTAGATGCACTGCAGCAAGTACAGCCACCAGCAGATCAACCAGAAATCAAATATATATAACGCTACTGTAGGTGTAATTAAGACGTTTGTATTCTCCTATGGCTATTTTCTAGCCAAGTATTACAGCACACTACTATGCCAGATGAGATGACGCTGAGTTATGAAAAAAATAAACGTAAAATAAAAAAGGAAATGGCAGACTGTGCCTAGTTGAAATACAACCCCGGGCCCTAATAAATTTTCCCACTTCGGTCTTTGCGATGGATATGTGCGTCACTAAAACACAGTGGTCGCAAGTCTGACTCCAAATTGCTCCCAATTTGATAGTAGATGCACTGCAGCAAGTACAGCCACCAGCAGATCAACCAGAAATCAAATATATATAACGCTACTGTAGGCGTAATTAAGACGTTTGTATTCTCCTATGGCTATTTTCTAGCCAAGTATTACAGCACACTACTATGCCAGATGAGATGACGCTGAGTTATGAAAAAAATAAACGTAAAATAAAAAGAAACTGGCAGACTGTGCCTAATTGAAATACAACCCCGGGCCCTAATAAAATTTCCCACTTCGGTCTTTGCGATGGATATGTGCGTCACTAAAACACAGTGGTCGCAAGTCTGACTCCAAATTGCTCCCAATTTGATAGTAGATGCACTGCAGCAAGTACAGCCACCAGCAGATCAACCAGAAATCAAATATATATAACGCTACTGCAGGCGTAATTAAGACGTTTGTATTCTCCTATGGCTATTTTCTAGCCAAGTATTACAGCACACTACTATGCCAGATGAGATGACGCTGAGTTATGAAAAAAATAAACGTAAAATAAAAAGAAACTGGCAGACTGTGCCTAATTCTACTCAAACCCCTAATAAATTTTCCCACTTTGGTGTTTGAGGTGGATATGTGTGTCACTAAGAGCTAAACACAACGGTAGCAAGTCCCCCTGCTAATTCCTCACAATATGGTACTAGCTGCAAATAAAAAAAAAAAAAAATTATAACGTTATTGTAGCCCTAAGAAGGGCTGTTGGGTTCTTTAAGAATCACTCCTGCCTAACAGTAAGCTAATAGAACACCCTAACGCTTTCCCTGAGCAGCAGCAGCTCTCTCCCTAGCGGCATCCAGACAGAGAATGATCCGAGCAGCGCGGGCAGCGGCTAGTCTATCCCAGGGTCACCTGATCTGGCCAGCCAACCACTGCTATCTACGTGTAAGGGTACCACGTCATGCTGGGTGGAGTGCAGAGTCTCCTGGCTTGTGATTGGCTCTGTTTCTGGCCGCCAAAAAGCAAAACGGCGGGAGCTGCCATTTTCTCGAGCGGGCGAAATACTCGTCCGAGCAACGAGCAGTTACGAGTACGCTAATGCTCGATCGAGCATCAAGCTCGGACGAGTATGTTCGCTCATCTCTAGTATAGAGCTCTGTTTGCAAGAGCTTACAATCTATAAGGACAAAGGGGTGACCAAGGATGTGACAGTGCTTGTATACGGCACCAACTATTCTTTGCTGAGAGTGAGAAAAATGGATCTGAGATTATGGTTGTGCTTGCAGTCGAGGAACCAATTGTCTTCTGGGTGCTGAAGCCTTTGTACAAACCGATAATCAAATTCAGTGTGGAGAGGTCAGACAAGGTTTCCTGTCGAGGTGTAATCTGTACAGCTGCTTGGTGTATGGCACTCTCTGAATCATGACCGCCAGACCTTTCATGGTGTAATCCATAGTGAAAAGTGACTTTGTTCACAGAGTCGGCCATAGTAAACACTCTACCAAAGGACCAGTCCAACATGGCCGTCTCATACAGTATGTAAGCTGGAAAACAGGTGTCTATGTCTATAAATAAGAATGATTTCTCTCTGTGTCTTTGTCCTGCCATTCTCCTCTTTAAACATCCTGTCTTAACGGCCTGTAAAATATCACAGTCATAACATCTATGTTGGGGGCTTTATTAAAACACAGCAACTGGTGCAAGTCCTGTAATTGGTTTGTGATAGTTTCACCCATAAAAATCACTCTGGATTTTTACAAGAGTTCCAGGCTATAAATTATAGCGCAACAAACCTTGAAACGCTTAGCATGAAGAAGCATTACACATGCAGCCTAAATGGGTGCAAGCACATGCAATAGAAATGGGGCCTCTGCTTACAAAATAATGAATCCCCTCTGATACTGTGAAAGGCCAAAGAGGGACACCTCAAATTTAAGAAAAGCTGATAAATTAGGCTTTTCATGTGGTATTACAAGTGCATGACTATGGCGCTACTAAAAGGTTTTTTATTGTCTCTTGTGGTAAACCTTGCAATACTAGGAGTCCAAGTTGTTTTTATTTAATTGTCATCAATAACTCGATAAAACTTATTTGTCAGACTGAAATGTGTGCACTGTATTCAGTGGGGCACATTTACTTACCCGGTCCAGTCGCGATCCCGCGACGCGTTGTCCGACGCTGATTTGGGTCTGCCGGGATTCACTAAGGTCCGTGCGCCCAATACCAGCAGGTGTTGCTGCTGCGCCGAGGTCCGCCGGAGTTCACCTTTTTCGTCCCGGTGCATGTAAGTGCTGATCTTAAATTCCGAGGGTTGTCGGAACCCGTCGAGTTGTCCGACGGCCATGCCCCTCCAATTTCTGTTGCGTGAAAGCCTGTGCCGCTGCGACACAATCTGATCGCGTGTGCCAAATTCCCGGGGCAATTTGGCGCAAATTGGAAATATTCAGGAAACCCGACGAAAGTGCGGAGTTCGGACCCTTAGTAAATGAGCCCCATAATGTTCTCTATCTGCTGTCTCTTCACACATTGGAGCCTGTCTGTTGAAAAAGTGCTTGTACAGTGACAGTGCTTGCTTTGTTTTTTAAGAGAAAATTCGGTTTTAATAATTAGGTAAATTAGCTTCTCATTGCACCATGGACAAAGTCATACCGCCTGGAGTACCTGTTTTCTTTTTGTTTTTGAACTTCAGATTTTTATTTTTTTGATCTTTTCACCCATAACGGAGAAAGTACAGTACATCCAATATCTGCATGTTTGCACAGTGATACAACACATTACAATATGGTGACAAAGTAGCATGCACAGAGAACATCATGAGTACCTCATTTTGTAAGATCAACACATACAACAAACTTAACAAAATAATCTAATCCCCCACTGTTTTCTTTTTTGTACTAAAACAACCAACTGCCTAAAACTAACTAACGCCACTAATTTCCACAATGAGTGACAATCCATTACAGAAAGAAGGCATCGAAAGAAGTAAACCTGTGCCCCAACATGGTTCTAACCTGGTGCATTGGTAAGGTAATTTGCTTAAAAATGGAATTTCTCTAAAATGACTGGGAAACACAAAGGATAAATTTGGAAAAATTATAAAGATCCATATACAATGTTATTTTTACTTGTGTGGAGCTGGGAAGTGGTAGACTTCCATGAATTTCTTTGTTTCACTGCATTACATATTCACATCCTAATTATATAGTCCAAATCCTATTAGGACATCAGGATTGGGTGGGGTCCTTAAGCGATGAAATAGGTAGAGCCTTTTTGTAGACATAAATAGATATTTGTAGATATAAAATATATTTATTTTCTATCACTGTATCATAGCAACAAGTACAATAAAGATAAATGATCAGACTCAATAGCCCCTGTAACGTACCTACTAGAGATGAGCGAGCACTAAAATGCTCAGGTGCTCGTTATTTGAGACAAACTTTTCCTGATGCTCGAGTGCTCGTCTCGAATAACGAGCCCCATTGAAGTCAATGGGAGACCCGAGCATTTTTCAAAGGGACCATGGTTCAGGAATAAAATGTGTTATTTAATTGAAAAAGAATGTCTTATGATAAGTTAGCAGATGTATGCAAACATCTGCAATCTATTCTTCACTGTTCTGCGCGTATATTATCTCCCGACAAGTTAGCAGATGTGAAGAACAGTGAAGAATAGAATAAAAACAGTGAACACAGGATCATTTAAGTGAAAAACACAGTGAAGAATAGATTACAGATGTTCGGCACATCTGCTTACTTGTCGGGAGATACGCTGTCCCGGGAACCGCTCCTCTTCTTCCACTGAAGTCTCCCCGATCTCTCTGCCCTTCCCAATGTCTCTGTGCCCGCCACTGCCCCGGTGTCTCCGTGCCCGCCACTCCCCCGGTGTCTCCGTGCCCGCCGCTGCCCCGGTGTCTCCGTGCCCGCCGCTGCCCCGGTGTCTCCGTGCCTGCCGCTGCCCCGCTGTCTCCGTGCCTGCCGCTGCCCCGGTGTCTCCGTGCCTGCCGCTGCCCCGCTGTCTCCGTACCTGCCGCTGCCCCGCTTTCTCCGTGCCTGCCGCTGCCCCGCTGTCTCCGTGCCTGCCGCTGCTTGTGCTGCTCCCCGGTGTCTCTGTGCTGCTCCCTGGTGTCTCTGTCCTGCTCACCGTGTTCTTCAATGTGCTCTTCACATACTATTTTGTTCGCACCATTCCGCCGTATCTTCCGACAAGTAAGCAGATGTGCCGAACATCTGTAATCTATTCTTCACTGTGTTTTTCACTTAAATGATCCTGTGTTCACTGTGTTTATTCTATTCTTCATTGTTCTTCACAGTTTTTTTTTTATTAAATGCTCGATCTCGAGCAGGGGAAAAACTCCTCCGAGCAACGAGCCGTTTCGAGTACCTTAATACTCGAACGAGCATCAAGCTCGGACGAGTATACTCGCTCATCTCTAGTACCTACAATTCATACACACACCCTTAAATAGTCACAAAATCTTTAAAGAGGACCTGTCACCTATAAAAACGTCACTAGGAGCTGCTTACTAATGTAATCAGCTCCTAGTGTTAAAACAGATGCAGCAGTGGTACACTGCTAGCGTTATCAGAAACCTCCGATAACGCTAACAAACACTGCTGCGCTGTGCACTAAAAACGCCGGAACGCGCTGAAAGCAGTCTGGCGTATTCATGAGGGGGCGGGTTAAGTCGGTGACTGCGGGTTAAGGCGGTGACTGCCCCATGACGCGCAGCAGTCACCTCTGGCCTATGGAATGGGTGGGGTGGTCCAGGGTAGAGGCAGCGCTGGATCACTTTGAGAGCAATCCAGCGGTTTTAGTGTACAGCGCGGCCGTGTTTGTTAGCGTTATCGGAGGTTTCTGATAACGCTAGCATTGTAACACTGCTGCGTCTAGTGCCGTTTTTAGAGGTGGCAGGTCCTCTTTAACAAAATTTGCATAATAAACTACTTTGTTCTGCTCTTACTTTGGCTCATTTCATCCTCCCTCCTAAACTGCTTTCACTCTCCACTGACCAACACAGAGAGGACAGTAAATTATAGAAACAGACTGAAGAGATGAGAACTGCTAAAAATGAAGATTACAACTCATTATCACCAAAAGTAATGTTTCTCTTCATATTACTTCGCTCCTCTTAATAGCGCAAATCATAATAAATCTTTTGGCTCCTACCCTCATGCAAACCTCATGCCAGTGCACCTAAATTCTTGTTATCATAAATCTTTCCCATGGCATTGTGACAGGTTCCCTTTAACAAGAGGCATAACGCTCACTAATAAACAGGGGCTGATTTACTCACAAAACAACACAAGCAATTTTGGAGATCAGGGGGGCCCACACTATGATGGGAAACCACCAATATCCTAGACCAGTTGTAGGATACTTTCCCCCATCCTCCATGTGTGTTTAAGATATACTTCATATGGAGCCAAAACTAAGGTTTTGACTCATTGCTGTGCCATGTGGAACTATGCATTAAAGGGGCTCCATTAGGTCCCAGAAATTTGACTCTAAAATTAGAAATTTGCTTATAAAGATGCAAACTACACTTCAACTGGTGCAGGATATGAAGTATTTTTTATTCTGTAATATTCAAACTTAAGGCCCACATTTATTAAAGTGTTTGCGCCAATTTTCTGTCTGACTTTGCACCGGAAAGAACTTACAAACAGCTTGCACGTGTATTTATAGTCTGTGCCAGTTTTGTGTTGCGGCTGCACTGTGTTTCCTCCGTGACACAAAATTCTGCACCCAAAGGGTTATTGTAATGCCGATATGCACGTGTATCACATTTAAGATAGCGACTTGATAGAATTGTGTTACATGCTGTATGTTAAAGGTGCACCAAAAAAATGTTGGTGCACACTTTCTGAGCACTGCAGCGGGCGCCAGATTAAAGAAGGCCATGTGCCAGTATTCAATGATCTTGGGAACTCTGCACATTAGTGAGGCAAATAGATTTTTGATAAATGTGGGACAAAGTGTTTGACCCAAACAAAAATCATAATAAAAAGTGCTCAGACCCCTGTATAAAAATATTGAAAACACATATCTCGCTGATCACCTGCTGCTCTATTTCAATCATGGCCTAGTCCCACACTTTTCCCAGTAGAATGATATTTTAGACAATAGAATGAAAGGGACAATGGATAAAGATGGCCTACGATAAGATGGATGGGTCTATTCACAGGATCTATGATCATGTCATTGAAGACCCATGTGAACGCCTGGGCATTCTGGAGAGGTACTTTTCATGGTCAGCAGAAACATTTGCCGGTATTGATATAAAAGTCATTAAATGTAAAAGTTGCTTCTTCCATATTCTCTTCTTGTCTGATTTTCT
The DNA here is from genome assembly GCF_040894005.1 of Engystomops pustulosus. Classification (NCBI taxonomy): domain Eukaryota; kingdom Metazoa; phylum Chordata; class Amphibia; order Anura; family Leptodactylidae; genus Engystomops; species Engystomops pustulosus. The sequence goes on along the minus strand of NC_092415.1, from coordinate 78,441,234 downwards.
TCATGTCTGAGTCTCTGAATTTTCTGAGGAATACTTTGAGTATACCGAGCACTCCTGTGTCTTGTGTTTTAATCTTTTTTTTTCTCCAAGATCTGCTGCGTCTCATTACTTGAAGGCATGTCTGAGACTGTAGACTGCTTCTTTAATAGAACAGAACACTGATCAAGGGAGAACATGGGATTATTGACAATGTACATGAGTGCTATAGCAGAGAGCGCTTCAGTCAGTATGGTCTTCACTGTGAAAGATGCTTAAAATAAAATTACTGTAAATCAATATAACAGAGCACAACCTGTAATTTTTACAAAAGCAGGCAAAATGCAGCAAAAACACATCTTTTTGAACTCTTTCTTCCTGATAATGAATAATAATAGATAGTAAAAGTGTTTTCAGACTTTAATAAATCTGCTTGACAGCCGGGTTGGAAATAACAGTCTGTCCCTTCCATGAGGACATAGCGTGGAGGCAAGTAAACGTTAGACTGGGTTAGATCAATTATTAGTCGCATGTGTCTTGTGTGTCTTTGAGAGTACTTTTTCCTAGTGGACTCATCCATTGTGCCTTACTTAGAGGTCTTGTGTATGTTACAATCATTCAAGCTGTAAAGGAATATTCCCTCAGGAAGTGGCGTGCGTCTCTGGAGAAATCAACCTCTCATGGAGTGAAATTGGAGTGTGTTGATTCAGCAAGAAGCCACTGTGCCTTTTCTACATCACATCTTCCATACCAATGTAGAGGAGAGGTCAGTCATTCTCCCATTTGTTTTTTTGGGAGAGTTTGCACCACAGATTTTCTTACAGCAAATCTCGCAGCTGTAACTTGTTTTACTTTACAATAAAAATAACCAGTTTTATGAGGGAAGCTGTGGGAACATTTGGCTTGGACGTTACACATTAATGTTCTAAAATTAATCATCTGGGCTGTATAAAAACACATAAATGGAAAAATACATATATCAGATGTGACAGTGTTTGTTTTATTTCACATCCTTTTCAGTCATTTTAAGTGACTTAGAAATGTTAACACTTTCTAATTATTTTCTTTGTCCTGGTTATTGAAGTAACCTGCTATAATATTTATTTAAAGGCATTGGGGGGGATCTTTCAGGACTGGCATTTCGAACCTGGCGGGAATTTCAGCTATAGTTTCCTCCCATTTTCATGCAGAAACAGTATTAAATACAGTCCCTGTTCCCGGCCTTTAAAGCCCAAAGTGGTGTGTGGGGTCAAATTCAGTCAAAAATTGGGCTTTAAAAATGCCTTGTCAGGCAGAAACTGGCAGACAATGCATGTTAAATTCACCTAGATGTCTTTCAGAAGGATGGAGGTGTTTTACTGTCAAAGTAGAGAAAGGGGCATAAACCCTAAACTTACCCACAACCACTGTCATCTACAAAACAAACCTTGCACATCCTAATGGTTAGGGACTGATGATCAGCAATCCCTTAACTGACTGAGTGCACAGGAAAGATGACAAGACACAGAGGGACAAAACAACACAGAAGACATGAAAGTAAAGTCATGCCAGACTTTGGTGAGGCTCAAAACGAGAAGCAGGAGATGGTCAAGTAAATGTAGCAGAGTTTGGAAAATAGAATAGCACAGCAATAGGAAAGGGAAATGGACAACAGATGTCAGAGGCCTGAAATAACCATCAATCAGCAATCAGAAATGGGCATATATATTATTATGTTATAAATAAGCTCCTGGATACTGTCTCCAGTAGCTGAGTGGTTCAGCTCAACCCACAGCTGAAATCAAAATAACACACCCATTTTTATCCAAGGAACTGATCCTCTACGGCGGATGTCAGGCAAAGCAGCCCTGTGAGTGGTTTCTCAAGCACAGAAGCCAGAAACCTGATCCCATTCAGAGGGTTCTGACAATTATAGCTTTTTATTCATATGTGTCTGAAGAAAATGGCCCCAGGCAGAGCAAATGGGGATCACATGACACTTACCTTTCCATACCCCCATTTAGCTAGGTTACTTCATCATATCGCAATGTTCCATCAAAGTTTAATAATGTTGAAATCCAGTAGTATTTTAGTTTTTCCATTTAAGGAGCAGACATGTGTTAGCTTCTGCATAGCCCCCCTAGCATAACCATAGGTGGGCACTCCTTTGCCAAGATAACTGCAAACTCCAATTTTTGATATTAAAAATAATAATTTTCTTTGCAAAACAGAATACTTGGTAGTCTTGGGTACTGAAGCACCTATTGATAATATAACTCGTTGTCTAGTGTACTAAATGATCTATTTTTCATATCCTTTGTGGTCTACTGTAGTGGTACAGGGGGGTGAAGAGTTTAAAGCCTCAGTGGTCTAGGACAGGAATGTAGTAAAAAATAAAATTCCCTGGCTTTACACTTTACTCCTTGAGACACCATTGAAAACTGTGAGGGAGCATACTTGGTCTAAAACCACCTTTGACCACAGTTGGCCCCTGTTCCCTTTGGACCTTCTTGCAACTGGCTGCAGTGTCCATGCCTAGGCTTCTGGGCAGTTCTACAGTTTTCTAAATTTGCCCAGTCAGTAGTTTGAACCATGGGGTAATGCCACCATGGCCCCAGAGAATCATCCACTGGGCCCAAGCTCAGTCGGTCCCAAAGATCAAGTAGAAGGCAAACCCATTTTAGAGAGAACCGAGAAATCACTTTACTCTATGGTCGAAACATTATTAGATGGTGCAAAAATAGCATGTATTATTAGATCTTATTGATGATATATGCTACTTGAGGATTTTATGGATGTAGGTTGGGTCCTCAAGATCACCACCTCTGGTATACCCCAGCCTGACAAAAGGCAATCTTATATTACATGTCACACATTTTTTATTATTATAATTTTTTTATTTATTATTATTATTATTCTTTTTTTTTATTAAAATATGCAATCTTATTACATTGAGATATTGGGATTTAATATTTGCTTGATTGGTGCAGGATCTGACTACAAGGACCTATGTCATCACCAGAGCATGTCGGTTGCAGCTCATTGGATTAAGGGTCTAAGCATTATGAAAATTTGACAATATACTGAATAATAAAGTAGCTCTATTCAGATCTTACATGTGGTTTTTAGTATCTTCATGAGCTGAAATCCTTTACCATCCCTTACAGGCCCAATTTTACCTTTTTTCATTTTTAACTATGCCTCTTTAATTTTTATGGGTTTTATGGCCCTTGGACTAATATGTACATACATTCCCTAAAAATGCCCATTAATTAAAGCCTTTTAAGGCCCAGTCATAAAGGGGTTAAATGATATATCTTACTCAAACACAATGGGGCAGATTTACTTACCCGGTCCATTCGCGATCCAGCGGCGCGTTCTCTGCGCTGGATTCGGGTCCGGCCGGGATTTAATAAGGCAGTTCCTCCGACGTCCACCAGGTGGCGCTGCTGCGCTGAAGTTCCCCGAAAGGCACTGGAATACACTGAACCGGGCTGAGTGAAGGTAAGTGCAAGCTCCGCGACAGATTTTTTTAAAAAATGCGGCGGTTTTTCCGAATCCTTCGGGTTTTCGTTCGGCCACGCCCCCGATTTCCGTTGCGTGCATGCCAGCGCCGATGCGCCACAATCCAATCGCGTGCCCCAAAATCCCAGGGCAATTCAGGGGAAATCGTCGCAAATCGGAAATATTCGGGTAACACGTCGGGAAAACACGAATCGGGCCCTTAGTAAATGACCCCCAATGACTATGCGATGCACAATGAATAGTTCAAGACTTTCTAATGATCAGACTATATGTGGGGACTATATATATAAATAAAGGAATTATTATCATATCGCAAGAAAGTGAAAAGACACCCATTGCCCCAATATCGAAGAGGTGAGTAAACAAATTAACACAACTTGTGTCTATAAAAAAGGTATATCCCTCCAGAATGACAAGTTCACCAACTTTAAAGCACACTGGGATTTATGGATGCAAAGTGCATGCTTTCAGGAATAGAAATCTAGGAGTAGCTTAGCTCAAGGCAGTGTTCCTTCGGTTATTCTTAGTGTTTTCATTACTACTGTTAATGTCGTCCATGACTCCAGCATTGTGCTTTATTACTTCCTTCTTTTCCCTACTTGGGGTACCCAAAACTTTTGGTGAGCCTAGAATTAATGTACAGAAAAGTCTTAGCAAATATTGATGTTTGTAAAACCAGCATGAAACCATGTGCCCTGTCCATTTGCCTGTATATACAAAGAGGCCCTTTGGGCTCAGATTGTATGTCTGTTCATATAATAATGTTCAACTACTAATAAAAACTGTTTATAAAATGTCAATGTGAAAAATGTTTGTACTCATGTGATGCATGATTGTTAACAGCTCCATTTTTCATGGGACTGTCCCACAAATGGGACTGCAAAATCACAAATGTTAGTGTAACTTTTGCAACAATGATCAGGGCAACAGTGATTTTGCTGTGGCCCAATCATTAATATTATAATAATGAATAAATATAGGAAGTGTTTATAGATGTTCATTGAAGATAAACTTTGCAATAGCAATTCAGGAGTTTGGTGTCATTTTTTTCAAAAATCCCTGTCCCTCTTCTCTATTATACTGTAACTTCACTTTTAATAATGTCCAAATGATTAGTGCTACTGCCCCCTCCCTACCAAACATAGTGATTTATGGCAAAATGTTAACGGTGAAAAAACATGGCTACCTGAAAAACCCATGGTTGTAATAACCAATAGACAGAGGTGGGGTTTTTTTGGAAGGAGGCAGCCATTTTATTTTAATCCTGCACAACCCATTTAAAGAGCTGATAAAACATGTTTGCATTTATTTTACAAATATAAATAAAAAAGGAATCATGAAATCATGAATGTTATCTTTTTTATGTTTATGATGTCAACATTGTTTTGGCATTGAATATTAATATTCACTTGGTTATCACCTCTATCCAGGCAGGGGTCCATGAAAGCAAATTCATAAAATATGATTTATTTAGATATCATAGAAAATTATACATATTCAAATAATGTAAAGTGCAGAAGCACCTCCCTAAGCTCTACTTTATATACTTATCTTCCTGTGTTATTTAGAGGTCAAGCTACAGTATGAGTGTTATGCTATGAACTTACTCCTCAGTGGGAAGAAAACTTGACAGTTCTAATGTTATCTTCTGAACTCACCGTCTCTCCATTAGAGAAACCTCTACAGCTCTTATGTTATTCTATGGAGACTCGTTTTCTTTCTGAGTGACTTTTCACACACTTAATCAAATAGACTCAACGGAATAACATGGGAATTGGAAAGGTTTATTCCTCTATGCGTTGAACTATCTCGTTCTCTTACTTATCACTTTTTGCACCATCCAAATTGATGATGATAGCCACTTATACAGGAACGCTAACTAGTTCCCTTTGGTTCCTTGTCAGATTATATAAGTTCTATGGTTAAATATGTATAATGTAGAGAAGTACTTCACTAAGTTTATTTCTCGAAAATGCATATATTGATCTTGATGTTATTGGTCTCTAATGCAGTGTGTAGATGTCTGGATCCGTGTTTGTATCAATGACCTCCAACTTTTGAGCTCCTTATAGACATACAGTTGAGATGCTGTATTATTTATATGTGAACAAATTCATTAAAGAAGCAAAGTTTAGTAATTCAACAACTTCCCTGCTACCATCACTGAACATTAGTATTGGCAGTTGTCTCACAACTGATGAACATAAAACTAGGATAGGTCATTAAAATGCAATCTGTGGTGGTGCAAAGCCCAGGACCTTTGCACTTTAGCTATGACCCAGCGACACACCAATAGAGAAGGAGGCATTTTTATCTTTTATCTAGCGGTCGTTTAGGCTCAATGCAGACTAAGCCCCAATTTACTTCAATAAAAGCTGAGTCTGCAGTAACCCTATACTGCTACGTCCCACTTATCACTCCATCCAATATGTGGCAGCACCCCATGATGGGGTGCAAGGTTTTTTATCTCCACCAATCTCATATAAATGATCTTAACAAGATTTTAAAAAAGTGTGTCCTGGAAAATGCATTTATGCCACTGGTAGGAAAACATCTTATTTTTCTGTATAAGGTCCTGCATGTGTCGCTTCCCTGCTCAGGTCCGCCAGAGTTCACCTTCTTCCCAGTGTATGTGAGTGCATTGTCTTGTGACTCAATTTGAGTTTTAAATTCCGCATTTAGTTCGAATCAGTTGGGCTGTCCGATGGCACGCCCCCCGATTTGTGTCGCATGACAGTCAGCGCGATTGCGGCAAAATCAGATCGCATGCTCCTGCTAAATGCGGCGCAAATCGGAAATAGCCAGGAAATCTGCCGGAAATGCGGTGCATGGACCCTTAGTAAATGTGCCCCTATGTGCTGTGTGGATGTAACCTAAGGGCTCATTCAGATGGGCATTATGGGGGTCGTGATCTTGTTTCATGATTTGCAACCAGATAACGCCCCTCATAGACTTCTATGGCTCCCAGTGACAGTGCGGTGTGTCAACAAACTATCACTGCGTCGGGATACCAAATTTAAGACATGTCCTATATCCTGGATCCAGATTTGCAGTGCAGCTGCTCGTCTGCCTATGAAGGGGGTAGGGGAGAAGAGCGTATTTGATTTGTTTTAAAGTTGAATTTCTATGTAATTTGGAACAGGTATATCTATAATTTAGTCCCCTGCTGGCGTATATGCTGGGACTTCTTATGCATTTCGCAACTTTTAGAAAAAAACAAAAAAACAGCAATTACAGCATAAGAACGTTTATTAAAAGGCCCAAGCCACTTAAATGAATCTGGCAGCAGAGCTCCAATCTGATGGCCAGACGGACATAGAGCTGTCACACATAGCCAGCCGAATGATAAATACCCCCCATTTTGTTTGTAGAATTTTTTTTATTTTAATGTCATAAGTATCTTCAACTTGAATATATATAAATATATTAATTATGATTTTCAGCTATTTATTCTAAAACACTACAGATTTCATATGACATATTTCTCAATAACTGGATCTGTCATGTGTGGTATCCAAAGATATATTTCTATGGTAGAATCAACGCTTACATTTAAAGGTCTGCAATGTCAACTTCCAAGAGTGAGGATGCATTATTTCAAAAAACATTCCAATTAATTTCCTATGTAATTGTTTCCTTGTGTACAAGGTAGAATCAGTAGGAATGGGCTATAAGTAGAAGAAAATGCAAGGATATGAAATATTGTAATAATTAACAAAAAGAACACAAACATTGCAGATCTCAGGGGCAATGGGGTTTACACAGTACTTACCTGATTATATTTTCCATCCTATGGTAAAGAATTATCATAATGATACTTGGGCTTTCTTTTATTTAGTTGTGCCTTGGCAAATACTTATCAGTCTAGCCAAGACAGAGGCACATTTTTTCCACTAGGATAAGTAGGAAGAACGTAGTTTGACAAATGAGCCTTTGTTTGCTGACTTAGCAGTTTCCTTCATTAGAAGTAACAAGGGTCATATCTTCACAGGCCATTCTTTTTTTTTTTTTTTTTACAAAGAAACCAAGTCTTTAACCGCTTTTGCTCCGCAGCAATGGAAGTAGAACATGCAGGCTTGCTAAAGCTTCCCAAAAGTATTCCCAGGAAAGTGTGTCTAAGTAAGAGTCAACGTCTTCAAGTTGACACTAATTCCTGCAAATTGAAATGAATGGATGAGGAATGTCAGGTATTCACTGTACATAATACACTTTTGTCTAAATGTCAAACATGCTGAGCCATCCACACAAAGTCTCTTGGTTGGCCAAACTGTTTGTGCGTATCCCACAAGCTTGGGGCCAGTGGGGATATTGCTGAAACCATTGTTTTCTCTCTTATCCTATCAAATTCAGTCTAGTTTACACAGTTGCATTCACGTGCATTGAATTAAGATTTTTTACTTCTTTAAAGGGGTTGTCCAGTTTTTTTTTGTCTTTTTTCTTATATATATATTGCTGGGAGGGCTTTAAAAATAATAACTAGCACATCCTTGCCTCTTTCCCTGTGGTGCTGGCAGTCACTGCCAGGTCTCTGTCTCTTAAAGATGAACTATCAACCTAAAAAAATCGCTCTAGGACCTGCTTACTAGAGTAAGAAGATCCTAGCACTACCCCATTATTAGCAGTGTTAAATGCTAGCTTTATCAGAAAGTTCGGAAAAAGCTAGTGAACACTGCACTGAGGGGGCAGTCCGAGGGGCTGCTTCTTCCCCGGCCCACCCCTCTCACCTCATAGGCCGGCTGTGACTGCCAGGCTTCATAGTGGTCCTGCGTTCTCAGGGTATGGTATTGCAGTGACTGCTAGCTTTATCGGAACGTTCCGAAAAAGTTAGCAGTTTAACACTGCTAATACCGGGGTAGTGCTAGGAGCAGCTTACTTTAGTAAGCAGCTCCTAGAGCACTTTTTTAAGGGGACAGGTCCTCTTTAAGCTTTATTGTTAACCTTTGTTCCACAATAACAAGCCAGCATTTTGAAAATCCAATTTTTACAAGGACAACATTTTTCTTTCCTGAGCTACACTAGCAAAATATACATGTTCCAACTTACATATAAATTCAACTTAAGAACAAACCTACAGAGTCTCATACATAACCCGGGGACTGCCTGTACATATAAATTATTGTTATGCACCAGAAGTATGTGCGGTGTTCCATCAGAAAGGGCTATTGTTCTATTGGGCAAATGTCAGCCCAGCATTTTTTGCTGACATGGCAGTTGTCTAGTGCTTTTCTCTCTGGAGTCCACGTGTTATGTCAGCTCCTGCTGATGTTCTGACTTTGTTCCCAGCTAGTAGCATTAGCCTATGAGCAAGTATGTGAGTCCATTCAGTATGAATATTTTATTATTGCTGCACTAAGCTTAGTAGTAGACGGTCCTGTTGGTTATGCTGTAGACAAGTCATTATGGATTCATTATTTCATCTTTATTCATCTGAGCATCTTGTTTTGGAATCCGTGCTTAATTATATTCTTTGTTAAAATTTCTATGTGATACTATTATTTATGTGACTGTACACATTTCATGATAATATCTATGAACATCAAAGGATTATGATTTTCTTTAAATATCTACCAATTAGTTATTTCTAATGGTTAACGCCTAATAGCCTCAGAATTGGTAAGTTTGGTGAGGGAAGCTATCTTAGAGAAATTGGGTTAATTACATTTAGAATTTTGTAAAAATCCCCTCCTATTTGAAGATTTAGAATAACTATCCATGTATTAAAGTTACAATTTGGCCAACTGAAAAAATGTCCCAGAAACAGATGTCTTTGGCTTTAATATTAAGTAATATATATTATATAATGGGCAAAGGAATGCAATGTGTTTTCAAGATATGATAGAAAGAGAGAGTAAAGCTAAGATCTGTTATTTATTGTTTTAAGGGATTTGGGATTACTGTATAAAGATAACAGGAAATCTTTACTGGACTCCTACTATGGAGTCCTTCTTACCCCGCCCACATACAGTGATTGACAGCCTCTTGATACACTGATGCAATGAAAGCTGTAAAGCACTGTGCATAGTAATGGTTATCAAGACAAATCCTGGAAGACAGACAGGAAATTGCATGCTTTTCCCCTTTTGCCCCCTCATGCCACTTTTTTGAAGAATGGATGTAACAGCCAGTGTCAGGATACTGGCACTGATTACGATTATTGCTGAAAGTCTGAGGATTGTGCGCTGGTGGCAGGAAGTTTAAAAATGATGTGGCTGTCTTAATAATTCCCTTCGTAACCTCTACTTAAAGGGGTTGTCCACTTTCAGCAAATAATTGATATTGAATAGTGAAAAGTTATACATTTTTCTAATATCCTTCCTGTATCCTGTATCTTTTAATCTCTGCATGCTGTCCTGCTATAGAAAGCTTTTATGTTTACTTCCAGTGGATCAAAACTTGTCCATGGTCTTGTGATGGACATGCTGGTGCAGGAGCTGTTATATATCACAGAAAGTAACAGAGATGTGTGATATTATGGCTTATACAGTATCCATCACATGACCATGGACAGGTTTCTATCCACTGGCGTAAACATAGAAGCTTTCTATAGAAGGGCAGCAAGCAGAGATCTAGAAAACCCAGAGGAATTTATACAGAAAGTATATTGGAAAATTGTACAACTTTTCCTTTTGCAAACCATATGAATTATTTGCTAAAAGTGGAAAACCCCTTTAAGTGTCAAGCTTTACTCTGAAATAATGTTCCTAACCACACAGATTTGTTTTTTTTTTTTTTTAACCTTGGCTTGTGACTAGGGGGCATCCTCTACATTTAGAGGAGGAGAGGTGTTTCTACCATTGCCATAGACAGGGATTTTTTATTGTAAGAGCAGGGATACTATGGAACTCTCTGCCCCTGGAAGTTGTTATGGCTAATAATTTCTACATGTTTTAGAGGGGCCTGGAATTCTATCTGGAGAACAAAAATATCAAAGTTTATGGGAACAAAACATTTTGTTAAAGAAAGACAAGTTTCTTTTATGTACTCAGGTTAACAAAATAACACATTCTCTAATTCACTGTTATTAACAAAAATGCAGCAAAAATGCATCCAACCTATCTTTATCAGTCCTGGTGTACACAATTTCAGTTGCCCCTAGATTCCTGTGTGACAGCCGTGCTTGCTGAGTTTCTGTGTTATTCTGCTCTGAGCCTGTAGCCCCGCCCCCTACAGTCCTAGCACGGAAGTCGCACTGGTCACATCTTGCTAGCTCATTGTGACCAGAGAAAAGCTTCAAACTACAAAGTACTAGTAGTTAAGTGATCCGGTGGAAGGGAGAGACAGGCACATGTCTGTGAGATGTAGCCTCTGTCTATCATGCCTCTGCGTAATAGGCATCACATGCATCTCATGCATCTCATCTCTGACCTGTCTCATCTCTCCTTCTATGTGTCAGTGTGTTAGTACAATGTCAGAAGACAAATGAAATATAAACCTGTACCTTGATAATCTAACCACATTGTCACCCCACAGAACTAGATGGATTATAATGTGTCTTCTTAGCGAGGCCCCGCCCACACCATGGGATTTTGCACTGAGCAACCTAGGGAGTGATAGGAGCTAAAACAGCAATACAACTGAGTAACATTGTAAAGCTTAAGGGCTTAAAATGATCGTTATTGTGTTATCATCACCAGGGGATTTAAATGTTTCTTTCGCGGGAATTTTAATTTTGATTGCCATATTGGGGTCAGGAGAAAATTTTTCCTTGCTCTGGTCAATTCACATAATCCTTGCAGGAGTGTTTTTGCCCCTTTTTCTGGATCAACATTGTAGGATCTATAGGTTGGACTTTTTTCAAATGCATTGGTCCATCATTTACTATGATACTATTTGTACAAGGTCAGCTCCAATCCCTCTATCTACACCCATGACTGGGCAATGTATCCTAACATTATTTTGGGAGTAACCTGCTCTCTCATACTTATTTCTGGCTTGTGAGAAATGGACTTCTTCCAAAACATTTAATGCATAAACAAAATAAGCAGAATTACTACAACAATATTTCAGAAAACCATTAATGTCACTATTTCCTTTCCATACGGCATACTCCTTTCTTAATCTATGCACTGCTCATTCTGTAAAGCTATTGTGGTGGGCAGACACATCTGAGGTATTTATGAATTCATTTCAAATTGCAGTAATGCCAACACTTTGTTTTAGTGAAACATATTTCCATTATGTTTTACAGACTTTGTTGCCTCTATTGAACTCGCTGACACAGCTTTTGCGCAATACAAATGGGTTTATGCACCTTTTAAAACTGCTTAAGACCAGACAAATGTATGTCTTACACAAAGGTTAATCCTGAAAATTATTGTATATTAATTTCTACTTAATTCTGGCATGGCAACTGGATTATTAAATACAGTAACCCATATTTACTGAAGTGCTGTAAGCAACCTAGCACATTCCAGTGCATTAGGAGGCCTGGACATGCAGTAAATATTGAGTACTACAGGTTTACAGTGATCCCTGTGCTAAAGAATTGGTGTCATAAGTTTTATCTCCATATATTTCCTATTCTACACCAATTCCAAAGACCATTGTTATACCATACATATGGTTACAAAGTAGCAATTCTGTTTAGTTACTAAAGCAAGTATACATATAGTGGTGTCACAGTACACTGGGATATGGGAATACATATTTTGCCTTAGGCAATATTCTGTTCAGATAAGTTAACCCTGCTAAGTGCTTTCTGTCCTCAAGTTCTGTACAGTACATGGATAACACACACAGTGATGTCACAGTGCAGGGATTTAAAACACAGTAATGCCACAGAAAAAGGGTGATAAACAGAGTGATGTCACAGTACAGGGATAATACATACAGTGATGTCATAGTACACTGATAATACAAACAGTAATGCCACAGTAATAGGAAGATACACAGAGTGATGTCACAGTACAGAATTATTACATACAGTGATGTCACAGTAGAGAAATAGCACACATGTCATAGTATAGCTGTAAAACACAAAGTGATGTCACACTACAGGGATAATGCACAGAATGTTGTCACAGAATATCTATAATACACACAGTGATGTCACAGTGCAGGGGTAGTACATACAGAAATGTCATAGTAAAGCTGTAAAACACAAAGTGATGTCACAGTATAGGGAGAATATACACAGTGATAATGCATACAGGGATGCCACTGTATAGAGATAATTCAAACTGTGAGGACAAAGTACAGGGATAATACATATAGTGATGTCACAGTACAGGGATAATACATACAGTGATGTCATACTACACTGATAATACAAACAGTAATGCCACAGTAATAGGAAGATACACAGAGTGATGTCACAGTACAGAATTATTACATACAGTGATGTCACAGTAGAGAAATAGCACACATGTCATAGTATAGCTGTAAAACACAAAGTGATGTCACACTACAGGGATAATGCACAGAATGTTGTCACAGAATATCTATAATACACACAGTGATGTCACAGTGCAGGGGTAGTACATACAGAAATGTCATAGTACAGCTGTAAAACACAAAGTGATGTCACAGTATAGGGAGAATATACACAGTGATAATGCATACAGGGATAGAAACGAAAAAAGCGGGACTAGCACACCTAAGATAAGTATAATGAGGGTCAAGGCTATACATATAAACTATGGAACTCACAAGAAAACAGAAGTATGCCACAAGACCAAAAAAATATATAGTATAAACAACTTTTATTGATATGAATTACACCACAACACAAAAAAACCATGAAAACATTTAAAAGTGTGAACAACACACAAACAAACAATCCAGCAAGGGGACCTAGCATGTGATAGTGCTGGTCACTCCTACAAACCACCAGCTCCCCCTCCTGAGATAACACCCCCCTAGCCACACAAAATCCAGAAATGTATCTTATAGTGGATGAAATATCCAGTGTATGTGGTCAAAGCTCATAATCCCGGGAGAATCAACAAAAAGTAAACCAGCAATCCTCCAACAGAACAATCTATAAGCAAGTGAAATGAGGTATATGTATATGTACAAGATGGATACACATATCTACCTGCTGCAACCGGGATGAACGCAAAGGGGAGGTGAGGGTAAGCTGGGGCATACAGCCCCACGCGTATCGCCACCCAAGTGGAGTTGCAGCAGGTAGATATGTGTATCCATCTTGTACATATACCTCATTTCACTTGCTTATAGATTGCTCTGTTGGAGGATTGCTGGTTTACTTTTTGTTGATTCTCCCGGGATTATGAGCTTTGACCACATACACTGGATATTTCATCCACTATAAGATACATTTCTGGATTTTGTGCGGCTAGGGGGGTGTTATCTCAGGAGGGGGAGCTGGTGGTTTGTAGGGGTGACCAGCACTATCACATGCTAGGTCCCCTTGCTGGATTGTTTGTTTGTGTGTTGTTCACACTTTTAAATGTTTTCATGGTTTTTTTGTGTTGTGGTGTAATTCATATCAATAAAAGTTGTTTATACTATATATTTTTTGGTCTTGTGGCATACTTCTGTTTTCTTGTGAGTTCCATAATGCATACAGGGATGCCACTGTATAGAGATAATTCAAACTGTGAGGACAAAGTACAGGGATAATACATATAGTGATGTCACAGTACAGGGATAATACATACATTGGTGTCACAGTAAAGGGTTAATGCATACAGGGAAATCACAGCATAGGGGTAATCCACACTGTGAGGTCACAGTACACAGATAATACATAAAGTGGCATCACAGTACAGGGATAATGCATGTCACAGTACATGTATAATACACACTGTGATGTCAAAGTACAAGGGTAATGCATATGATGATGTCACAGTACAAGTATAATACACACTGTGATGTCAAAGTACAAGGGTAATGCATATGATGATGTCACAGTACAAGTATAATACACACTGTGATGTCAAAGTACAAGGGTAATGCATATGATGATGTTACAGTACAAGTATAATACGCACTGTGATGTCAAAGAACAGAGATAATTAATACAGTGGTATCACAGTGCAGGCATAATGCACACAGTGATGCCTCAGTACAGGGATACTGCACACAGTGGTGTCTCGGTACAGGCATAATGCACACAGTGATGTCTCAGTACAGGGATATTGCATACAGTGATGTCTCAGTACAGGGATACTGCACACAGTGGTGTCTCGGCACAGGGATACTGCACACAGTGGTGCCTCGGTAAAGGGATACTGCACACAGTGCTGTCTCAGTACAGGGACACTGCACGCAGTGATGTCTCAGTACAGGGATACTGCACACAGTGGTGTCTTGGTACAGGGATACTGCACACAGTGATGTCTCAGTACAGGGATACTGCACACAGTGGTGTCTCGGTACAGGGATACTGCACACAGTGATGTCTCAGTACAGGGATACTGCACACAGTGATGTCTCAGTACAGGGATACTGCACACAGTGATGTCTCAGTACAGGGATACTGCACACAGTGGTGCCTCGGTAAAGGGATACTGCACACAGTGATGTCTCAGTACAGGGATCCTGCACACAGTGGTGCCTCGGTAAAGGGATACTGCACACAGTGGTGCCTCGGTAAAGGGATACTGCACACAGTGATGTCTCAGTACAGGGATACTGCACACAGTGATGTCTCAGTACAGGGATACTGCACACAGTGATGTCTCAGTACAGGGATACTGCACACACAGGGATGAAACAGTACATGGATTAAACACACAGCAAACTGAAAACAGATGCACATGGCAGAGGTGACATTTGGGCTCTATTATGGAGTAAAGAATAAAGAAATAATGAAATAAAGAATGAGCCAATATTTATTTCAGCAAACCCCATTCCATCATTTATATTCATCATTTACTTCCCATTACCTCTATGAAGAGGTGGATCCCTTGGATATTGAATCCCAAAGAAGTTGCCTTGGGTACTGCCCTGTGAGGAATCTATATACTGGCCATAGTTATGGCAGAACCATTATATAAGTTCTTTACCTCTTGTGTCCCCCCTTCATCCTCATAGTCTGTAACCTCTTGAGAGCAAGGCCCTCACTCTTATTGACTTATGACTGTTTGCACTCAGTAATGTATTATTATATTTGTATATGTCCCCTATGATTTGTAAAGCACTACAGAATTTGATGGCGCTATATAAAGAAAGATTATTAGTATTTGTTATAATAATATTGATAACTTATTTAAATATTCCACAACTCTGACAGACTATACACATTGATGGCTTCTTTCTGTATCTTTAACACTGAAGTTAGCACTGAACGATTACATAAAGATACAGGAAATGATGGGAAGCAGACTATAGATTTTGACATAACAGAATGAAATGACTGTCTGGCATGAAGACAAAGCTATGAAACAGCTTGGGGTCCAACATGGGTCATAAATACACAGTGCATTTTATACTGTTTTAACAGCCAAAATCTCTGCTGTGCACAAAACACAAAGGAGTAATTATAAACTCCAGTGCAGCAAAGAAAGAGGGATGAAATTATCCAGGATATTCCTCTAGATAATCCTCCAGATGATATAAAACAGCCAGAGTCTGTTAGTTTTTTATTAATAAAAATGTAACCTACTGTAGATTAATTTATTTGCTGAGGTTTATACATTATAGAGCATAATTCCTTATGGTACTTGTGATATGTGATTTAAGAAACCTTTTAATACATAATCACACTAATGATTATAATTTTCTCCAAAGACCTCTATGCTTATGTCGACATTTCTCTGGAGCTTCATCGCATT
Organism: Engystomops pustulosus; assembly: GCF_040894005.1. NCBI lineage: Eukaryota > Metazoa > Chordata > Amphibia > Anura > Leptodactylidae > Engystomops > Engystomops pustulosus. The sequence continues at coordinate 78,425,014 of NC_092415.1, read as the reverse complement.
CATCAGAATTGATTGATAAGCCATGTTAATCATGATAATATGTTGTAGGAGATCACTCTCTGCAAAATATTGCATACATTTTCCTTGTGAGCACATTTTATTTTATAGCACAATATCAAAATGTGTGCTTCAGTTGTGTTGGCATCATATCACATGAAGCCGATTGAGCATTCCCCTCATTTGGCCAGACCCAGTATTCCTTTTTTATGTTAGCAAATTTTAATAAAATAACAAAGACTTATTGGGAGCACAGGGCCTACCTACAATCAATGAATTCTGCAAACAAACACACAACACAATAGTGGACAAAAGGGATGGGACAAAACAAGGGAAGGAAGAGCAAAGGTAAAAGCGGAAAGAGCCTTCCCCCTTACCGCAATCCAATGGAACCATGTGTTTTGTAAATTTTCTGTGAACCCCGAAGAGAAGCCATGATATCCTAAATTAGAGCTATTGTAGGAGGAGTAGATTTCGGTCATATCAATAGAATACGCCCTAGCTGTTTATCACATACCTCTAGATCGGAAAACAGTATCCCGGCAGCAGAACTTTGCAAAGGTGTAGAGTCAAAAGCTCAGGGGATCAAGAAAGAGTCTAGTCAGTGAATTTGGAAGTTATTTGCTCCACCAAATTCTGAAAGTTAGATTGCGCACTACTCTTCCATAAAACGTGTAACATGTCTTGTACGTGATTGTACTACTAACATAAAAGAGAGGTGGACTTGAAGAGAGCATGGAGTTTGGAGACCACCCTGTCCCACCATTAGAGGATTTTAAAGTTTGCTTCTTGAGTCCTTATGGATATGGGGGACTTAGGTGCTACTGCAAATATTCAGTCACTCTATTTAGAAATTGGAGACAGGGCCAGGTCCATTTCCCAGTGCAGAATGTATGAATGTGTGGGGGGATCCAGTGCAGAGACCAGCAAGGTATAGATAGAAGATGAGATATGATGTATCACCACACTTGCAGAGCAGTATTAAAGGGGTATGAGCACTTGTGAAGTCAGCAGTCCTTCTTCAGAAAAAGTGTAAGCCTGAAGCAGTTGTTATGTATTCATGGTCTTTACATCCTTCTGTTTATGCCTGGCACAAAGACTGGGTTTCCCATTATGGGGTATAGGCAGGAGGGGGTCAAGTGTGATGTACTGCCATACTAGGTAGAAGGAGTTGCGGACTCCAGCCAGAACAGGCAGGATAGTGGGACGAACAAAAAAAGCTTGTTCCAAGGAGGAGAGAAAAGTAGAGAGTGTACCGGTTTACTAGCCAAGATAAACCAGTTGAGGGTGGTCAGTAGGTGTAACGGTCGCATAGACAACAGAACTAAAATTCTCAATGGGAAGAGTCCGGAGGGAGGAGTTTGTGGACCAGTGGAACCTCTGGACCACCGCGGGAGATGGAGAGAGTACTAGCTGCAATCCAGGACCGGAGTCTAAGTGGCACCCCGGTCTTCACCAGAGCCCACCGCAAAATGGGATGGTCTTGCTGCGGCGGGGTGTCACCAGGTCATTCCACGGGTGCGACTAAACCCACGGTGGCAGCCAGGGATTACAGGGATGTAGGACATAGTCCGAGCCTGAGATAACAGCAGGAAATTGGCTTGTAGGGATGAGCTGGAACTCACAGCAGGCAAGCAGGCAGAAACTGGCACAGGACCCAGACGGGCAGGAATGGAGATGTCTTTGGAGGAGAGTTGGTGGCTTGGAGGCATCTGGGAACGCTGGAACACGGGACACACCAGGAGCGTATTGGAACGCTGGAGACAGGAGACACGGAGGCGTCTGGAAACGCTGGAAGACAGGACACACCAGGAGTGTATGGGTACGCTGGAAACAGGAGATATGGAGGCGTCTTGAAATGCTGGAATACAGGAGCGTCTGGAAATGCTGATGGGCAATCACTTCAACAGGAACTGTTGTGGGAAGCGAGGTGTGGAAACCTTGGAAGTTCCATTAGGGACGGGAACGGGCAAACAGCAGAGAACAGGGTGTACCCGCGTTCCGAGACATGGATCACAGGAGCACCCGTGACAGTAGGTAGTGTAAAAAAACAAACAGGGGAGGTGTTTGGGCAAGTGAAAGATCTCTCATCAAACAGATGCTTAGGTTGTTAAACTTTCTGATCAAGTTCTGTAGGTGGGGGATTTTCAGATTCTCAAAGCTTTGGTAGTTTACTCAGTATTTCTAAAATATAATCATACTACTCTAATTTAATTCTTCAATGGGTTCTTTGGTAGTAGTATACATGGGGATATCTATAGGGGTGTGGTGGTAGTTGCTACATTACCATAATAATTTGTGCATGGACATTGTATGTTGTAAGATCCATCCTGTTAACCGACCGGAAGTCCCATAGAAGTCAAAGGAACACAGGACATACCTGTGCTTCATTGACTTCTGTGGGACTTTCGCAATGACATATAGCAAAGTTGAAAACCTGTATACCATACCATAATAATTTATGCATGGACATTGTATGTTGTAAGATCATACCCATCCATAGGACAGGGAATAAATATATGATGGTGGTGGTCTCAGAGGTTGGAATAACTGCAACAAGGGATCACATGTTGCCCTTATCTTACTCTTATGGGCTTTGTCCAACCTGTTAACTGACTGGTAGTCCCCTAGAAGGCAAAGGAGCACAGGACGAGCTCCACCCTGTGCTTCATTGACTTCTATGGGACTTTCGCAATGACATATAGCAAAGTCGAAAGCCTGTAAGTCCCTGTGCTATAGAGCAGTTCAGGGGGACTTGTGATGATTCATTCTGTGCGATTACGAGGGTTCCAACAGACGACCCCACCTGTTTGATCAAATATTCATCTTATTTTATTGTTTTTTGAGGGTACATATAATTAAAGGCACCACCCCTTGAAGGCAGTATATATGATATTTGAACATTTGAAAGTCTTTAGTTTATGTAGTCAGACAACCTATTTAAATTTAAATAAACTGAGTTTATTTAAAGGTAAGAGGCACCTCTGCTGCCCCACAACTACAATCAAACAGCTGCAGCTATCTGTTGTATCTGGTTGATGTTTGGCACATTTAAGTCATCTTTCTCCATGTTAGGCCTAATGGCATCTCTCAGCTCTGACTAATGGAATTGCCGTTACAAGACCCCCCTGCCCCTATGCTATTCTATGTTATCTAATAGGGAATATACAAAGAGGCAAAGATTTGTAGATAATCATTATAAACAACACTTGATGTTTTCAAGTACGGTAAGACTTGATGAAATCATTTACTATGGCTAAGGGAAATATATTGTTGGTGTTGAATTAAATTTCCCATTTTTATAGTTTATTATGTTGAAAACGAGAAAAAAGGTGAAGGACCTTGTCTAGACCTACACTGATGCTTGTTGTGATGCAGATATTAGCTACTTATAATATTTACATTAAATTCTTTATATTATAAAGGAATCAAAAGAAATGTAATTATAATTGAGTCTATTTTTCCCATTCAGATGTGACCTTGATGCAGTTTAATTTATGATAGCCATGAAGTGTGTGCTGTCGATTAGCATTTCTGCATTGTAAGCTATGTTGGGGTTTAATGCCCTGACATTAAAATGGAAGGAAGCATGGAAATTATAAATGGATCTCAGGTTGTCTATTGGAGGAAGCTGTTTCTATGACAACCTGGATATTGTGAGGTGCCTCTTGTGTGGTGAAGAGTAAATTCACCCAATATCCTTTTTTTTTTTACCTCCTTTCTACTTCCTTACACCTTGCAGCAGGAAAAGATATATAGCCATTCACTTGCATTTTTTACTGCTCTATACTCATAGATAAAACCATGTAACATAGGATGTATAAATCATGCAAAAAGGGGCAACAGAAATGTCCTGAGATGTGTAAAAGAACAGCTCAGAATGACTTGGTTTTGATGAGCAGATACATAGTTATATTTGGGTACATAAAAAGATCATTGTTTCTAAGTCCAGACACAAAAGTATGTAGTCTATTAGACACTGCAAGGACTTTGAAAAGGAAGATTCAATGAATCACCTTGTTTTCTTTGTAAATAAATGTAAAAAAAACACCCATGCTATTGTAAATCCCAATATCTCATTGATACTTTCATTTTGGTGGCTGAAGTTATTCCAAATTTAGGAAATTGGCATTTGCACAGTCTGCATTATTTTAAAGACATCAAAAGTATCCATTTGTGACCAAGGGTCATTGGTTCCTGAATGTCCAGGTTGATTTTTGCAGTCCTGTTCTGCCCTAAATGACGATATATTTGAAAAAGCTTTATATATCATAACACTTTTTCTTAGTTTCTTTCCATGAAATGTGAAACTTTAGCTTGATAGGATAGATCTATTACATGCATTACATTATTTTTATAGTATTAGCAGGCAAATATCTAAAGATGTGAAAAAAATTGTCGTTTTTTTCCCATAAAAGTTTTTAAATAAAATTTTTAAAATATGTATAGCGTTAATCAGTTACCTTTCCCCAAGTTAAGCTACAGATGCAGAATTCTTTTATACTTCTCTCCTGTGTCTCCCTGCAGCATTCTTCATTCTGGAGGGAGGGGGGGGGGGGCGGGAACACTTCTAATAGCTATATCTTCTGAACTGTAGCATCTAGAAACACAGTAATGTTGTCCTATTAAAAAGGAAAATCTATGCAGAGATATCAATTTTGGCAAAGTCAAAGTTAAAAATAGAGAGTTGTATTTAAAAATAATTTTTTTACAGCAATTATAATATTGTATATGTCTGGTGCATATCACCAGAAATACAATCCTGATGTGTTATTAACAGGGATATTCTCCTCTTGAATATGACACAAAAACTCTTTCTAGGTGCCACTATTCACAAGATATATTTGTTGTCTTAGTTTACTACAATATTTTTTGTCCATTGACATATTTGTTGCCGCATGCCTCATTCCACTGAAGCCACGCCCGTTTCCATTAGGCCACGCACCTTAGCGGTGATAAGAGCCTAAAACACTTCATAAATGTGGTACATTTTTCAGATTTGTATTGTAAACAGAGTGATAAATTTACTCCATACTTTATCCAGTAGGATTGAAAAAACAGCTGTAAGTAAAAAAAAAAAAGTTAAAACTTTTGCTGCACTGTTGGTGGAAAATAACCCATATGAACTAGTTTCCAGTTTCTTCTTGCCATAAAGAAAGAGTTCTGGGAATTTAAGGCATATATACCTACTACTACATACCAATGGCACTCATCCAGAACGGCAATGCTGTTCACCCAGTTTTGAAATGGAGACCTGTGGAATGAATGGAAATGTTTATTTCGTTGTTGCAGTAGTTTGTTTTTAGTACAAATTATTTAATATAATATAAACCAACAGCTCAGGAATTGTTGCCTTCATTCTATGCATACTTGCGGCTATAAATAAGCTCAGACTCTTTTATGTCTCTCACCTCTGATGTACGTGGGTCAAGAGCAGCAAATGTGTTAACATGGGAACAGTTTAGCTCATATTGTGAGTTTATATTGTTGTGAATGACATATTTGGGTCAACACATTTTGAGAGTCAGTTTATAATAAATGTTTAATATTTGGTGGCCTATATTTCTAGCTTAGTTTTATTAAACATCATTAGAATTAAACTGCTAGATTTTCATTATTTTGGTCTACAATGAAATAACATATATCTGTTTATATTCAAATGGCTTCCTCAAAAAAAGTTTAAATTACAATTATCAGTTTCTCCTTTATTTTTAATTATTAAGTTGCTTTTAGCAGTTGATCTTTCTGCTACTTGGTTCACACTCTGGAATTCATAATCAATGTATAAAAAATAGTTTACAAATAGTGGGAATAATTAAACTTCCATTTTATCATTTATATAGTCCTTAAAGGCAATGTATCACCATAAACGGACATACTTTTTAAATCCTGATTTACCTAAACAAATATTTTAATGTCACTTTTTTAAGTTTAAAGGGGTTTTCCATGAATATGGAAAACCCCCATGGTGTTTGCTCCATGTTAAGATAACAAAAGGACCCGCTCTGACTACTAATTCCCTGACTTGGCTACCCAATTCTGTTAATTCCTCTTGTGGGTCATGCACCCAAACTAAAGTTCTGGGATGGATCACGGGACACACTTTATACAATGAGTGGCCTCCTTGGACCAGGGGACAACATAGGAAGTCCCCTGGAAAAGGGGAATGACATCCCATATCTGAGGAGGCCAATCGTTGCATTAAACGGGTCCCGTAACTCTTTCGACTTACAGCTGTGAGACAAGTGTGAGATCACAAGAACCAGGGTCCAGAGCAGTATAAGTAAGGGTAATTTTTAATTTTTACCCCTGGTGCCCAAAAGGCTCTCCTGGATCTTCACATTAGCTTTGTGGCGTGAAAGCTTGCTAAACTTGATTCCAGTTCCCTACTGGAGACAATTATAGTAAGCTGTGTGCCTAATACATGATGATACATGCGCCTCTGCATATTTTAGCTGCACACTGGACTGGGGTGAGGGGGTATCAAGGCTAGTGTAAAAAATTCAAACCGATGATTCCACACCATTTGAATGGTTAGAACTGCTGAACGAATGTCAGAGGTACCCCTTTATGACACAAATTACTACAGACTGTACCCCTGTTGCCTATAGTCTTGTTGATGTTTGTGGATTTGTCCTATGAAAAGGTAAAGATATGAAAAAGTTTTTCTCCATACACTTTCATGATGACTGAATAAACATTTGGTCAAGGATTTGGTTTCACACATTATGAATTGATATTTGAGTGAAGTATCCCTCCACAGAAACAGAGCACATACTGGGCTGGGGTCATTTAGGGCAAGACCCTTGGAGCTCCTTTAATTCATAGTACAAAAGCCCTTACATTCTAAAAATAAAATTTTTGCACTCTACTATTTATGTGTTAAGGTTCATGGTCAAGTAGTGGATGTCTAAGCCAGTTATAGTAGTGAGACAAAGGCCATTTGCTAAGGCTCTACATAAGTGCCTCAATAGCCATTCTGACCACATTTATGAAAGCCCCTGGATCAGGGGCGTTGCTAGGGTGGTAAAAGATCCGGGGCACGGGCCCCAATGCATTTGTATCAGACTTTCAGTAATGCCCCCTCCTGTACATAATCCCCTCACATGTGGCTGTGCCAATAACAACTTAACTGAGGGTATATACAGCTACAGAAACAGCAGGAGAAATCTTGACTTACATCCAGTGACTGCAGGTGACATGTCCACTTCACTATTAGGTTGGTGGCACAAGTGACGTGTTGAACCCGCTGTTAGTCTGTCAGTCCGTTAAAAAACGCATCCGTGTTTGTCCGGTTTTCCCAATTATCTTAATTAAAAACTAGCAAAAATGGATGTGTTTTCTAAAAACGGGTTCAAAACGCCAACCACCCTTAGACCCGGCATCACCACTTCTCCTTCCTGTGGAGTTTACCACACAGACATCTTATGTCCTTCATTGTCCCGAAATCTTGGTTCTCCGTAGTTCCGTTCACATGTTGCAGTTTCAACTGCATCACAATCAGTTTTGAGGTGGTTTTAGGTGCAGTTTTGTTATTTTAACAAGTGAAAGACATTTGTGGAACAGGTTTCCGCTTCAAACTTAAATTCACCAGTTAATGTCTTTCACTTGTTAAATTAACAAAACTGTACCTAAAACCACCTCAAAACTGATTGCGATGCAGTTGTAACTGCAACGTGTGACTGCACCCTGACAGTGTTATCCTGCTGCTGCCCCTAACACTCTCCCAAAATACTTTAACCCCTTAACGCTCTGCGCCGTAGCTCTACGGCGCAGAGGTATAAGGGATGTATGAACCCTATTAACCCTATTAACCCTATTAACCCCCTAAACGCCGCCGGCAAAGTCGCCGGCGGTGTTTAAAAGACGGCGGCGCGTGGGCGCCGCCATCTTTTTTTCGATCGCCACGCCCCCGAACGTCATTGGGGGGCGGCGATCAGTTGCCATGGTAGCCTCGTGTCTTCTTTTGACACGAGGCTATCTGGCAGCTGCATATTCGTTACAATGAGCCAGTGGCTCATTGTAATGAATGTGCTGCAAAAATGCCATATATTGCAATACAGAAGTATTGCAGTATATGGTAGCAGCGATCTGACCATCTAGGGTTAATGTACCCTAGATGGTCTAAAAGATAGTGAAAAAAAAAAGAAAAAAAAAAGTTTAAAAAATAAAAAAAATTTATAAAATATTAAAAGTTCAAATCACCCCCCTTTCCCTAGAACAGATATAAAACATAACAAACAGTAAAAATCACAGACATATTAGGTATCGCCGCGTCCCAAAATGCCCGATCTATCAAAATATAAAAACGGTTACGGCCGGCGGTGATCTCCGAGGCGGGAAATGGCGCCCAAATGTCCGAAATGCGACTTTTACACCTTTTTACATAACATAAAAAATGAAATAAAAAATGATCAAAATGTCGCACAGACCTCAAAACAGTAGCAATGAAAACGTCGCCTCATTTCGCAAAAAATGACCCCTCACACATCTCCGTGCGCCAAAGTATGAAAAAGTTATTAGCGTCAGAAGATGGCAAAAATTTTTTTTTCTTTTTTGTACACATTCGTTTAATTTTTGAAAATGTATTAAAACACAATAAAACCTATATAAATTTGGTATCACCGCGATCGCACCAAACCAAAGAATAAAGTAGGCGTGTTATTTGGAGCGAAGAGTGAAAGTCGTAAAAACTGAGCCCACAAGAACGTGATGCACGTGCGGTTTTTTTTCAATTTTTCCACATTTGGAATTTTTTTTCAGCTTCGCAGTACACGGCATGTTAAAATAAATAACATTACGGGAAAGTAAAATTTGTTACGCACAAAATAAGCCCTCACACAGGTCTGTATACGGAAAAATGAAAAAGTTATGGATTTTTGAAGTTGGAGAGCGAGAAATGAGGCGAAAAACCCTCCGTCCTTAAGGGGTTAAGGGTGATGGCACACCTGGCGTTTTGAACGCGTTTTTGGCCCGTTTTAAGAAGCCTGTCAAAAAATGTTTTTATATTTTTGACCAGTTTGAATTTAGATAATCGATCAAACCTGTCAAAAACGGATGCGTTTTCAAAAACGGATTGCTTAACCCCTTAACGACTTGGCCTTTTTTAGTTTTTTCACTTCCATTTTTCACACCCCACCTTCAAAAATCTATAACTTTTTTATTTTTCCACATAAAGAGCTCTGTTATGGCTTATTTTCTGCGTAACAAATTGCACTTCGTAGTGACGGTATTTAATATTCCATGGTGCGTACTGGGAAGCGGGAAAAAAAATCCAAATGCAGTGAAAATGGTGAAAAAACACATTTGCGACGTTTTCTTGTGGGCTTGGATTTCACAGCTTTCACTCTGCGTCCCAAATGACATGTCTACTTTATTCTTTGGGTTGCTACGATCACAGGGATACCACATTTGTACAGGTTTTATAATGTTTTCATACATTTAAAAAAATTAAAACCTCCTGTACAAAATTTTTTTTTTGATTTTGCCATCTTCTGGCGCTAATAACTTTTTCATACTTTGGTGTACGAAGCTGTGGGTGGTGTCATTTTTTGCGACTTTTGATGGCGTTTTCATTGCTATCATTGTTAGGACTGTGCTACCTTTTGATCACTTTTTATTAATTTTTTTATATTTTCCAAAATGGCAAAAAAATGTCATTTTTGACTTTGGACGCTATTTTCCGTTACGGGGTTAAACGCAGTGAAAAACCGTTATAATATTTTGATAGATCGGACATTTTCGGACGCGGTGATACCTAATGTGTTTATGATTTTTACTGTTTATTAATATTAATATCAGTTCTAGGGAAAGGGGGGTGATTTGAAGTTTTAGGTTTTTTTAATATAATTTTTTTTTTTTAACTTTTTTTTACTTTTACTTTAACTATTTTTCAGACTCCCTAGGGTACATTAACCCTAGGTTGTCTGATCGATCCTACCATATACTGCCATACTGCAATATGGCAGTATATGGGGATTTTACTCCTCATTCATTACAATGTGCTGATAGCACATTGTAATGAATAGGTTAAAACGAGACAGCTTCGGGCCTTCGTGAGGCCCGATGCTGTCATGGCAACGGATCACCGCTCCCCGTGACGTCATCGGGGAGCGGAGATCCGTGCCAAGATGGCGGCGCCCATGCGGCACCATCTTTTTGAAGCCTCCGGCAGCATTGCCGGAGGCGATCGCGGTGAAAGCACCCGCGATCGGTGCTAGCACCGATCGCGGGTGTTACCGGTAAGCCTTTGCTGCAATATGCAGCAAAGACTTACCGGCTATGGAGAGGGCTCGGCCCGCGAGCCCTCTCCATGCACCGGGACCCGGCGCGCGCCGTACTAGTACGGCGCGCATCGGGAAGGGGTTAAAAGGGGCCAAAAGGGTGGTGGCCATTTTGTCTGCGTTTGTGTTTTTAATGCCTGCGATCGGGAACGACCGGTGGGTGTTTTGCATTAATTTAATGTGCCCATATAGATCCCCCTGTTATATGCCCCATACAGATCCCCTTGTTATGTGCATCATACAGATCCCCCTGTAATGTGCCCCACACAGATCCCCTTGTTATGTGCCCATATAGATCCCCTGTCATGTGCCCCACACAGATCCCCCTGTTATGTCCCCCACACAGATCCCCTTGTTATGTGCCCATATATTTCCCCCTGTCATGTGCCCATATAGATCCCCCTGTTATGTGCCCAAATAGATCCCCGTTATGTGCCCATATAGATCCCCCTGTAATGTGCCCCATACAGATCCCCCTGTTATGTGCCCCATACAGATTCCCTTGTTATGTGCCCATATAGATCCCCCTGTCATGTGCCCATATAGATCCCCCTGTTATGTGCCCATATAGATCCCCCTGTAATGTGCCCCATACAGATCCCCCTGTTATGTGCCTCATACAGATCCTCTTGTTATGTGCCCATATAGATCCTCCTGTAATGTGCCCCATATAGATCCCCGTTAGTTGCCCCAAACAGATCCCCTTGTTATGTGCCCATGTAGATCCCCCCGTCATGTGCCCCACACAGATCCCCCTGTCATGTGCCTATATAGATCCTCTTGTTATGTGCCCATATAGATCTCCCTGTTATGTGCCCATATAGATTTTCCTCTGTTCTCCCTCTCACCTCACTGTGCATCTCCGTGCACTGCTTCCCCCTGCAGGTCATGTGATTGTGACATCATCACAGGTCCTGCAGGGAAAGCAGTGAACACTAGGAACGTGAAGAGAGAGAGAGGAAGATGCCCGGGCAGCGGGACCTGATGTCCTTCTGACCCAGGGAGATCCGGGGCACCGGCCAAAAGATCCGGGGCACGAGCCCCGGATCTTTTGACCTAGTGACGCCCCTGCCCTGGATCAGTCTGACACTTCACTTCAGTGTCCATGACACATTTGTTCACTATCCCCTACACAAAACAAAATTGTAGACTGAAAGGGACTTTCTGGTGCACAATTTAGCATGCAGTGTCCGACAGAATATTGTTACATGCTCTATGTTAAAGGTGCACCAATCTCTCGGAGCTGTGCAGGGGGTGCAAGATTGATGAACTACGGGCACCAGAAATCCTCAATCTGGCGCACCCTGTACTTTTTAGCAGAGTTTGCACAGTTCTTAGTAAATGGGCCCCAATGGTGAGACATTTGGAAACATTTCAGTTCACAGTCCATTTTCCTTTCACAAAGTAAACGAAGTATAGATAATGATATGAGTATTAAAGCCGAGTTTTCATCATTGGAATGAGATCTTCAGTAAATACTGCACAGTATTTGTATGGGATAGAGGCAAATAGTTGCCTGTCTTTAAATCAATTACTTGTAAACCATAATCCATGTGTCAGGGTCGTATTCAGTTTGGTTTTCTTCTGGAAATTGTGTGGGGCTCAGTTTTTAAAATGGATTTTGAATGTGGAGCAATTAAATGGTGGATTTGAACTCTTTTTAGACATATACTGTAGATTACATCAAACAAAGGAGCCGATCATTAGGTACTAAATACGCTATTCATTGCACATCTTGATAATTGGGTAAATATCTATTTTGAGCTTAATGCATAATGTTGCCCTTGTCTGATTGAGAGTTCATATGTATAGAAAGAAAATGCAGATAATAAGGTCCAGGCTCCATTGAAATCATGAGTCTCATTACACAGCAATCCTTGTTTGCTGCTATATTTATGCACTATTCAGTTGAATTACTTCTTCCTAAATTACTTAGAACCAGTGTGCCGGTTTTACTTTAACATTGACAGAAAAAAATGAGACTCTGCAAATATAAGGAAGTAGCTCAACTCTGCCAACTGAAAACAGATACTGCAGTGTAACCAATGCATATTTCAGATCATTTAGAAAGTGATGAGTGGCTGTTCATGTTCCCTGGCATATAGAGCATATCATGAATAGGAAAATCATAGAATTCATAGAATGCATTCATACAACCATAAAAAACTTACATTTTAGGGTCCATATTACAGAAGCTGACTTCCCTGTTATTCTACCAAATTAAGGTTAGATTTAAATAATAATGTTATTCTAGCTTTGTTAATTTGGTCTTATGAATGTTATGCAGATTTAAATAATAATTAATCCTTTATTTATATAGTGCACACATATTACGTAGCGCTGGACTGAACTTGCCAAATCGGTCCCTGTCCCCAATGGGGCTCACAATCTAATCAACCGACCAGTATGCTTTGGAGTGTGGGAGGAAACTGGGGGACATGGCAGAAACCCACGCAAACACAGAGAGAACATACAAACTCTTTGTAGATGTTGACTGTGGGACTTGAAACCAGGTCCCCAGCGCTGCAAGGCTCTAATGCTAACCTACTAAGCCACCGTGAATTACCTTACTGAGTGACTTATGCAAAGTACATAGCATTACAATTCCTTCTGTATCCATGCATTTCACTGTGGAGTGTAAGATTTCTTGTTCATCAAGCTAATATTCAGTTTTCTGTAAATGAAATAGTGCTGAAGACAGTAAAGGAGCATCATATGGGTGTTATCTTATTTATTCATCAAACTCACCCGTTGCAGCTTTGCCCGCCCACTCATGGCTAAAGTTTCTACTTTTGTATGGCACAAGAGGGAAAGATCACTGATACTGAAGTTTAATACTTTAAACAATGCATAATATCTGCAATATTTGAAGTGTTCCCTACTCCATAGGTACTTTCTTGATATAAGCACATATTTTAGGACAGCGCCCGGAAACATGCTGCTTTTCTATCTTATGAAAGTACAAAATGGATTGACTTGCTGTCTCTTGTGTAACATATTTGCTTTGCACATCCTGCAGACTGCTAAATCACACACAGGGCATGACCAGTCATTTTACAGCAAGGGAATTGCTAGTTCTTTACCTGTTATCAGATCTCGGCTAACTTGAAAAAATGGATTTGGGCTTGTTATTGTTGTACAAATTACAGTTTTCACAGTTTTCTGCTTTACGTCAGGAAGGGGGAAAGGCGTTTCGGTAATATTTTGCTTAAAAAGTTGTTTTCCTTTAATAGTCAAAATCTTGTTTCAGGATGACCAGGCAACAACATCAGTTGCAACATAATGGGGGTTGTTTATGTTTATTTTTTTTCCTTTTTTTCTGTCTTTTTTGAAACATTTTTTGGTGCTTTGCAATATTTGCGCCTCTTTGGGGACATTTTGAAATGTCCGGCGGACATTTATTTTTTATCAGTAAGACACATTTATTTTCTAAATAATGCTAAATGTGGCAAACGACATTTATTAATCTGAAATTGTCTAAAGTTTCCAACATTTCGTGACGCAAAAAAACTCCAGACAAAACCATACTTAAGGAAAACTTAGAAAATGGAGGAAGTGACTTGAGTGACTTTACTATTTACTAGTGTGCATCTTATGTTACAAATTATTTATACTTATTATCCCAGAGCCACCCAATATGAAGCTTTCGGCTAACATTTGCCCACTTACAACTGGCTTACATTTTTCGGCTTACAACTGGCTATACTCATTAGCTTTTAGATAAATGCTTGTTTTAGTTCTCTATTTATCAACAGAATAAATTAAAACATTTCCAATTCACAATAGAAAAGTTTCCTGGATCAATTATACATCTCAAACCATCCAATAAACATAACATGACAACATTTCAGGGCAGCATCTTCTGTAACTTTCCAACTCTTAGAGCTCTTTCACATTGGCATTGTCTTTCATGCCTGTGGTTTTCACTGATTTCCACGGATGCCTCACAAAAAGCCATTGATTTCTATGGGTGTTTTCACATTGGCTTGTATGTTCTCTGATCCGTTGTCCATGGAAAAAATGATAAAATATGTCTTATTTTTTTCACTGATGAGGATTACAGATAGCAACCGAAGTCTAGGGGTCTGTAAATAAACGTTGAAACATCACTTTTTTCACTGACAAGGTGTGAGGTTTTAAAAGCAATGTTAAACGTTCATTTTTTATTGCGGGTACAAAGACAAAACTGATGCATCATGGAGACAAAATGGAAGAATAACGGACATACAACGAAGACGAAATGCAACAGATGCCCAACTGAAGCTAAACATCAACACCAATGTGAAAGAGACCTTAGCCTTTTTTGCATATAATAACAGTACAAAAATGTTACGTTTGTGGTGGTAAGGTTTAAAATCAATGGAACAGATAAAAGGTATAAGAACTTTTGCGATCACTGTAATCGTTACTAGAGTCTCTCCTTGGCTGTCTTTTCTTTCTAAAGTCTTGCTTTTTCTCTCATGGCAGCAGCTAAAACTGCTGATTGGTATGTGCAATATTTAAGAAGCTTCTTTGGGGTTCTCTATTTGTCTGCAAACTCCACTGCTGACTGAATCATACCAGACTCTAAATGGATAAAATTATTGTTGATCCTGGAAGCATAGCAATTTTTTTTTCTAATTTCAAGCAAGACTTTTTAACATAGACTCATTTTCTCATACACTGTCACCAGATTTTCATTCTGACCCCCTCGTCTCTGCCAAGTGTGCATGTGTTCAGCATAGGGAGGGCAGAATAAGGTGCTGTCATGTTGAACCCATCAGCCTGAACATCTGCCATCAGGAGGACCCTCTCAAACACATTTGGTGGTCAGTCAGTTCCGCTGGAACCTTTAAATATTCTATTTACTTTCTACTTCAGCTTTCTTTTTGTGAGACATTTTGAAAGCTTTTAATGCCAAAAGGCATGAGCTGCTGTTGCTTTCTATGATTAGTTAAAATTTTTAGGTTTGTGGCGGTATTTATGATATTGATATTTGTAACATGCTCAGCTTTTAAAGTAAAGCAATTTTGTCATCATTGTTCACAGTTTTTCGATAAAAGCATGCACTTACATTCATGTTTTTGCAACAGAGACTGTCAAACTGTAACTTACCATTCTTAATGAAATCCTTCCACAACATCACCTTCTTGAATTTATGTCATCCTGCATTTTAGCTCTGTGCCTCATCTGCTTCCCAGCCACTAGATGTGACACTCATAACATACAGATCAATGATCTCACTGAGTCTAGAAAGCAAAATGCTGTAACAGTGCCAGTTTATTTTTATCTCCATAGCAAGTAAGGAAAATATAGCCCATTGTTGGCATGGAAAAAAACGCCTTCTACGCACTAAGAGACCTAGTTAAAAAAATAAATCAAATAACATCCACTATCTTTTTCATAGGTTATAACTTTGTGTTACCTAAGTAAAATACTGTAGATTGGTTTATAACTATAGATGATGAAATTCATGTTTCAATGAATTTCTTTTAATAACTGATTTAATACTTTATGCTGCTTCATAGAATAAAGAGGTGGAAATAATTAACTGTATATTCTGTTAGGCTCAATAAAAGGGTATTTCAGATTTGAGGAATCAATTTGATGAAAAATCTGTATGGCCAGCCTTATTAGCAAATCATTTTAATCTTTTCTCATCTGTATTTGTAGGCTATAGAAGTTGTTAGTTATAATTTTCTTTGGATACTTCAGTGCTATTGAAATTGGTCCATTTGAGCTTCTGTTGTTTTGGACTCGATCCATCTATGAAAAGCTGCCATTAGGAATTTTCATGCCCCATACAAGCAGATTTTGCTGCCCTTTCTCCCTATCCTAGCACACATAACAGCTACCATTGAGCACCATAGACATATCATTGTTCTGGACACTTGATGGTTTAGTCACGGCCGGCGCCAGCAGCGGGAATACTTGGGAAAATGCCAGGGCCCAGAGCTGCTGGGGGCCTACATAAGGCTGAACGTAAGGAATCCATTGGGTTGAGGGGTGGGGGTTGTATCTAATGAATCCACAGGGAGTGAGTGGGGCTTTTTTTATAAAATAACCATGAGGGGACTGTTTGGTATGATTCACTAGGGAATACTTTAGGGAACAGGAGATTGTTTTAGTTTCTGAATTTTTAATGCTTCCACGTGAGTTCACTGCAAAGGGCCTACTGAGTCTCTTTCGCCCTCAGGGGGCCTACCCAGGGTTTAGTCAGTAACTACAGTACATCAAGCTCCTTCACATCCAGATCTTCATGACAATTTCGACCATCCATGACTTATTATTGTTGAATTTTCTGTCTTCGGTTCCTTGCAGCGCATCTATCGCACCTCTTAATATAATGTTATTTTATTCAGTGCTCCCTAATTAATTCATTAATATATAATATATATACACACACACACACATTATATATATATTAAAATACAAAATGCCTCCCACGGAAAGATAATGTATGTTTTATAAATAAGTGAGAAATGGGGTTAAGAGAAATCTTTTTTTTTCTGATTTAAAAGAAGGCAATTAAATTATTTTTGCTTTAACCAGCACAGAGTAGAACTGTGAAATGTGTCTGAGTAATGAAGGTATGCTAGACTTAATCACTGTGGAAGACATATGGTTTGCTTTAGCTTGTTGACATTCACTGGCTATGCCAAACAATTTCAGATACAAATCAGCATAAAGTGCTATTTAATAAATACTTTCTAGATATTTCTGCTTTAGATGTATGACAGATGTTAGACTTCTGGGTCCATTAATGTCGTAACCTGAAAACTAGGGATGCACACGCACCAATAAAAGGTTTTTATATTCTGTGATTAAACTAAAGTATAAAACATGGAATATTACTAGGTGCTGTACTGTAATATGTGGCCAAATTGTGCTCAATTTTATCATGTTCTCTAATTGTCAATGCAGAAATCAGTAGATTCGTCTTTCAGAGAGCTTTCATGGAGGTTGGGGCAGATAGGATTTTTTAATTTTAAGGGAAATACCATGAAAGCCTGTTGTTTTTGAAGTGATTTTTTTACATTGATGTAAAATTGATGACTAATGACACTGCTTTCTTTTGTCAATATATAAATATTAAGATACAATGGAATTAGCATGCTACCAATTTTCTATTGCAATGAGTGATAAACACATGTATTTTACATTGTGTATTCTACTGTTGTCACTATTCTGGGCTTCTTGCCATTTTCTGATGTAACACTATTGTCAACCAACTATCTCTCTGCAGTGGGCTGAGGTCTATCCAGTATTTGTGACCTGAATTCTGCTGCTGCTTCTGTTGTCATGCCTCTGCAGCTGCCCGCTAACCTTCTTCAGTTTTTAATGATCTATATATCCATAGCATTTGACAACTGTGGAACGTGAGCTACTCTCATTGTGCCCCTGTTTAAAAAAAAGTGCCCAAAATGTCCCCCTGATTAAAAATCTCTCCACTATGTCCCTTGATTTTAAAATTGACCCTACTGTCCACCCTGATTTTAAAATACAACGTCCCCACTGTACTTTGTTCAATAGTAACTGTGTTTTAATGACTTGGATACAATTAAATTTAAGGTTAAAGGGGTATTCTCATCTGGGCATTTACATTCAATTTAATGAATCTGCCATATATAAACATTTCTTCAATTAGATGTTATTAAAAAATATATGATATGGTCCATTAAAAAACAAGACTGTGTCCTTGGATACGGCCACCTCTACTGAGGGATTACACAAAGAAACAAAAGGTTTTTGTATATGAAATCAAAGATATAAAATTAGTGCTCTACTCCTTATACTGTTTGTCGAATGGCTAGAGCCTCTCACCACCTCTTCATGGACTGGAAATAAAAGATATCCCCGACTCCTTGCATCGCCAATCGTCCTCCTTTAGTGGGTTGAAACACAATCCTCGTCTCGTTACCGTGTCCACGGTGTGTTCCCAATCCTACATCAGGAGGTATGCGAAAGGATAGTGCAGATTGCCAGGTTCAAAAAGGAAATAGTATTTATTGTATATACTCACATATTCCAATTTAAAAGCGCGCATGTAGTAAAAGCATAAGACGCCTAAAACACCTCGCCCGACCCAGGTTTCGCCTATTCAGGCTTCTTCTTTGTGGCATATACGGGAGTATGCCGTATTAGTGGCTCCTCCATATTTTTATGTTACATTTTCCATCTTTCCTGGATATTTTATTATTTATTTCTGCATTTGTATATGAAATGTCCGGGAGTTACTGTATGTCTCACAGCCGTCCTGTGGTAATGATTGCTGAATCCAGGTGGTCAGACAGGACTCAATAGCGCATGTCTGGCCACTGCTGCCAAAATGTGAGGTGGTCGTATCCAAGGAACCTATTTTATTTCTAAGTGACAACATGACTACATTTATGAGAAATTATCTTCACGTGGTAACATTTTTTAAATTAACATCCAATTGAAGAAATATTTACATATGGCAAATGAATTTAATTAAATGTGAATGCCCAGATGGGAATACCCCTTTAAGGATATATTGAACCATAAATTTAAGGTTAAGGGACTATCCCAGGGGAACATATTTGCATCCCTGGATGTTGCCATGTATATTATTCAAGTACCAATTCATATTCATCATTCGTTACCATTGGCTCTATGAATTGGTGGATATTTACAGCTGTCAGCTCAAGAGTAAAGGGATTAAATGTATCCCATAAATGTATTTGGCTGCTGCATAATTAAATGAGTTACACCTCTAGAAAAGTTTAACCGGGGAGGTGGGTGACCCTAATCGGGTCACCCATATTATACTTACACTGTTAAACCTTTCTTTGATCCCCTGCGGGAGTTCAGGGGGTGATAGGTCATGTGATCCCACCGAAGAGCAGAGGAGAAACTTCCTGTTAGTTCCCTTTTATGCTAGCTTCAAGGAGATGGAAGGTCTGTTCATTTCTTACTGTCTGCATGGTCCCTCTATCATAACCCCCCCCCCCCCATATGAGTGGTTGGAGGGTTTTGCCCCCTATGACGAAGGGGCATGCAATCAAAAAGCCAGCAGAAATCAGAGGTCGCAGGAAGTCCCTCTTCAGCTGGAAGCCAGCCACTGGTCCCGGAGGCTTACAGGAAGATTTAACAGGATGAGTATAATATAGGTGACCCTATTAGTGTCACCCCCCCTGTCCTATTAAACTTTCCAAAAGGTGTCCAACCCCTTTAAACAAACAGAGGAAACAGACCTTCTTAAGGACAACTGACGATGCATAATGATGCTATATAATATGTGTATTACTTATCCGTATTTTCATTCATTTCGATAAAACACATTAGAAATAAGCCCTTTAATGTTCTTCTACAGTAAATGTAGGCGTTTGTATTGAAATAGTTTGACAATTTCAGTTAAAATGACTCATAGAATGTACAATTTAAGCCACCATTTCCTGGGCTAAAAATCAATATTTTCCATTCAGTTGTTAGAATATTCCTCACAGTAGACACCTCTGATGTTCTTCTGCACTGTGGTTGCTGTAATATTTCCCCAGTCTTGATTTCAGCAGTAAAATGAGTCTGTGTTTTGGATGATATTGTTTTAATGCCCTTCCATTTGGCTCCATGTCTATGATTGATCATAAGATGACTTTCCTGTGTTTCAGATTTAGATTTCCAGATGCAATACTATCCTTCCAGTGGTAAAGCGATAGAAATTTATTGCACTTGTAAATATTCTGAACCAAGTAAACTATTTCAAACATGTAACATATAATGATATATTATTTATAATTAGTATTTTTTATATTTAGAGCAAAGCCCAAAAACTACTATGTAGTATTAAAGTTTACCTGTTGGCATTTCATCGCTTCAGCATTATTTCAAGTGAAGTTAAAGAAAACTGCATTGTGTTAAATATTCACATACATTTGATATCATATCAATTAGAGCAAAGTAGATGAAAGAGAATTTATGTAGTGATTTATAAAACACATAAAGATACAGAAAGTAGACATAGTATCTCAGAGCAGTCTTTTTTGATTTTTTTTAAACTCTCAACCACATAAAGATAAGAAAATGTTATACACTTGATAATAGAGCTCTTGTTACCGCACTGCATGGTTCAATCACTGGTTCATTGTGATGCCCATCTTTCACAAGTCAGCTCCACTAACCCTAGCAGTTATTAGTACACCAAAGTTTCAATTTGGCCCAGTTCAATGTGTTGTGATCACTTCTAGACCAATGGCGATAAAAAGCCCAGGAATATGGATGCAGTATACAATCAGTTATGTTCACTATTTTTTCTCAAAGAAAATTGGCATATTTGACATTAAGACCTCAGTTGACCTACACCCTTGGAGAGAAGATACCCATTTTTGCCAATTAATTGCTTCTACTATTCTAGTGCAGATTAACTAAACATTAGGAGCATTTTTTTTTATTTCAGAAATGAACAGCAAGTGATAATGATAAACATTTAATCATAAAGTAAAGCAAGTTCTCTGTGGCTTCCTTCTGCAGGGAGCAGTGTATCTGAAATAATCTAGAGCTCAGACCACATCAAACAGATAAGAAAACTAACGAATAACACAATGGGGCAGATTTATCAAGTGTCTAAAAGTCAGAATATTTCCAGTTGCCCATGGCAACCAATCACAGCTCCCCTTTAAAATATTCATGAGCACTGGTAAAATGAAAGCTGAGCTGTGATTGGTTGCCATAGGCAACTGGATATATTCTGACTTTCAGACACTTGATTAATCTGCCCCAGTGAGTAGCACTTCTGCCTTGCTGGAGTCCTGTGAGTTTGTATGTTCTCTCTGTGTTTGCATGGTATTCCTCCGGGTCCTCCAGTTTCCTCCCACACTACAAAACACACTGGTAGGTTGTTTAGATTGGGAGAAACATGGGGACAGGGACCAATTTGGCAAGCTTTGTACAGTGCTGCTTAATCTGTGGGCGCTATATAAATAAAGCATTATTATTATTAATAACTTTTTTAGAGAATATTTCCCTTGATGATTCAGTTCTCTGAGGTGAATAGAGTATCCAGAGACTGTCTCTTAGGCCCCTTCCACACTTGCGTTGCAGATCACGTCAGAGTTTGATCAGAGTGCAATCAGTTTTCAGTCAGAGTTTGTTCATTGTCGTAGTTTTTCATGCGTGTTTTTGATGCAATTTCAATGCAATTTCAATGCGTTTTTCACACGCAGAAAATGCGAGTGAAATGGACTCAGGACTGAGCTCTATCTTTTCTATGGCAATTGATGCGTGAAAAACGCATTGCACTTGCATTGCACTTGCAGGTGTCTCAGAGTGCAATGTGTTTTTGATGCATCTCCGTAGACTTTTATGGT
Organism: Engystomops pustulosus; assembly: GCF_040894005.1. Classification (NCBI taxonomy): domain Eukaryota; kingdom Metazoa; phylum Chordata; class Amphibia; order Anura; family Leptodactylidae; genus Engystomops; species Engystomops pustulosus. The sequence continues at coordinate 78,403,431 of NC_092415.1, read as the reverse complement.
GCGTTTTCCACACGCGTGACTTGCAAAAGTAGAGCATGTCGAGATTTAAACGCGCGTTAAAAAAAACGCACGTGTGTGCGTGAAAAAAAATGCAAGTCTGAAAAAACCCATTGGTTACAATGGGTCAGAGTGCAATGCAAGTTCTGCGCGTCAAAAGCACGTGCAGAAAACGCGCGTGAAAAATGCAAGTGTGAAAGGGGCCTAAAGAGTTAGGTTTTTAGAAACATTATCAGGTTCTTATCTGATCAGCTGTCAGTGAAATACAGGACAGAAAGCTGATTTAAACAAACTTAAATAAATTTAAATAAGGATGAAAGGCAAAGGAAAAAGAGGAAGACAGGATCAGAATTTTTTTAAATAAAGGAAACAACAAAGTTTTTTTAAATCATCTGCATTATTAATTTTTAAAATTCTGTCCAAAATTTAGTTGCACTTTTGATATGCAGCAAACAGTTGAATGAGGTCTATGTGCATCTATATTTATAAGTGTACCATAATTCTGCGGAAAGGAAAATTTCAGATTTGACATTCTGATCAGAGAAATATATTATTATATGAATTTAAGTATTAGTGTTTGGGTTCATACAGAACTTTGCAGGTTCGGGCCCCCCCTGGCCCTAGCCCCAAACTTCATTAGAAGTCTGGATCCAGGTCTGGGTTCAGCTCCACTCCCTGATGAGAACACCCACAATTGGTGTAATCTCTTTAAATGCTACTGGCAGAGTCACTAGTGGCATATAAATGGCAGCAATAGCATGGCCATTTTGGGAGGAACATTGCTCTGAAGGCCATGACACATTCGATCAGTACCAGCACTGAAAAAAATGTTGATTATTATTATTATTGTTGTTATTATTATCATCAATAATAATGATTATTATTATAAATTTATTATAAATACATCTATATATATACAGGCAGTCCCCAGGTTACATATAAGATAGGTTCTGTAGGTTTGTTCTTAAGTTGAGTTTGTATGTAAGTCGGAACTGTATATTTTATAATTGTAACCCCAGTCAAAATTCTTTTGGTATCTGTGACCATTGAATTTTAAAAATGTTGGTTTGTCATTAGAACCAGGATTAACAATAAAGCTTAATTTCAGACACCTGTGATAACTGTTATAGCTGTTTATTGTAGCATAGGAGTAAAGTACAGCAAATTACTAAAATCGAGAGGTCCGTTTGTAACTAGGGGTTGTATGTAAGTCAGGTATTCTTAAGTAGTACATATATATATATATATATATATATATATATATATAATATAAATAATTTATTCCTTTATTTTATATAGCGCTAAGCAGCGCTACACTGAACTTGCCAAATCAGTCCTTGTCCCCATGGGGCTCCCAAGCTAATCAACCTACCAGTATGTTTTGGAGTGTGGGAGGAAACCGGGGGAAACCCACGCAAATACAGAGAGAACATACAAACTCATATAGGGACACCATATTCTGCAGTGCTGTACAGATCATGGAGTACATATACAAACAAAATAAGACAATACAGGGCAATAATAGTTATATGATACAATAGGAATGAGGGCCCTGCTATCAAGCAGCTAACAATCTATAAAGAAGAACTAATGACACAGGAGGAACGAGAGCTTTTACAATGGTCCAGTCATGCTTTATATATGTATCTATAGAGTAATGCCTAATAAACTCATTACACTGCCAAACCTATCCAATAGGTGACAGATCATAAAGGGTGAAGAAGGATGGAGCGAGCCGTGCTAAAATTACACAGAAACTGCTAGAAAATTCCTAATGTCCAGTGTTATTCCTCAAGTTTGTTGTTGAAACTTTTGGTATGCTTTACAGATACAGACTTTGAGGAGGTGGTAAGGATATCTTTATCATGTTAAAATTATTTTCCTTTAATGGAATTATTTCTGTGTTTATTGTAAATTATATAACATTTCCAGCAATTACTAAACACATATCAAAATAATAATTATATTTATCCATTTTCCACTCATACTCATTGTTTTGTTCATTCCTTATAATGATATATGATTTCATGGGTCATTACTCAGTTCTTGGCCTAAAATAACAAGCAGTTACCAACTTGGCATAATGTGTTAACAAACACAGCACCAAACGTTCCAAATGCTTCAACTAAAGGCATGAGCTTAGAGGGCATTTTGTGTGTCAGGAAGCATTGTGTTGTTCAGAAAGTCTAAACTAAAATAAATGACCCTGTAGAAAAGATGCTGGGCTCTTCAGATTTTATAGTAAAAATTGCTGATTTAAATCCCAAACCGTGTGTCATCCAGGACTAAGAGATCAACAATCCAACTATTATGGTGACGTAGTAGCACAAAAGAAGCCCAAGAAGACTTATGGCTAAAATATTATACTCTAGTGACTTAAATATATAGACTTGGCATGCACTCAACTTTTGGGAACCTGCCTCTATGAAATATTTGCTGATTGTAAAACATGCGAGGATGTGTAAGGATTCATGTTTCTAATTATATAAAATGTGTTTTTATTTTCAGTGCTCAGCCATATGTGTGTATATTGTGTCCTTTGGGTTACAGTTTTGGTGGTGGGAAAAAATGTGCATGCTCTGCATATCTAGCTAGTGACCGAAAATCATTAAAAGATGTATGTGCTCCTCTCCTTAGTCCCAAAATGTAGTAAAATGCAAAGTTGCTTATTATCCAAGACAGATTGTAATATTGAAGAACATGAAGAAACATTAAAAATAGAAAATGTACAAACAAAATAAAAAAACATGGCAGTGATTTCTGCCTCAAAAAGAAGAAACTATCTTATTTAACTTAAAGGGATTGTCCACTTTCAGCATTTTCCAATTTTCCAATATGCTTTCTGTATTAATTTCTAAATGTTTTCTGTTTGCTGTCATTTACCTGGAAGCTTCATTGTTTACTTCCTGTGAATAAATACCAGTCCCTGGTCATGTGATGTCACACAGGTGCATGCCTCCTTATTACACACAGCTCTCTGTGGTATAACCATGCACCTGTGTTACAACACATAACAATGGGTTGGTTTTTATCCACAAGGAGTAAACAATGGATATTCCTGTTGAATAACAGCAAGCCAAGATCTAGAAAACAGTGTGGGATTCATGCAGAAATTATATTAGACAACTTTTAATTACTCATACAATAACTATTAATTCCTGAAATTAGATAACCCCCTTAAAGCACTCACTTTCCCTAAAAAATACTTGAGAATTCCCTGCCAAGTAGTTGGGATGGGGACCAAGTCACTGAGAATAGTACGTTCTAATTATTTGTGTCTCAAGAAATGATATTTAATTCACTGCATACTTTAGAGGCACTCTATGATAACGCTAAAACTTAGCTTTTATTTAATCTTTAAACTTTACACTTAAAGGGTAGGCCTAGTGTAGACATATTTGTCACATCATAGTTCACTGCTCCCTTAATTCTCACATAAGCCTCAGGGCAAATCAGTAACTAAGGGTATGTGCTAGTATCTCATTATTCATTGCATCTAGCCAGTCTCATCCCCATTCAGATCCCTGGCTTGTAATGTCACTACATCTAGACCCTAAATCCCTAATACTTCATAACCCTATAAGTATCTTCGGGGGTTAAAGTAGGTCTACAGATTTAGTTTCAAACAAACTTATCAACACTTGGCTGGATGGTGCAAGTGTGCCTCTGGCATTAGATTATAGCCATGGCCTGCCCAAAGCTAGCCCATATTTATAGTGCTCAATGCAATTCTTGGTAACACCCACAAAGCCATACCCACCCAATCTGCACTGAACATCAGTCCATCATGTGACCACAGCCTCCGCATCATCACCAAGCGCTGCTGCCCCCAGATTATCACATGATATTGTCACATGATCAGGAGGGCAAGGCGAGGGGCGGTGGCAATGGTCCCAGTGAGACAGCAGTCAAAGCTACACCCACTGGTAGATGGACTTAACTTTTCAGGCTTCCAATGGAGGTAAAGCATTAACCCATCACTATGGGAACAGTGACGCTTCCGCCACGTTTACTACAGATGTTGACAACCTGAACAATTGTAGGTAGACAACCTATATGATTGACAAACAAGGTGCACCCATATCCAACTCCAGAATCCACATTTCTCCAAGCAGGTATCCACATGTAATGAATATATCATAACTCCAATAGGCATTCCTATGAACAATCTGCTCCTATAAAGATGAAGTAAAAGTGCATAATATTGCCTAAGACAAAGTGTCACATACAACAGGCACCTATATTAACCAGAAAATCCTGCGTAGGAGATTCATGTTCATTCCCACTATTGTTCTATGAAGCATGCATAGGAGACAAAATCATTAATGCCATTTGGTTTTACCGAATCCAGATTGAAAGTCCACTGAGCCTCTTTTTTACACATTAGTTTGTCCCAATCGCCACCTCTCTGCGACGGTCTTACAAATTCGATTTCTTGAAAAGTCAGTAGTTGGGATGGGGAATATATAAATCACCTTAATTTCTTTATACACCTCTCATTTAGATCCCTATCTATGAATCACAGCATATCAGATATTCAGAACTGACTAACTTACATCAGGACAAATGGACCAGAGGCTGACCACATCAATGGTGTAGGAGGACATGTTTTGACCCAGTGTGGACCCAGGCAGCATCAGTCCTAGGCTTTGCAGAATCTGTAGGTCTGAGTCAAAGTGCACGTTTGTTCCCTATTCTGAGTATTTTTGAAAGGAATTTAATGTTCGCGATAACCTTCAACTCTTCTCTAATTTGATTGGAATTTTCTGTCTTTATATATTTTGTATCTGATAAATACATTTTCTTTCTGTGCAATATGAATTCAGCCTTCCAGCCTCCTCCTCTTTCTGCTCACAGCCATACGTCTGGCTGTAAGACAAATGATTGGAAAAGGAGCCTCCCTCATCTTCCTTGTCTGTAGTCAGCCTCCCCTCCATAACTATTGTCGAAATCCCCAAGTAAAAAATAAACAGGTCAGCTTGGAATTAAACCTGGTCATACGCATCAGATTGCTGACAGTAAAACACCCTATTGGCTGACCGTTTTCTTGCCCCATACATATGCACTCTTGGCTTGGCTGAATCACAACGGCCCAACACTTCTATTTACTTTTATAATTACTACTTTGTTTTGTCTCTCACATACATTTTCAGATGTAATTAGTTTTTTAAGACGATATACTTGTAACATTCAGGCCCTGTATCTTCTTGTATTTGTTATCCTTGACCTCCTTCCTTTTAAATTCAACTTTTAAAATTATGCCCTGGTTCCCAGAGCCCTGCAGCTTCACAGGCTGTTATAGTGTGCTAGGAGTACTTCCCTCTCCCACTGTGTGGCAGAACTTCCTCTATTGCAGTGAGATTATCAACCATTATATCAGTGCCAAGCAACAGGAGGGGGCAGTCTGCAAGTCTGCAGCACAGAGGGGCTCAGGGAACAACCCCAGTAGCCTTTGAGACTTATTACCATCATTTTAAGAAGGAAGGAGGCCATTGATAACAAATATAAGAAGATTACCATAGTCGCAGTGCCGGTAGTTTATCTTGCTTGATTTTGATGGTAGGTTTTCTTTAAGATTGAATAGTTAGAAGCAACCATTATATTTTTTGGGTTAAAGGTTTATTCTTCATTCACAGTCCTCCTGGTTTATCCTTAGGATAAGCAATAAAAATCAGATTGGTGGGGAAGGAACTCTTGGCACCCTACAAATCAAGCCTGCAAAGCCAAGGTTGTTCTTAACCCTATTGCATCATAAATTCATATGATGCTATAAATTCAGTTTACATGAGCCACAGCCACATTGGAAAAATATAGCGGACACTTAAACCATGTTTCTTGTCCAGCCACGGATGTTTGAATAACCCTATGTAGGATGCTTTTTTAAGCTTTTAAATAGAAATTAAATGAAAAAAATATATAAGCATCCCCAGTATAACTAACTCAAACACTTCTTTCACTCTATCAAGCACCACACTGATGTCTCCCACACTCTGTCACACTTTGAACAGGTATGCTTGGCCTTCACACCCACTCTTCATGCACTTTCCTTACTGCTAATCTCCCTGCAGTCCACTTGCTCCCTTCTTATTGTAAGGCACGAGAGACTGAACTGGGTAAATATTCTCTTCAATGCAATGGTCCATCTCGTACAGCTCTGTGATCGCTACCAGGCATCAGGAGACAAGTTAACAGATCCTAAATCCCCTCTCTCCTGCACAAAAGGTTTAATGAGGTCATGGAACCCTGTTAGCGCTACGGAGCCAGTGGGGGTACCATGTCACACCTATGACGGTCCTGTTCACTTAACCCCTTCCCGACATTTGACGTAATAGTACTGCATGGCGGGAGGTGCGTTCCCGCAAAATGCAGTATTATTACGTCATGCTTCTGGCACCGGCTCCTGAACGGAGCCGGCGCCAGAAGCTGCGGGTGTCGGCTATATATTATAGCCGACACCTGCCTCTAACACCCGCGATCGGAGATTTCTCCGATCGCGGGTGTTAACCCCTAACACGCCGCGGTCGCGCTGACCGCGGCGTGTCAGAGGCATTTAAATCTAATGGAAGTTGAATCGGACCCCCCCGCGGCGCTTACCGGGGGGGTCCGCTGCTCCGATCGCAGCCCCGGGACTGCCGGTGCCCGGGGCTGCGAGATCTTCCTCCGGAAGCCGGGTCCCTGCCTCCTGGCAGGACCCGGCTGTAAGACACTGGGCATGCGCAGCATGCTCAGTGTCTTACATTACACAGTGCAATACATCTGTATTGCACTGTGTAACCTGTAAAAAAGCTTGAACAAGTGATCAGAAGATCACTTGTTCAAGCTTAGATGTCATTACCTGTAAAAAAAAAGTAAAAATAAATAAATAAACGTTTTTTACAATAAAAATAAATAATAAAAGAAAGTGAAAGTCCCCCCAAACACCACATTTCCCTTTACACAAGTAATAAAGTATAAAAAACACTAAATCACGAAAAAACCCCACTTATTTGGTATCGCTGCGTCCGTAACAATCTGTACAATAAATCCTAATCATAATTGGACCCGCTCGGTGAACGTGGTAAAAAAAAAACCCCAAAAACTTGCCAAAAATTAAAACTTTTTATCAAATTGCTTTACAAAAAATGTTCTAAAAAGTGATCCGAAAAAGTTACAAGCACCAAAATGATACCAATAAAAAGAGCAACTTGTCACGCAAAAAATAAGCTTACAACCAGCTCCGTCAACTAAAAAATACTATAATTATGCCGCTATAAAAATGGCAATACTAAAACAAATGCAATTTTTTCTATTCTAGTTTTCCTTCAATAAAATTGGACAAATATAAATAAAACTATATAAATGAGGTATCACCGTAATCGTAGTGATCCGTAGAATAAAGATAATATATTATTGTTATGCTACAGTGAACACCCCCCCAAAAAATGCTAAAAATCCAAAACAAGAATTGATGATTTTATTTTCCTCCACACGTAAAAAGTTAATAAAATTGCTTCAATAAGCTAAAAACCCACTAAAATTAAGTTTTTTTACAGTGCATCTCGTCTCGCAAAAAATAAGCCCTAATTTGTCTAAATTGCTTAAAAAATAAATAAAGATTGTATAGCCTATTCCCAACGAGCGTTGTTATAGAATGGTGCGGCGGGTAGTGACTTTCCAACACCGGTCAGGGTAAGACGGCGGCTGTTCACTGATCGGGGTAAGACAGCGGCTGTTCCTGACAGCCATCCATCCTGCCCCATGGACCAGAAGGGCTACGTCCCCCCCACACACCCCCAGTTTATTATCGCTGCTATTGGCTCATCAATTCAGACAAGCCAATAGCAGCGAATTTACTTATGACGTCAGTAATACCGGTCACCATGTCTGTAGACACGGTGATCGGGGCAGGATGGCGGCTGTTCCTGACAGCCACCAATTTTGCCTTGCGGTCCAGAGGGGTTTTGTTGCCCCCCTCTGTCCATGTTTGTCGCTATTGGCTGGTCGATTTGGTCCAGCCAAAAGCAGCAATATTCGTCACAATGGGCATCGCTAAGGTGAATAAGAGCAACACTTGGCTATAATTTCCCTACTAAAACGAAGATATGGTACAAAAGCGCTGGCCGTGCACATTGTACAGATTACGCTGTACAACTCTTACGAGCTGTTCCAATGTGCAAGGCCTGCCGTATCATTTCTCCGTTTTCAAGAGGAAGGTATTAGGAAACTAATATTGGGACAAGAAGGACGCGGCCCCAGTATCTCTGGTTTAGATGTTCCTGTGTTTTGCTAGGACAGCATTTTCCCGGTGAATTCTGCTGCTTCTAATGGTAGGACTCAATAAAGAGTCTGTTCCAAAAGAGGAGTTAGGATGGACGCTACATACTAAGGATGGACACTATATACTACTAAGAGACCTGCGACAACTCCAGAGTGACAAAAGTTTAGTTGGTCCCCTGGTATATTCTACCTCCTTATACGCAACACATTCACAATTCACGCCCAAGCTGTTTGAATTAATTTCGGTAAAATGAATAATTGTAACAACTGTTAGGTCCCTTTGCTCCCTATACCCCTCCATTATTTCATAAGGGGCGCCACATAACGGGCACTGAACTTTCCAGAAATAATTGCAATTTCCATCTTGGACTCCATTGCACATCGTATTTGGAAACCACCTATATGTTCAAAATGCTCATTTCACCACGTGTATTACACTACACCACATATTACACCTTGCTATATTCCCCAAGGGGTGTACATTCAACAATTAGGGTCACTTTTCGGGTTTTCCTCTGTTTTGGTACCACTACGGCTCTCCAAATGTATCCTGACACATGTGAAGGATTTCTTGCAAATTTGGCCTCTAAAAGACAAACATCCCTCTTTTACTCTACTGTGCGCCCATAAAGCATTTTATATGCACATGTGGGGTACTTCTACACTCGGGAGAAATAGTTTTACACCTTTTTTGGGGTTATTTAATATATTATCCCTTGTGGCTTACAAAAATTAGCGGTAAAGTGACATTTATAGGAAAATTTTCACCTTTTTAATGTTTAGGGCCTAATTGGATCATTCACCTGTAGGGGCAAATACATATATTACACATTGCAAAATTCTCTAAGGGGTGTGCGTTCAAAAATTAGGGACACTTTTTGGATTCTTCTCTGTTTTATACCACTAGGGTTCTCCAAATGCATGTCAAACATTTCTGTCAAATTTGGCTTCTAAAAGGCAAACATCCCCCTTTCCTTTTACTGTGCGCCCATACAACATTTTATATACACGTGTGGGGTACTTCTACACTTGAGAGAAATAGGTTTACACATTTTGAGGGGTTATTACATTTTTTTATCCCTTGTGGCTATATAAAATTAGGAGTAAAATGACCTTTATAAGAAAATGTTCACCTTTTATCTATTTAAGTCCTAATTAAATCAAACACCTTTATGGACAAATACACATATTACACCTTGCTAAATTCTCTAAGGGGTGTGCTTTCCAAAATGGTGACACTTGTTGGGGTTCCGCTCTGTTTTGGTACCACTACGGCTCTCTAAATGCATCCTGACACATGTAAAGGATGCCTGTCAAATTTGGCTTCTAAAAGGCCAACGCCCCTCTTTCCCTTCTGAGCTTCACTGCGTACCCATACAACATTTTATTTGCATGTGTGGGGCAATTTTATACTTGGGAGAAATGCTAGTACACATTTTTTGGGGTTGTTTCATCTTTAATGCCTTATTGGATACAAAAATTAGCCGTAAAAGTGACTTTTTTGGGAAAATGTTCACCTTTTTCCTTTTAGGGACCTAATTGAAGCAAACACCTGTAGGGGAAAATACACGTATTACACCTTGCTGAATTCTCCAAAGGGTGCACTTTCCAAAATGGTGACACTTGTTGGGGTTCCCCTCTGTTTTGGTACCACTAGGGCTCTCCAAATGCATCCTGACACATGTAAAGGATGATTGTCAAATCTGGCTTCTAAAAGGCCAAAGCCCCTCATTCCCTTCTGAGCCCTACTGTGTACCCATACAACACTTTATATGCAAAAGTGGTGCAGTTCTGTGCTTAGGAGAAATAGTTTTACACATTTATGGGGTTGTTTCATCTTTTATCCCTTGTGTCTTACAAAAATTTGGGGTAAAAGTGACTTTTTTTGAGAAAATTTTCACCTTTTTTCCCTTTTGGGGCCTAATTGAATCAAACACCTGTTGGGGAAAATACACAAATTACACCTTGCTAAACTCTCCAAGGGGTGTACTTTCCAAAATGGTGTCTCATGTTGGGGCTTTCCTCTGTTTTGGTACCATTATGGCTTTCCAAATGCATCCTGACACATGAAAACTTTTTCAGCCATATTTGCCCTGCAAAAACGAAACAACGCTCTTTCCATTCCAAGTGCCCCCCTGTGCCCCTACAGCAGGGTACAGTGACAAAATGGGTAATGGCATGCTCAGGTGGAATTGCCCTAAACATTGTAAAATGCATTTTCCTTTTTAACCCATTGTGAAGGTGCAAATTTTAGTGTTCAATGAATTTATAGTAAGATAAAATTACATTTCTCTAATTTCACTTTCATTTATCTTTCACCCTCATGAAACACTAATAGGGTTAACAAAATTCCCAAAGGTTGTTTTGAATATTTTGAGGGGTGTAGTTTCTAAAATGGTGTCATTTGTGGGGGTTTTCTGTCATGTAGGCCTTATAAAATCACTTCTAACTAAATTGACCCTCCAAAAGTAGGTTTTGATGATTTTCGTGAAAATCTGAAAAATTGCACCTAAAGTTATAAGCCTCCTAACATCCAAAATAAAGGAAAAGATGTTTGAAAAATGATGCCAAGTTAAAGCAGACATATGGAAAATGTTAGTTATCAAGTTATTTTAGTGATATGACCAACTTTACAAAAAGTAGAAAATTTTGAATTTGGAAAACATTGTTTTTTTCAAAATTTTTGCCAAATTTCCATTTATTTCATAAATAAATACTAAATATATTGATTAAATTTCTCAACCAGCATGAAGTACAATGTGTCACGAAAAAACAATCTCAAAATCAACTGGATATGTTAAAGCGTTCCAAAGTTATAACCACTTAAATAGGCACATGTCAGATTTTAAAAAATGGGCCGTGTCAGGAAGGTGAAAAGTGGCTTCAGCGTTAAGGGGTTAAGGAAAACTGTCTGGGACTATCTTCCATCAGAGCAGTATCCCCACTCGACACACATTAAGCCACAGACCAATCCTGGAACCAGAGATTGCGGTAGAGGACCATGCGGTGGTGCTCAGTTAATAAACATAAAAGTCCATAAGCAACATGTAAAAGAAAGTAACGGCACTCACCCACTTGTTAGAAAAGTGCAATGCCCTTTATTCAGGTGAAGAAGCATAAAATCACATGCAGGGAGAAGCAAGCCTTGCCCTGCATGTGAATTTATGCTTCTTCACCTGAATAAAGGAGATTGCACTTTTCTAACAAGTGGGTGAGTGCTGTTACTTTCTTCTACATGTTGCCTATGGTGGTCCTGCCCATGGCTGTGTTCGCTCTGGTCCGTGGTCATCTCCTGCATGCATAAGGTCACTGGCTTGGTAATCACAAACAACCCTGAAGCGACTCTCCCATTCCTGTTTGACATGCTGGCATCCAAATATAAGAAGTTGCCTTCTTCAGACAGCCAAGACAGCCATCCCTACGAAAAGGCACTCTGATTATCCTCCACTGACATCTGAATGGTTAGCAGAAATCGTGATGACCCAAAGGATGGAGGAACTAATAGCTGCTGCCACTGGCAGTTGTTCTTAAAGAGGTTTGCTCATGAAAGAAAATTCTCACATTTCAAGTGTGGACCGGGACTCTCTAAGCAGACAATTCATGATCCCTCTGTGCTGTGAGATGCTGTGTGCTGATAATATGGTTAGATTATCAGGGTACAATGTTTATATACACTTTTATTTAGCTCCTGAACATTCACTAGTATATGACACTTGGAAAGAGAGATGAGACAGATCAGAGGTGTATAATGATCCGTTCTCAGCTCTATAATCACAGCTATAACATACATAGCTCTGCTCTACTCCTCTCTCCCTCTCCTCTAACTTGTAGATTTACTCTCCTCATGATGTTGCTGTTGTTTGCTGGAATAAAGTCTCCTTGTGTGTGTGTGTATCTGTGTGAGCTCATCCTGGAAAGGGTGGTGGCTAAAGGCAGAGAGCAGCTCAGCGCACCAGGTGTGGCTCACGCGATCTCTGTCAGCTACATAGAGATTAATGGAGCAGAACGGTCATGCGCGGCCATCTACTCCATTACTCTGAAGGAGCAACGATAGGATAGGGCCTAACTTCTGTTCGTGGGAAAGCCCTTTTAACTTCTACTGAATAGCAAGTGTCTGTGGGGTTGATGGACTCCCTTCAAAGTGTATCCTCCCTCCCCTCTGCGACTCTTCAGCTGTCTCCCACTCCTCGTTCCTTTCCAGACCTTCATGGTTCCCTGTTTTTCATTCCCATTTCTCTGCTCTTCACCCCTTTTGCCCTGATATTTTGTGCTTGTTCTTCTGACTACCGAAAATTGCTCAATACACTGTATTCCACTATGTAGCATGATATGACTTGTTTTATATGGCTACCCAGTTTCTTTAGCCTCATAAGGCGTCTTGTTATTGTTACACCTTGTCATGTCATTGCTTAATGTTTCTGTGTTAGTCCTAGTTAATACAATCCTTTTTGAATGTAACATTCTGCAATTTTCCTATACTGTCATTTGTTTAAGCAATTCTCCTTGGGCCACAGACATCACTTTTCAAAGACTTTTTAAATCCCTCACAGATTTGATGGCATGCTGTGGATTTTTAAATCTGCAATATTTCTATTTGCAGCAGTTAGCTCTTTGCAAAACATAGTAACATATGTAAATTTTAAGGAGATTCATGGAACAAGCCACTACAGAAATATTCTCCATAGTATAAAAGTAACCTTAGGTCCATATGAATTGTAGGCTTCTCACACTTAGAAATCATGAGTAAATATCAATGAGCTATTTATTAGAATGTGTATTCATCAAATGGGATTGTGAATTTAACAAAAATTTTGTTTTTCCTATTGAAACTGTGTTTTGCGAGAATTTATACTGTTTATATGACCTTTTTCTAAAGGGGTGTCACCTATGTTACAGTATTGTGAGCATGTAATTCTATGCATTTGCTTTATAATCTAAGGAAATTGTAATTTCCATCTATACTGAACTGTTCTTGGGTCTTAAACTGTAATATTCATACATCTGTAGTCAGTGAGAAAGATGACTGTATAATAGAAAAATAAACCAATAAAAAATATACTGCTAAAACAACAGTAACCGGAATATGAATTTCAAGTGAATATTGAGATTAAAATTGCTTGGTGATAGCATAGTCTAGAGTATCACAGCTCTTTCCTGAATTGCTATATTCAAGGGGATTGATTTTCTCCAGCATGGCCCAAGCTCTGAAAAGCCGTCATATGACTGCCACCCTGTGTTTTATTAGGCTACTGTTGTAGGAAGAAGGCTAGCGCTCCATCTTTAGAGGGAACAGCTCAAATCATCTATTATAATAGATTAGATTAGGCATTTGTGACCACATTACAGAACACAAATTCTTCTGGAACTTAGACATGTGTTGCCTTATAGAAACTTTAGTACATAGACCCAGTAAGAATAATTACATTTTGGGAACCGTTCTCCCGTGAAAGACCTATGAAACAATTATTGCCTGATCAATAGCCTAGAGAGGGAAAAAGCAGTAATCCCCACAATGTGCATTACACATTTCTAAATTGCAGTGTATTTTAGGTATTAAGATCTCCTTGAGTTGTAGATATCAGAAGAGCCTTGAACCTGCATCCTTTACTGTGTTGGAGGCGTTGCCTACATTAATCTTTGTCTGGGCAGTGTCTGCGAGCACTCACATATGTAATTTCTCCAGCTTGCTCTTTTCAGTTGCCCCCCATCACTCACTGTTCATGCTGTTTGCGTATCTCTTATATCAAGTTGCTCATATGATAAACATAAAGAATTTAATATGTTATAGGTTGAGAACAAAATAATTGGATTGGCTGATAATATGTATTCCTAATACTAAACTTGTGCAAATTGCAAATATTGTGCAGATTTAACTACTGCAAAGGTGCCTGAATGTCCTTCTGTGTTGCTAATTAAAACCAGGATAGTCCATGCCAAGGTGGGGTTGACTGATTTCCTCATTTTAATAATTTACTAGGTGCCTTGGATTTCTCTTTTTCCTCTTTTTTGTGACATTTCATCTCTTAGACTCTTTAGAAACTCCTTACATCCTTACATTGTGCTTGTTATATGATCCTGCTTGGCACTGAGGCCCAACTGAAGGAGAGAGGGGAGATATGCCAACATATGTTCATCAGCACATTTCAGGCTTTATTCCAAACGCCCAGCCAGAAGCCCTTTTAATGGGTAAAATTACAACAAGCAGTCCAGCCTTATGGCGTGGGGAATCCTGAGTGTGATCTAAGCCTCTACCATATACCATAGCCATGAAACCTGTTATGTAAGATAATAACATGCGTTTGAATATTACTTACCATAGTTACATTTTTGAAGGCCCTGCACCTAAAGGTAAATGAAAGCTCTAACTACCCTGATGCTGAAGTATCCAATTCACACCACTGATTGTTGGCCCTAATTCAGAATAGTTCATGCAATTCATTTACCCAATGGCAATATAAATGAAATATTTCTTTAATTATTTTTAGTCAGTTATCCATAAAGGAAACCTCTTAGCTTGTCACATGTAGGGCCTTTCAAGTGATGTGTCCTGCATCTTAAAGAAAATCAACCATTTGCTTTTATGCATTGTGAACCAAACATACCTTGAGAATGCTGTAGCTACACTGATGCAAAAATATATCTTGTATAATCCCTGAACTGAGTGGTTTTGCTGAAAAAAACTATTATAAAATTATTATAATGAGTCTCTGTCGCTCCTGTGGCTGCCACAGCGCTTCTCTTCTCACCCTGGTTATGCATTGCTCCAGAGAGCCTGTATTCACTGTGTTGTCCATGACAGGCAGAAGTAATCAATCGCTGCAGCATCCCCCAGTTGTTGTGCATTAATTATTCAGCTCAGGTTGATTAGTCCTGTCTGAACAGTTCAGGTAGTTCTTTTATGTATGGCAGCCAGTCTGCACCCAGCTTTCCCAAGGTCCTGAATATTATATTTGTTTTTTAAGCAAAACCAGTCAGTTCAGGGTTTAAAAAAGATATGTTTCTGCATCAGTGTCGCTACAGCATTCTCAATGTATGTTTGGTTCACAATGCAAAAAAACAAATGGTAGATTTCCTCAATATTGAGAAGGGCCTGATGGAAGTGGCATCCACAAACTCCTTTAAATAACTACCTAGTTCCATTACACCTTGCTGGTTCTGCAAGTCTCCTCAGCAGACCTTTTCTCTTTTACTGTATGTTATTACTTTGCTATTTTGTATATCTGACCTATGCTACATTTACTCAACCTCTCTCTAGTAATTTGCTTATGTGCCTTCACCTCCATCTTGGTTTTGACATGATTATGTCTGACTCTGCATGTTTGTCTATGTATGTTGTTTGTCCTGCGTTCTTGTGAGTAAGTTCTTCACCATGACTCTGTTACCATCCACTCTTCTCACAACCGTATCCAGGACATCTCCTGTTCATCTCCCATACACTGGGACTGGAAAACCCACCTGTTAAAGAGGACCTGTCACCCTTAAAAACGGCACTAGGAGCTGCTTACTAAAGTAAAGTACTAAAGTAAGCAGCTCCTTGTGCTACAACAGTCCCACTCACTCCATAGACCAGCGGTGCCTGCCATGCGTCTAAAACTACCCCCTTATGAATACGCAGGACTGCTTTGAGAGCGGTCCGGCATTTCTAGTGTACAGCGTGGCAATGTTTGTTAGCGTTATCAGAGGTTTCTGATAACGCAAACAGTTTAACACTGCTGGGACTGTTGTAGCACTAGGCACTGCTTACTTCAGTAAGCAGCTCCTAGTGCCCTTTTTGAGGATGCCAACACTTTCCTCGGCATCTGTCTTTTGTTCACTTGAGAAAGGGGTAGAACGACCTTGAATAAAATTTTTTACTATACTCACCTCTGTGTGCGCCATCCTTTTGGACCCCAACAATAGACCACATGTCATATTTAAAGGAAACCTACCACTTAAAAGTGGCAGTTTTTCACACAAATACATGGCACCAGCTCAGGGTGAGCTGGTGCCGGAACATATTTTCAGTATAATATTTAGTATAATAAAGCCAGTATGAAAGATTTTAATGTTAATATAACTTATATCTAGGCGCACTGCACTAGGGCACGGCGCACCATGCCTCCCTGGCACACTCGCGTCTGCGCAACTTTGCACGGGGAAACAGGCCGCGCTAAATTGCACAGGCACGAGTGTGCCAGAGAGCTCGGTGACGTCACCGGCTCTCCGGCACTTCAGAATCCGGCGCACGCACGGGCACTTGCATGGTGCGCCATGCCCTAGTGCAGTGCGCCGAGACAAAAGTTAACATAAAAATCTTTCATACTGCCTTTATTATACTAATGAAAATATGTTCCGGAACCAGCTCACCCTGAGCTGGTGCCATGTATCTGTGTGAAAAACTACCACTTTTAAGTGGTAGATTTCCTTTAAGGATTGCCTACACAATAACTGCACTGCTCTGCTCCCCCACCTTGTGTCTCCTCCTACCCTCCCAAATAGATTGTGAGCCCTCATGGGCAGGGTCCCCATTCCCTGATCACTGCTAATGGTGCATCACATAGAAAAAGAAATTAAAATTTTTCTGCATTTAAGCCACAGATTTTCTCAAAACAGCCATTGTTATGATGCATGACCCTTCACCTATGACATTGTATGTTTAATTTTTATGTGCCTGGGTAGCTGAGCTACTGCTAATACCAGGTCATTTTCTCAATATTTTTTCCATTGTATTCAATATGACATAAGAGACTGTAACATTTGATATATTCCTTGTTTAGGCTGGGGAGAAAAAATCACCTAAGGCCAAAAACACAAAATATAAACTGCTATGGGTTATCCAGCAGCAAAATTGCAGCCGCTAACCCACTGGGGTTATGATCCATGCATCTGACACTATAACAGCTATATAATAAGTCTATATAAAATATGCAACATCATTTGATTGCATGTATGTATGAAAGTAGAAGCTGTAAAATTGATGAACATTTGATGAATGTTGGCTGCACCCATTTAATTAGAAGGTTTTGGATGACTGACCCTTAATATGTATGGAGGTAGGAATGGATAACTACCTGGGACTAGAGGTGTCTGGCAGTAGCTTACCTCCCACTTACCATATAGAATACAAATACACCTTGTCAATCATATGGGGGAAGGAGGCATGGGGTCTTGAGGAAAAGTCATCAGATGAACCGATGCTGTCTCATAAGGTGTTATCCATAATAGGGCCTGAAATCTAGTTATTACAATATGTTGATTTGCTTGTGTCTTATTCAGATGTCAGAATGGCTGAGGCACAATCTGTCCATTTATTACAATAGGACTTATGGACATAAAATGGTTGGCCAGAACTTGCCTAAGCAGTGACAGTTGATCACTGAGATTTCTGCAATCAACTGATGACGTGATGTGACACATGAAGTTATGGGTGAGTTATCCCTTTATGTTAAAATTGGGGGCAACTAAACTTGTTATATACATTTTTATGACAAGTTCTATAATTAGGTCAAAGGTAATTGACCAGTCTGGACAATACAATGTACTGGTATCTTAAGATCTTTCCACAGTTATTTAAGAACTTTAATAAGTGTGATCTTATACTATACATGTACACTGCTACGAGTGGAGTCAAGTAAGGTAAAGAATCTGGAATATACCAGACTACATTTTGCTTAGACATGTTCAAGCTTTTGACAGACATTTGATTATTACCATTCCCTATGTTTCATAAGCCAAAAAATGACAACTTTTATTCATTTCTCCTGAAACATACACAAAGAGAATTGTTTACAGCTTTATTGCTTCCTCTTTGCAGCCGGCCAGATGAAAGCTTTAGCCCTGGGCTTGTTATTAGATACTCGCCAGTAATAGGGCCTCATTATGCTATAGAAACAACAGTGGTGAGCGGAGAATATTTTTATAGGGATTATGTTACATTAACGGCAGCTTTTTCCTATACTGGCGGAACCAGCAATAGGATCAAATGAATATGTGCATAGCATTTTACAACGACTTGGGCAGGATACATAACTAGAATGACACTGTGATAATGTCTAAACAGCTCTTCCCTCTTAGGGAAACCGGGGAAATTATGTGCATATTTTTTGGTCCTCAGGGCACCTAATGACAAGAACAGATATGCAGGTGCTTATAGTGTTTCTTGAATAATTTTCATGCTTGTTTGCAAATACTCCTGTTGTGCTACAGATAATTCATTGCATATTTCAGTAATGCTGGCTTTGGGAAACCACATACTAGCGAACACAGAGACCTATTATTACTTGACTGGGTTACTGTGTCAGTGCGCACTGGAGATGTTTGATAACATTTTGTAATACGGTGATGAAATTCAGCACTGGGGCCTTTTTCCCATCTCTCCCCTCTCTCTTTTTTTCAGTTCAGTGAAAATTTAATGCAGATGGGATTACTGCCTGGGTGTCTGGCTGCCAAGTCACACTGACCCACTTTTATATTTTAATCCCTGTGGTGATTCAGTCTTTTTTTTATATCATTTTTATGAATATGTTTATGTAATACAGAAAGGACTCGCATGAATTATTATAGACATGTTAGATGAATACATCCAATCTGCCTACATCATCCAGCCATATAAAAAGTGTTCTGCCTGTAATGAATGCTTCTTTTAATGCAGGTGTTTATACTGCCCCATGGACGTCTCTGTTCACTGCTGTGAACCCTGCTTTCCCAGCCTGATTACCCTGACGTTATTCCTATTATTCATGCTAGAGTGCAATCCGGCGGCCTATATAAATACATATCTTTTCAGATTGCTGGAAAAGGTAATTCTGGAATGAAAGGTTTTAGATTTTAAGTAGACCTTAGACACATTTAAACTCTTAAGCGCCAGAGAGATTTGTAATATATTGTACACTGAGGTATGGTCTGACTTTGGGACTGTCTAATTTACTTTTAAGGCAAAGTTTAAAATTGCCACTTGCCAGGATATCTGTGATTATCCTACATATATGTCTATTTATACATAGGCTCCATAAAAATGGGTCCGGAAGAAGGCAAATCTGTCTGCTAAGTGTTCCCAAAAGTCGATAGGGGGCCGTAAATAATTTCCACATTAATTCTTTAGTGACAAATATTATGGAATTAGTTATTGCAAAATTTTACTACGCTACTTAGTAATGCATCCTGGAAATACATGTTGGAAATTACTCAAAATGCCAATACTCATTGAGGATAGAAAAAAATATCCACATGGAATTAACTTACTTTAAATTAAATTGGTATTTCAGAACAGATCTTTTTTACGACAGGTAATCAGAGGTTTAAACACCAGGCACTGCGACTGAGGTCATGGAAGTACAGAAGCTAGGCAATATACACTGGGTATAATAAGTTTGCAGCCCCCTTTAAATTTTTCACTCTGTTTCATTGCAACCAATTGGTAAGATCAAAAAAGTTCCTCTTTTTTTGCTGATTAATGTACACAGAAATGTAGATATTTCTGCTAATTTATTCAACAAAAAACTTAGATATCACATGGTCATAAGTATTCAGACCCTTTGCTGTGACACTCATATTTAACGGATGTGCTGTCCATTTCCTTCTGATCCTCCTTGAGATGGTTCTACTCCCTCATTGGAGTCTAGCTTTGTTTAATTAAACTGATTGGACTTGATCTAAGGAATTGCCCAAGGAGCTCAGAGACAGAACTGTTGCAAGTCACTGATCTAGCCAAGGTTACAAAAGAATTTCTGCAGTACTCAAGGTTCCTAACAGCTCAGTGGCCTTTATAATCCTTAAATGGAAGACGTTTGAAACAACCAAAACTCTTCCTCGACCTGGATGTCTAGCCAACCTAAGCAATCACCAGAGAAGGCCATGGTGAGAGAGGTAAAGATGAACCCCAAGATCACTGTGGCTGAGCTCCAGAGATGTAGTAGGGAGATGGGAGAAAATTCCATAAAGTCAACTATCACTGCAGCCTCCACCAGTCCAGGCTTCATGGCAGAGTGTGCCAATGGAAGCCTCTCCTCAGTGCACGAAATAGTGAACAAGCCTGCATACAGTTGCATAAGTAACTGGGGATAGGGTTGAATTTCAATCATGACCGTTGTCATAGCTTGAGTTGTAGAACACATTGGGAGTCATTTACTTACCCGGTCCTGTTGCGATCCAGCGGCGCTTTCTCCGACGAGGATTCGGGTCTTCCGGCGATTCACTAAGGTCTTGCGGCCGATTTCGCTGCTGCGCTGAAGTCCGCCGAGGTCCGCTAGAGTTAACCAACCTATTCCCGGTGCATGTGAGTGATCGATTTTGCGACACAATTAGTTTTTTAAATTCCCCGTTTTTTCTGAATCTATCGGGTTTTCCGATGGCCACGCCCCCCGATTTCTGTCGCGTAAAAGCTGGCGCACATGCGCCACAATCCGATTGTGTGCGCCCAAATCCCGGCGCAATTCGGTGCAAATCGGAAAAATTCTGGAAAACTGGCGGAAAAAAGCAATTCGGACCCTTAATAAATGTGCCCCACTATCTTAACCCAAACCTCACAAATACAACACCACTGTAAAGCTTGTACTGTTAATTATATTTCCTTAAAATATAGAAAATAGCTGAATATCCATAGTAACTACAGAGATAGATGAATAAATAAATAGATAAGAAGTTGGATAGATAAAAATTACAGACACAGACAAAGATAGGAAAATAGATATAAGATACAGGGCTAGTCAGTGCAGTTACATGTGACCCCATGACATACATGCTTCTGCTCCAGCTCCCCCAATAATTTACCCCTTCCAATTCCTTTTATCAAGCATGACCTTCAAGAAGCCTTATGACATGATGTTGAATTAAAACCAAACCAGTATATTTATTCCATAAGGGACAGTTTCCCAGCTGTTGACAGTGCTGTTTTGACCTGGTTCTCTTCAGTACTAGGGTCGGGAATTAAGAGTTCCACTTACAGAGACTGCCAATTAAGACCACCTTCTAGGTGTGTGGAGACTTATAACCATTGACCCTCCACTAGGGGATTGAGGGAAAAGATGGAAATAAGTTTTCCAGGATGGGATAGGAAAAACCACACCTCTTTTATCTTCCTTGTAAGGCAGCTCCCTTGACATCAAGTATGACCCTCAGGAAGCCTTATGACATGATTCCAGGATGGCATAGGGAAAACCACACCTTTTTTAGCTACATTGTAAGGCAGCCCCCTTGAAGTCAATTATGACCTTTAGGATGACACTCATCCAACTCATATTATGGTAACTATAAACATGTTTATTAAGATGGCCAAGGAAAGAACAGATATTAGGACTTTTGGGAAGCCTTTATGAATGCATCCCTTTACAGGTCAAAAAAGTGAACCCTATAATAAATCCTCTTACATGAGGTTGAATGTGATAATGAAAATGAGTGAATGTGATAATGAAATGAGAGGCAGCCAGCAGTGCCCCTTCACCAACTACACTAATTTCTTTCTGACTCTGGTTAGGGAAAGATACTGGGGCACATTTACTTACCCCGTCCCCGGAGTTCACCAAAAGTGCATTGTCTGACAATGATGCACTGTGTTCATTAAGCTCGTTAAGCCCGATATCTTCCATGTGTTGCCTCCTCCCTCAGGTCCGACAGAATTCATCATCTTTTAAATGATGCATGGATTTGACGCAATTTGAAAGTGAAATCCCGCACTCAGTCCCCCTAATTTGTGTTGCATGGAAGCCAACGCAGCTGCGCCAAAAAACAATCATAATGCACCAAAATCCCAGCGCATACACCTGTTAAATACCTGTCCAACACGTGCAATTCCCAAAAAAGTAGAATAGTCCGACAAAAGTGTGCTCCCCGACCCTTAGTAAATGAGCCCCACTGTGTGCAGGGAGAGAATAGACTATAGGAACAGTAAAAGGATAAGAAGGGATAGTCTTACTGGCTGGGTGTGTACTGACCTGTGTGTGATTAATCATATATTGGGTCATGAGGACATGATATTTGGAGTCTATATACCAGCTGCCATTTGCTGTATTCTGTGCGCTGTGCCCTGGTGCAGTATTATAATTAAGTATCTCACTGTTTTTTATGCATGTTGCAACAATTGCAGATTTTTCAGAGGTCACAGTGCCCATATTTAGTGTTAAATACTCTACATTATCGCCCTTTATATAGATGCTCACCGTGGTCTAATGGTGGCTGCGTGACTGTTGGTGTAATGGGGGCTGCACAACTATTGGGTACTGGCTCCGGCGTGATTATTGACTACCAGGGTTGTGTGACTAGTGGTTTCTTGGGGTTCGGTGCATTTTTTACTACCAGAAAGAACCAGGATATGAAAATATACACCCACCCAGTGCATAAAATAGCGATTTTATAATAAAAATAAATAGATGTAATAAATAAATTTGGAACTGATTAAATCAAACTTAGGGAAAAAAAATTGTTGAATCAAATAAAATTTATGAAATGTTCGTTCATCTCTAAACAACACTATGAAATTTCTACCTTAGAATTGTGTCAATAACTTTATTTAATACATTATAGATAGTGGACCTATCTCTGTTCATTTTATTTTCCACCAGAACTCCCCTGTTCGTCTCAGTCCAGTGAGAGCAGTGCACTTGGATTAAACCTGCATTGACAATGATTTTTCTCTCTTTTTTTTGTATTTTTTATCTTTGTTTTGCACACCAATTTATTCCCCCAGAATATTTTGATAAGCAGCTGTATACAAGGCACAGGAATTAAACAAGTCAGAGATATCCCCTTTGAAATGCTTCAGGACGTCTCCTGGTTTACAATATCTAAATCTGCTCTCTTTCCTTTCACAGTGACTGGAACATTACATTTAATGGTAGTGAAGGATAAGGCATTTTTTCCAACGGTGGTAATGAGAGACGGCGTATAGGTCATGAGATCATTGTAACAGTGATCATATAATTCTGGAGGAAGAAAATGACATCATTATCACAGGTACAGGGAGAAATGGCACTTTGATGTATGACAAATACACAGGGGATGTTATTTCTTTTCATAGATTTTAACCATTTCATACGTTTGCATTTAAGAAGTTTCCAAATCAGCCTTAAAGTTGCTCTAAAATAAGTAAAATACATTTATTTGACATTTATCCACTATCCGGGTCCACCTGCTGAGGTGATGTTCTCCTCTGCAGCCATAAGCTAACCCTGATGTAACCTCTAGGCTAACCTAGACAAGACTACTACTGTAATTCATTGATACAATGGGGGATATTTTCTCTTTTCTCTTTCTAGTTTACCTGTCTGCCTTGATCCTTTACTGTCTTGTTTATTATTCTAATTTGTCTTAGGCCTCATGCACAGTGCGGGAACCCAGGTGTAGCACGTGGCTCTTTGCAGAAGAGTGTCGGGGTGAGTGCTCCTCACCCCTCCACAGTGGCCCATATGTATTAAATGGCACAGCCAGTTTTCTATCCTACTTTGCACTGAAATAGTGAAATAGTTGGGGGTTTGGACATGTATTTAAGAAATGTCTGTGCCAGTTTTGTGTTGCTGCTGTACTGCATCAGATAAGTCAGAAAAAATGGCCACCTAAAAGGATGTGTTAGTGCTTAGTCAGAGTTTGTGTCACAATTAAGGGCAGCACGGTGGCTGAGTGAGTAGCACTTCTGCCTTGCAGCGCTGGGGTCCTGGGTTCAAATCCCACCCAGGTCAACATCTGCAAAGAGTTTATATGTTCTCTCCGTGTTTGCATGGTTTTCCTCTAGGTACTCCGGTTTCCTCCCACACTCCAAAACATACTGTGAGGTTGTTTAGATTGTGAGCCCCATGGGGGCAGGGACCAATTTGACATGCTTTGTGCAGCGCTGCATATTAAAGGTGCACCAGAACAAAAAGGCGCACACAATTTCCGAGGAGTGCAGGTTGCTCCTGATAAGTGAAGCGCTGTACACATTTGTGAGGGAGTTAAACCCTCGCGGTTCACCTCACTTTTGATAACTATGGGAGAGTGTGGTCACCACATTGGGACATGTCCTAAAGCTTGGCGTTTAATGGGGGTAAATGCTCAGCTTTTTATGCAAACTGCCCATCCTTCCTTCTTCCTCAACCTTAAATTAGACCTGTGCCCGTTAGTCTAACATTGTTGCCTGGTGTAGAGGATTTTACTTTAAAAAAAAAAGCCACATATTTTTTGTGCAAAAAGTTTTGCAAAAGTTATAACACAAGTTCTTCACTGTTACTTTAGAGGTTGTAAAAGTGTGGGAACAGCATTACATATTTGGTGGACATCCCCACACCTCTCAGTAGCCCAGGTCAAGGCCAGGGTATACCAAGATGCTTAACTACCGGAAAATCTCAGCTATACGGGATGACAAAATGGAAGTCTTTACCAGAACTTGGCAACCTTGGATTAATTACATACAATTGATGAATCCGGCAGGAGTTAGAGATCGACCTAATGTGGTTACCCCTCGCCGATGTTCACTTTAAAGATTGAGGTAGTTTCGACATCTTAATGCCATATTTATACCCCTACCCTTATCCTCCCTTGTGTCCTCCTATTATTTTTCTGTCTGTCTGTGTCATAACTAGTGTCATTCTGACTATCCATCATGAAGTCATTACCTTCATACTCATTTTTGATTTTAAACTATACATGTTGGATCTCATGTTCTGTGGTGAACACACAGATCATCTACTTCCTCTTATGACCCCTGTGTGGGCTATACAGGTGTGCTGTGCTTGTGATTGTGTGCTCCACTGCTTTCTCTTTTTTATTATTTGCATATCGTTATCTTGTTGCATACCCCCTGCAGAGGGAACCCTGGCCAGTTGTGCCCTAATATAATTTTTCTGCATTCACTTAATTAAAACTGTTGAAACTAAAAAGTTGCGAAGTTGGTTTTCCAGTTTCTTCCTGTCAACTTCACCAACTGAGACTAGAAAAGCTTTTTAAAAAGTTGCATAAAGTCAATAACGAACATGCAACAAAATATCTGTAATTTTAAGATAAATACAGCGAGTCCTGCATGGCCTTGTACACCACGAGTCGGAGTGCAAATAAAGAAAAGTCACAAAATAATAAGCAAATTCACAATTGCACAAAGTTAAGATTTATAATGATATAGAAAAATCATAATGAATAAAAAAATCTAAATCTGAAACTTATAAAAAAGCCATGGCATTTGATGGAGTTTAATCGTATATTCCGCCCAATTTCAACCTTGGTACCATATAATTTTTAATACCCTAACTCTAACCCTAATTGTCAAGCCTGAATCATTATATTATTGTATTGTTCCCTAATAGCATGGAAAGACCGCAGCCACTCAAATGTGACTTCTATGATCTCATTGAGTGGATAAAAGACTGGGAAGGGTAAGGATTTATTTACTAAAATTCTAAGGTCTATCTTGTGTAACGTATCCTAGATTTTTCTAGCGTACATATTGCATCTATATTGTTTATTACATTGCAATGTAGTGTGCATTATTTGTAGAAAGTATCTGTATCCATGTAATTAATATTAGAGAAAGCAAGTTCATAATATCTTAACAAAACACTAGAAGTCAGTGGACAATAAAGACACCATTCACAATAAGTGCAGAGGTTGCAATACATCAACATTGTGAAGATTGTGGCTAGCTCTCTAAAAGACCTAAGGAGACCAGGCGGATGACCTTTTTTGCAGTTTATTTTAAATGAGCTACAACATTTGCAGATTTTTTACTAAACTGCCCTTGGAAGCTGCCCATTAGTAAGTTGATACGGCTTCATAACCCAAGGGTCAGAATTTTTTAGGTTGATTACAGAACAGACTGTGCAAATTATCCATTTTATTTCCTTTTTACTCATCTCTAGGAGTATCCTTGTCAGGTATGGGGTCACATAATGCTAACATAGACTTTCTTTTCTGGTTGCTAGTTTTGTGGCATATTTCTCTTTCATCCTCTATAAGTAAAACTATGGAAAGATGAAATGCAAAAAATTATCAAAGGAGACTTTGTTTGACAGCCCAGTACTAGAAAAAAGTTAACATTTAGTAAAAATAAACATAAACCTTAGATCTGCCACATCTTGAAATTTTGTATAAGCATCTTATTCTTAAAATAATCCTTAGATGAGGAAAACCATCACCGATACTTTAACAAGTGGTTTTAGACCTAATTAGAAGTGACCTACATCGCGATGAGGAAAACCACATCGGGACGATTAGGAGGTCACAAAACTGATTATAGCTTGGGATCTGCTGCTGAATTTTACAGTTTGTCCCTTTCAGATGGAGGCTTTTTATGTAGGGCATTTTTTTTCCCAGTCTGCGGGTGAACCACATCCTCTTGTGTTGCTTGGCAGTTGCATTAGAACTTCTTGACTCTTCTATGAAGTTAGAGGAGTTAAAATATTTTTAATGGCTAAGCAAAATCATTCTGACCCTGTCGACACCTCTAACCACGTCATGCCTTGTGGTAAGCCGGTGTCACTGCCATTAAAGAATATCTTTGAAAACAGTGAGACATTAAGACCCCTATAAACATTAAAACCAGCAAACATACTGGACTATGGACATATGTAGCAAAAAAGGTTTTTATGCTAATAAATACAGGATTCATTAGACATTTTTCCAAATCTCTACAGAATAGGATCATTGTCAAAATTTATTAGGGCCCTGCTCATAAGAGCTTACAATCTCCAATAGACCTTAATGGAAAGTGGCTAGGCATGGGCAGCAAACTCTCCACTCAGCTCTGCTTTGTGAAAGTGGACAGTGTACCCCCATTCTTGAGATGCAGATTCCAGAGGTATGTCCCCCAAGTACCATGTATTTATGACATATCTTATGGATAAATAGCAAAGATGAGAGTATCCACTTAAGTCCCGCTGCAGAATGTCTGCAGGATTAATTCTGCCCACAGAACAAACCAACCAAAATTTTAGGCTATGTGTTCCTAGCAGGAGACTTGCTTAATTTAGCTGACCCATATAAGATTGTGCAGATGGCTCTAGTTGTTTCCTCATCTGACATGCACCACCATGGTCACTTTCTCTCCTTCTGGTCGGAGAGGTCTTTATGCCTGAGGAGTATGCAAACAGTGAAGCTACAGCGGCTGACCTAGAGACCATTTGTCAATCTGGCCCTGGCAGTACATATCTGCTAATATCTTTTGTCCGGTCAGTAAAGGTCGGCCCTCTCTACCTGTATGGACCTCTTGCATGATGGACCCCATAGCAACCACGTGGTCTGAATGGTGTGCATGGCATATAAATAGAATATTTTCTGTACTGTAGTATTTGCACCAAAAATGGTGTCTTTGTCAATTTGCTTCCTGCTTGCCACTGAAAAAGCATGAAGGCATTAATGAGGGGCAATGCAGAACTTGTGCACAGAGATAAGCTGAAAGCTATGCCAGTCCTGCACACCTGCTGTTCCAAAATTATTTAGAGGCTGGATGCTCTTAATAATTCTGGTGATTCTGTTGCCAATGGGACAAGTGATAAAGACAGGCATGAAAAAAAAATCTCATTGAATAATGTGCAGAAAATGTTAACTTTGGAGTTCCTTCCCCCCGAAAAGCCTTTTAGTGAATGACAGGTCAACAGGACTTACGGTACTAGGTTGATAAAAAGTTCTATATGAACAGTCTATTTTAAATAGATCTGTGATTATCATAAATCAGTTGCAGATCAGGTTCATTATTACAATATCAAAAGTGTTGTACAATTATCGAAACATCTTTCTGTCATTTCTTTAAGAAAATCTTCATACTTGATACAATGAGTGTTTGATGTCCTTTTGGGGAAATCATGGAAAGTATAAAGCTTTAGGGAAATTGCTTAGATGTCATGCACAAGAGAACTGTGTATCACACAGGACAATACTCTTGAGGTTACGGACTGATAGGGCAACTAAAATGTGAGCCCCGTGAGCTATTTTTATAAATGATAAATGAAGGAACAGATGTGAAGAGAATCTTTTTAAAATGACACAAGGGAAGGAACAGTCTAAGGAATAGTTCTGGACCCATACACAAGGGATTGCTGTACTGGGGAATGATTATGAAGTTATCGTTTTGATTTTCATGTTATTCCAATAAAGTAAAATTAAGCTTTGAATCTGCTGAGATATAATATATCAAATATACTGGATGCATATATACATACATTGGGGGTCATTTACTAAGGGTCCGATTCGCTTTTTCCCGGCGTGTTACCCAAATATTTTCGATTTGCGCCAATTTTACCTGAATTGTCCTGGGATTTTGGCGCACGCGATCGGATTGTGGCGCATCGGCGCCGACAGGCATGCGACGGAAATCGGGGGGCGTGGCCGAACAAAACCCGACGGATTCAGAAATATCGCCGCATTTAAAAAAAAAAAAAATGTGTCGCGAAAATTGCACTTACCTTCACACATCCCGGCTCGGTGTATTCCAGTGCGTTACGATGCTCTTCAGCGCAGCAGCGCCACCTGGTGGACGTCGGAGGAACTACCTTAATAAATCCCAGCCGGACCAGAATCCACCGCAGAGAACGTGCCGCTGGATCGCGAATGGGCTGGGGAAGTAAATCTGCCCCATTGTGTTTTTTTCTAGTATTATATCGTAAGTATGGGGAGATTCATCAATCTGCCTGCACCATAATTCTGGAGTAGTTTGCACCTGGAATGCTTTATTTAAGAGTTTTAGGACTCTGATATTGCCGTTGTTTTTCACATCTGTGGTTCAATGATTTCCACAGATGCCTCACCAAGCCATTGATTTCTATGGGTGTTTTCACATTGGCTTTTTTTTCAGTGATACATCGTTCATGGAAAAAATTCTGAAACATGTCCTAATTTTTTCATGGATGTGGATCACGGAAGGTATAGAAGTCTATGGGGGTCATTTATCTTTTGTTTTGGCTAGTTTTTGCTTTTGCTTCTTTGGTAATGTATAAATTTCACTTTTTCCTTGTGTTAAATGTTTTTTTTTTCAGATCTCTTTTTGAGACATTTGTTATAAATGTCTCAAAAATGTTGCACAAATGTCTCAAGTCACTTCTTTCCATTTTCTACGTTTTCTTTAAGTATGGTTTTGTTTGGAGTTATTTGGGCCAAAAAAAAAGTCGCTAATTTTAGACAATTTTAAATCATAAATGCCATATGCAACATTTAGCACTTCTAGAATACAAGATAAATGTGTCTTACTGATGAAAAATAAATGTCCGGCGGACATTTAAAAATGTCCCCAGAAAGGCGCAAAATTTCCAATGTGGCCAAAAATGTCTTAAAAAGACAGAAAAAACAGGAAGAAAAAGAAAGATTAATGACCCCCTATGGGTCTCTAAAATAATAGTGCAAAGAACATGCAACGGAAGTGCAGCACCTACGCCGAAACACCTATGTGAAACTAGCCTTAGACCTTTTTAGGCAGTTTTCTGACTAGACTGAAAAGGAGTATGACCTCGGGAAAGGGGACATGGTTTAGCCTGGGTGCCAAAAAAATCTTTACATCAGAGAATTCAGTGTTAAACTAGACTAACTAGTAGCTGGTCTAAAGGAGACTTAACAGTCTTAAGCTACTCCAGATATATCATCCAATTCTGCACTAGTCTATTTACCCACATTTTGATAAATCTCCACCAGTGTGGCCCTAGTCATATAAATATCTCATTATTTTCAGGTAAGGATTACCACATTCTATTCAAGTTCACCTAATTACTGCATTTGCTTACATATGTTGCTTTGTAGAAGAGCCAAACCTCACTATACTACACTTATACAAGACCACCCAGGCTGTATCACTAACATCTGGATGAAAATTGATACTTTGCAAAGGAAAGAGGACTGTCGATTGCTCACAGTAACAATCAATACAATTCACTATTTTCAGGCATATTTCTGTCTTTCTGTCATTTTTTAGAGAAATTTTCACAATTGATTAACCCCATAAGGACCAAGCCACTGTAGGGCTTTTGGAGCAAGCCCGATTTTTAAATTTGCTTTGTGTCACTATAAGTGGTTATAACCTTTAAATGCTTTAACATATCCAGGTAATTTTGAGAATGTTTTCTCGTCACACATTGTACTTAAAAATAGTGGAAACATTAAGATTATATGTTTTGCGTTTGGTTATGAAAAAGATGGAAATTTGGCAAAGATTTTGAAAAATTATTAATTTTCAAAGTTGTAAATTTTTTTGCTTTTCAGGCAGATAGTCAAAACAACCAAAAAAACATTCCTCAAAAGTCCGCTTTATGTTGGCAAATTTTCTTTGCATCCTCTCATTTCTCTAGGATGTTTTTGGGCCTTGAATTATGGTGCAATTTTAATAAAAATTGCCAAACCCTATATTTCAGGGACCTGCTCAAATTTCAAGTGTTTTTGAGAGACATAAATAATAGTAAAACACCATTAATTAACCCATTTTACAAACTATACCCCTCAATCTATGAAAAACCAACTTCAAGAAGTTTGTTAACCCTTTGGGTGTTTCACAGGGGTTAAAACAAAATGGAGGTGGAATTTGTAATTATTTTAGACAATGCATTAATTTTGGACCAAAAATTAAACATTTACAATGAATTAAATGACGAAAAGCTCTACAAAGTTTGATACCCAATTTCTCCTGAATATGCCAATATCCTATTTACTTTCAGTGTGGCAAACTCAATCCAGTGCTACTTTTAACCTTTTTTATCAAATAAAATATCTTTATACAAATGTAAAACATATATTGACTATGCATATGTCAGGGAAGCATTGCGTATGGATTAGGGTTCAGTATTATTAAACCTTCCCTGCAAGCATTTTACCCTGGGACTGTAACAGCAATGCATCTTACATCCACACCACAAGCATCCAGACTGCGTCAGGGAATCTGGAACAGTCTCTGTAAAGGCAACCTTAATAGTTTTTTATTAGAGATGAGCGAACATGCTCGTCCGAGCTTGATGCTCGGTCGAGCATTAGGGTACTCGAAACTGCTCGTTACTCGGACGAATACTTCGCCCGCTCGAGAAAATGGCAGCTCCCGCCGTTTTGCTTTTTGGCGGCCAGAAACAGAGCCAATCACAAGCCAGGAGACTCTGCACTCCACCCAGCATGACGTGGTACCCTTACACGTCGATAGCAGTGGTTGGCTGGCCAGATCAGGTGACCCTGGGATAGACTAGCCGCTGGCCGCGCTGCTCGGATCATTCTGTCTCTGGATGCCGCTAGGGAGAGAGCTGCTGCTGGTCAGGGAAAGCGTTAGGGTGTTCTATTAGCTTACTGTTAGGCAGGAGTGATTCTCAAAGAACCCAACAGCCCTTCTTAGGGCTACAATAACGTTCTACTTTTTTTATTTTAATTTGCATCTTTTACCATTTTGTGAGGAATTAGCAGGGGGACTTGCTACCGTTGTGTTTAGCTCTTAGTGGCACACATATCCATAGCAAAGACCGAAGTGGCAAAATTCAGTAGGGGTTGGATTTCTATTAGGCAATAACTCAGTGTCATCTCATCTGGCATAGTAGTGTGCTTCCTTTGATACTTGGCTAGAAAATAGCCATAGGAGAATACAAACAGCTTCTTGAAGCCTACAGTAGCGTTCTATATATTTGATTTCTGGTTGATCTGCTGGTGGCTGTAGTTTCTGCAGTGCATGTACTTGCCAATTCTGAGCAATTTGTAGTGAGACTTGCGACCGCTGTGTTCTGCGCTTAGTGGCGCACATATCCATAGCAAAGGCCGAAGTGGCAAAATTCAGTAGGGGTTGGATTTCTATTAGGCAATAACTCAGTGTCATCTCATCTGGCATAGTAGTGTGCTTCCTTTGATACTTGGCTAGAAAATAGCCATAGGAGAATACAAACAGCTTCTTGAAGCCTACAGTAGCGTTCTATATATTTGATTTCTGGTTGATCTGCTGGTGGCTGTAGTTTCTGCAGTGCATGTACTTGCCAATTCTGAGCAATTTGTAGTGAGACTTGCGACCGCTGTGTTCTGCGCTTAGTGGCGCACATATCCATAGCAAAGGCCGAAGTGGCAAAATTCAGTAGGGGTTGGATTTCTATTAGGCAATAACTCAGTGTCATCTCATCTGGCATAGTAGTGTGCTTCCTTTGATACTTGGCTAGAAAATAGCCATAGGAGAATACAAACAGCTTCTTGAAGCCTACAGTAGCGTTCTATATATTTGATTTCTGGTTGATCTGCTGGTGGCTGTAGTTTCTGCAGTGCATGTACTTGCCAATTCTGAGCAATTTGTAGTGAGACTTGCGACCGCTGTGTTCTGCGCTTAGTGGCGCACATATCCATAGCAAAGGCCGAAGTGGCAAAATTCAGTAGGGGTTGGATTTCTATTAGGCAATAACTCAGTGTCATCTCATCTGGCATAGTAGTGTGCTTCCTTTGATACTTGGCTAGAAAATAGCCATAGGAGAATACAAACAGCTTCTTGAAGCCTACAGTAGCGTTCTATATATTTGATTTCTGGTTGATCTGCTGGTGGCTGTAGTTTCTGCAGTGCATGTACTTGCCAATTCTGAGCAATTTGTAGTGAGACTTGCGACCGCTGTGTTCTGCGCTTAGTGGCGCACATATCCATAGCAAAGGCCGAAGTGGCAAAATTCAGTAGGGGTTGGATTTCTATTAGGCAATAACTCAGTGTCATCTCATCTGGCATAGTAGTGTGCTTCCTTTGATACTTGGCTAGAAAATAGCCATAGCAATAGGATAGGATTGTTTGGTTTTAAAAACTCAAAAAAAAACAAAAAACACACAAAAAAAAAAAACACACAAAAAAACACCAAAAAAAAAAAAAAGAAGTAAAAAAAAAAAAAAAGTTATAACTCTCATTTTAAAAATGTTTAACCCGAGGGCTAGGGGTAGAGGACGAGGGCGGGGACGTGGGCGTCCAACTACTGCAGGGGTCAGAGGCCGTGGTCCTGGGCGGGGTGAGACACCACCTGCTGATGAGGGAGCAGGGGAACGCCGCAGAGCTACACTCCCTAGGTTCATGTCTGAAGTTACTGGGACTCGTGGTAGAGCACTGTTGAGGCCAGAACAGTGCGAACAGGTGATGTCGTGGATTGCTGACAATGCTTCGAGCAATTTGTCCACCACCAGTCAGTCTTCCACGCAGTCCACCCATGTCACCGAAATCCCCACTCCTCCAGCTCCTGCACCTCAGCCTCCTCCCCCCCAGTCTGCCCCCTCCCAGGAAAATTTGGCATTTGAACCGGCATACTCTGAGGAACTGTTTTCTGGACCCTTCCCACAGTCACAAACCACTTGTCCGGTTGCTGCTGAGCAATTTTCCGATGCCCAGGTTTTCCACCAGTCACAGTCTGTGGGTGATGATGACCTTCTTGACGTAGTGGAAGTGTGTAAAGAGGTGTCCGACGATGAGGAGACACGGTTGTCAGACAGTGGGGAAGTTGTTGTCAGGGCAGGAAGTCCGAGGGGGGAGCAGACTGAGGGATCGGAGGATGATGAGGTGACAGACCCAAGCTGGGTTGAGAGGCCGGGTGAACACAGTGCTTCTGAGACGGAGGAGAGTCCTCGACCTGAACAGGTTGGAAGAGGCAGTGGTGGGGCCAGACGGAGAGGCAGGGCCAGAGCTGGTGCATCAGCGCCACTGTCAACTAGTGAAGCTCCCGTGGTGAGGGCTCTTGCGGCGAGGGCTAGATCTTCAGAAGTGTGGAGGTTCTTTAAGGAAACACCGGATGACCGACGGACTGTGGTGTGCAACATTTGCCAAACCAGGCTCAGCAGGGGTTCCACCACTACTAGCTTAACTACCACCAGTATGCGCAGGCATATGAATGCTAAGCACCCCACTCAGTGGCAACAAGCCCGTTCACCTCCGGCCGTGCACACCACTGCTCCTTCCCCTGTGTCAGCTGCTAGTCAGCCCCCTGCCCAGGACCCTGGCACAAAAACCCCATCGTCGCCTCCACGATCCTCCACAGCATCCACCAGCGTTCAGCTCTCCATACCCCAGACGCTGGAGCGGAAACGCAAATATAGTGCAACCCACCCGCACGCCCAAGCCCTTAATGTGCACATCTCCAGATTGCTTAGCCTGGAGATGCTGCCCTATAGGCTAGTAGAGACCGAGGCCTTTCGCAACCTCATGGCGGCGGCCGCCCCTCGGTATTCGGTCCCCAGCCGCCACTACTTTTCCCGATGTGCCGTCCCAGCCCTGCACCAGCACGTGTCAGACAACATCATCCGTGCCCTGACCAACGCCGTTTCTGACAAGGTCCACCTGACCACGGACACGTGGACGAGTGCTGCCGGGCAGGGCCACTATATATCGCTGACGGCACATTGGGTTAACTTGGTGGAGGCTGGGACCGAGTCTGACCCTGGGGCTGCTCATATACTGCCGACGCCGAGGATTGCGGGGCCTACCTCGGTCCAGGTGTTTCAGGCCTACTATGCCTCCTCCTCCTCCCACCCCTCCTCCACCTCCTCCTCCGAACTACCATCCGTGGGCACGGCGCCATCAGTCGGTAGCTCTAGGCACAGCAGCAGTGCCGTCGCTAAGCGACAGCAGGCGGTGCTCAAACTGCTGAGCCTAGGCGACAAAAGGCACACCGCCCAAGAGCTATTACAGGGCATCACGGCGCAGACTGATCTGTGGCTGGCACCGCTGAACCTCAAGCCGGGAATGGTTGTGTGTGACAACGGCCGTAACCTGGTGGCGGCTCTGCAACTCGGCAGACTGACACATGTGCCATGCCTGGCCCATGTGTTAAATCTGATAGTGCAGCGTTTCCTCAAGACATACCCCAATCTGTCTGATTTGCTCACGAAGGTGCGCCGCATCTGTGCGCATTTCAGGAAGTCCAGCCCAGATGCTGCCACTCTCAGGGCAGCGCAGCGCCGCCTCCAACTGCCCGCTCACCGACTGTTGTGCGACGTGCCCACGAGGTGGAATTCAACACTGACCATGTTATCCAGAGTTTACCAGCAGCGCAGAGCGATTGTAGACTGCCAGATGTCAACTTCCACCAGAACTGGTAGTCAGGTCAGTCAGCTTCCTCAAGTCTACAATGAGGAGTGGACGTGGATGTCTGATATCTGTCAGGTGCTGAGTAACTTTGAGGAGTCAACACAGATGGTCAGTGGCGATGCCGCCATCATCAGCCTCACCATCCCGCTGCTTGGCCTGTTGAAAAACTCTCTGGTCAGCATGAAGTCGGAAGCTTTGCGCTCGTCACAAGAGACGGGGGAAGAATATTCCCTTGTTGATAGCCAAAGCACCCTGAGGTCTGTTTCTCAGCGCATATCGGAGGAGGTGGAGGTGGAGGAGGATGAGGAGGAAGAGGAGGAGAATGTTGGCGAGACACAAGAGGGGACCATTGTTGAGTCCTTCACTGTTCAGCGTGTATGGGCAGAAGAAGAGGAGTTGGAGGAGTTGGAGGAGGAGGAAATGGACAGTCAGGCCAGTGAGGGGAGTGAATTCTTACGCGTTGGTACTCTGGCGCATATGGCAGATTTCATGCTAGGCTGCCTATCCCGTGACCCTCGCGTTCAAAGAATTTATTCCAGCACCGATTACTGGGTGTTCACTCTCCTGGACCCACGGTACAAGCAAAATCTTCCCACTCTCATCCCTGGAGAGGAAAGGAGTGTGAGAATGCATGAATACCAGCAGGCCCTGGTGCACAAGCTGAAACAGTATTTCCCTTCTGACAGCGCTAGCGGCAGAGTGCGTAGTTCTGCGGGACAAGTAGCGAGGGAGAGTAGGCGAGCAGGCAGCTTGTCCAGCACTGGCAAGGGTACGCTTTACAAGGCTTTTGCCAGCTTTATGTCACCCCAGCAAGACACTGTCACCTGTCCCCAGTCTCGGCAGAGTAGGGCTGATCTTTACAGAAAGATGGTGAGGGAGTACGTAGCTGACCATACCATCGTCCTAAATGATCACACAGCTCCCTACAACTACTGGGTTTCAAAGCTGGACATGTGGCACGAACTGGCGCTGTACGCCTTGGAGGTTCTTGCCTGCCCTGCCGCTAGCGTCTTGTCCGAGCGGGTTTTCAGTGCAGCTGGTGGCATCATCACCGATAAGCGTACACGCCTGTCGACTGACAGCGCTGACAGGCTGACGCTTATTAAAATGAATAAAGGCTGGATTTCTCAGAATTTCCAATCTCCACCAGGTGAAGGAAGCTCAACCTGAATAATTGATCCACTCCTCCTCCTCCTCCTCATTTTCCTCCTTCTCCTCCTCTTTGTACAGTAAAGCAGAGGAAAATGGCTATTTTTTGACAGGGCCCACTGGCTCTTGCTATAGTACTTCATGCATTTAATTTTTCTGGAGGGCCACCTACCCGGTCCTCTGTTTGAAACAATTTTTGTGAGTGCCACATACAGGCACTCAATCTATTCCATTTTTCTGGAGGGCCACCTACCCGGTCCTCTGTTTTAAAAAATTTTTGGGACTGCCACATACAGGCACTCAATCTATTCCATTTTACTGGAGGGCCACCTACCTGCTCCTCTGGTTTGAAACATTTTTGGGACTGCCACATACAGGCACTCAATCTATTCCATTTTACTGCAGGGCCACCTACCTGCTCCTCTGGTTTGAACAATTTTTGGGACTGCCACATACAGGCACTCAATCTATTCCATTTTACTGCAGGGCCACCTACCTGCTCCTCTGGTTTGAACAATTTTTGGGACTGCCACATACAGGCACTCAATCTATTCCATTTTACTGGAGGGCCACCTACCTGCTCCTCTGGTTTGAACAATTTTTGGGACTGCCACATACAGGCACTCAATCTATTCCATTTTACTGGAGGGCCACCTACCTGCTCCTCTGGTTTGAAACATTTTTGGGACTGCCACATACAGGCACTCAATCTATCCCATTTTACTGGAGGGCCACCTACCTGCTCCTCTGGTTTGAAAAATGTTTGGGACTGCCACATACAGGCACTATCCAAATTAAATTGTCTCCATAGCAGCCTCCACACGTTGTCTCCATTGCTACCTCCAAAAGTCGTCCATATAGCTGCCTCCATACATCGTCCCTTTATCAAACGAGGTGTGTCAGGCAGAAATTTGGGTTGTTTTCATGGATTCCACATCAAAGTTGTTAACTTTGTCGCCACCCTGCTGTGTTATCCACAAAATATACTGGCAAACTTTTACCATTTAGGGATATTATTTCAGCGCTTCTTGCGCATCTGTTTACATTCCCCTCACCCGGCATATCCTAAACTTATAAGAACGCTACTACACTTGATCTTATACAAAAGGTTCTTAGAAGTGCTGTTTGGGGAGTAGCCTAGAGACAGGGGCTTGGATTGGCGAAAGCTCGCCTGGCAGCGGAACGCCAGCTCCATGCGCATCATGCGCTTCTTGCGCATCTGTTTACATTCCCCTCACCCGCCATATCCCAAACTTATAAGAACGCTACTACACTTAACTTGGTGCAGGCTGGGACCGAGTCTGACCCTGGGGCTGGTCATATACTGCCGACGCAGAGAATTACGGGGCCTACCTCGGTCCAGGTCTCAAAGGCCTACTATACCTCCTCCCACCCCTCCTCCACCTCCTCCTCCTCCGAATTACCATCCGTGGGCATGGCGCCATCAGTCGGTAGCTCTAGGCACAGCAGCAGTGCCGTCGCTAAGCGACAGCAGGCGGTGCTGAAACTGCTGAGCCTAGGCGATAAAAGGCACACCGCCCAAGAGCTATTACAGGGCATTCCACATCAAAGTTGTTAACTTTGTCGCCACCCTGCTGTGTAATCCCCAAAATATACTTGCAAACTTTTACCATTTAGGGATATTATTTCAGCGCTTCTTGCGCATCTGTTTACATTCCCCTCACCCGCCATATCCTAAACTTATAAGAACGCTACTACACTTGATCTTATACAAAAGGTTCTTAGAAGTGCTGTTTGGGGAGTAGCCTATAGACAGGGGCTTGGATTGGCGAAAGCTCGCCTGGCAGCGGAGCGCCAGCTCCATGCCAAGATCCAACTAACATAGTTTTAACTGCAGCACCTTTAATCTACTACTAGTTCACTGCCTCCATACATGGTCCCCTTATCAAACGAGCTGTGTCAGGCAGAATTTTGGGTTGTTTTCATGGCTTCCATGTTAACTTTGTCGCCACCCTGCTGTGTAATCCACAAAATATACTGGCAAACTTTTATCATGTACCGATATTATTTGAGCGCTTCTTGCTCACCTCCTTTGGTTCCTCTCTGCCACCCATTGGTTTGAAGCCTGAGTCCATTTAGGGTATGTCGCCATGCCACTCTCTAGCCTGCCGCTGCTGCCGCTGCCTCTGCATGCCGTCCCCTATAGTGTCAGGGTCAATTATTGGATGTTTTAGATGCTATCTAGCTTCATTCTGTCACTCTGTCATGGCCATGCTGTTGGCCATAATTTTGGCATAATGGTGCGATTATGCAGCCTCAGAGGCATCCATGCATGCTGCCCCTGCTGTTTCCTGTCCATTTCCGTGGTGTTTCCATCCTTTTCTGAGGTTCCCAGGTGTTTGGCCAAGCTTCCCTGTGCAGAGCCTTGGTCCCCTTGAAAAATGCTCGAGTCTCCCATTGACTTCAATGGGGTTCGTTATTCGAGACGAGCACTCGAGCATCGGGAAAAGTTCGTCTCGAATAACGAGTACCCGAGCATTTTAGTGTTCGCTCATCTCTATTTTTTATCCATCTTTCCTAGATACCAATACAACGAGAGAATGTCAGAATAGAATTAATGAATAATACATGTATTATACATGTCGCATTTCACGCTGACTGAGGAAGGTCCGTAGTACTGTTGGATAATTACCAAGGACAGTAAAAAGCATCTAAAGTAATAGACTTGTTCCCAAATATGAATATAAGGTCCCTAATTTTCAGAAATTTTGTTTTCTAATTTTAATTATAATTGGTGGGTGGTAAGACAAAATGTTTAGCTGATTGGAGGCAAGGTTATGGCTGAAGGTGGAGTTGTTGGTTGTATTCCCTACCCAGCAAGCAACTGAGCAAAGAGGGCTTTTATCTGCTGTCGTAACAAGCATGCCATTATCTGCACAATTTTCATGCATTTTTATGCAATTTTTTAATAGGGTTGGCTAATGAATATAGCTCTATTTTTGTAGACTGTTGCCCTATTCTGCCCTCAATTACAACAGATTTGTTCACATTTCACAGTTCTAAAGCAAGTTAATGTTGTCGAAGAGATTGCATTATCTGTAAGGAAATGCAGGAGAAAGTTTTCTTTGATTTTGCACATTCTTGTCAATAGTCTTTTGTAGCAGACATCTGCTCTGTAAATGTGAAAATACAATATTTTCTATATCAAAACCACTGTTGATGTGGGTAGAACAAAATGTGCACACAAATCATTTAAATGTAGCCTTTTATCTAGAATAGATTTTCATCTTTTAGTGCAATGTAAATTTGACATTTACAATTCACTTGTTTTTTTTTCCAAGATCAGGGTAATGTAATTTATGAAGAATCTCCAAATACCTTTAGGTGTTGATCACAAAGACAATCTGTTTGTTTTTACGATTATAGCATTACATTTCTTATTCAGGGGTTTCTATTCAGGTTACTACGCGTATTTTGGGAATAAAATTTATTAACCCTCTTAATGCAAAAAAATGTTGTTGTTATACACAATTTAGCAACTTTATGTTTGTTTTACACTCTCATCAATGCATTGTGATGCCCCTTGTAAAACTGTAAAATTGTAAAACATTTGAAAAGTTTTGGAGAGCTTTAAGAAAATTTTCGGACTTGTACAACATAAGGGGAAAGGCCTTGTGAAAGAGGGGTCTCCTATGTTGCACCTAAAATATGAAAATGCCTAAAAATTTTGCGCTTTACTAGCATAAACTGAAATAACTAAAAGGAGGTTTAAAGTTAAACTAGACTGTCTTGAACTTAGGCAAGTTGATCATTCAGCATCATTCACTTTGATAGACCTCATAATTATAAGTCTGTCCGCCTGACTTTTAGACACTTCTTAGTGATTTGCTTTAGACTTCAAGTCATCTATTTCAGGTGCAGGTCTGTATTTCCGTGGATTTTATAAGTGCTAAAATTATACATTGGATACACAATTTAGGAATCCAATGTATTCATGCCACTCACTTCCACTGCTCCTTAGGTGACATACAAGCTGTTTCTATGCACATTTATACTACTTGCAGTAAATTACCACCGTGACAGCATTTCGGTGGACAGAAGCAATGGTAGTGTGGTCTTTGTGAATGCCCACACATTTGTTACTGCTACTGCAATATTATTTTTTGTAGTTTGGGCTACAAATAGCATGAACCTTAAGCTTTAATAGACTGCCTATCCAAAAGTCAACATACTTGTCCAGTATCATCAAACTGAATATAATAAAAAATGTTGTTTGTAGAAATGTTTATAATTTTTCAATATATATTTCTCTATCTATTTCTCACAGCTTTCTAGATCTCTACTAGCTGTCAGCTAGCTGGAATCGTAATAGTTTACTTCCTGTGAATAAAAAAATGGTCCATAGTCATGTGATGTCAGAGGAGCATGGCTCATCACAATATAATCACAATAAGGCCTTGAATGTGGTTTGTAAAAGTGTGCTAGCTTTTTTCATTTATTTTTTTATCAGGTCCTATGCCTGCCTGTGTTTTGGGGCTCAGGAAGTCCTTTCCTCCAGTCATCAGCTTATGAGTAGACCTCACATGCCCATGGCGTGCAGCCGCAGACAACAGACGCTGTTGTTTTTGCATCCGGAAAGCACACAATGGTGGTCATTTCTCTTTTCCTTCCATTGGTGTTTTTACGGCTTTTTGCTGCTTAATGGCTGTTTCGCGCTTTTTTTTGGAATTTTATGCCTCTATCACAGTGTGTTTTTGCGCCCTATTTGTCATTACATTGCTCCTCTTTACAGATGTTTGCGCCCGATTTATTATATTATTGCACCTATATGGGGGCAATTAATTGCACAATAACACGCCAGTCCTGACCATGCTTAGGAATGGCAATGGTATGATTTCACAACAAATTGTGCCTTTTCTAAAATTTGCCCCTACTAAGGCACAAAAAACTAAAACCAGAGCCAAAACAACAAAGACAAATTAGGTGCCAAAAATAGCCTCACAACAGATGCTAAATGCTTTTCACAAATTAAAGACCTTTATAAGTAAAATACTTAAGGGGAAATTTGTCCAAGAGCTAAGAATGCTCATGGCAACCAATCAGAGCTCAGCTTTCATTTTCCACAGCAGTTTATAAAATGAAAGCTGAGGTCACATTGTTTGCCTTGAGCAACTAGAACAGTGTTTCCCTCAGACACCTCTGATAAATCTCCTATATATTTTCTAGGAAATTACTACACATTGCATATGCACCAATAAAAATAATGTGGACAGTTCCAAATGCCCAAATATTGTGTACAAGCAGCGTGGCACATGTATTTCATCATCTTCAAGCTTCTGTGATTCGAATTCCTTGCCATACATTCCCATTCCTGGAATATGAAAAGATTGCATCACTGGTCATAGACTAAAATAGACCAAGTGCCATTTAAGATGCTGCCAAGAAAAGCATCCAATAAAGATTCTATGGACATAAAATTATTAAATTACCTTTTCTCGTTGTCTCATTACTCAACACATGAAAGAGTTTGAGGAATTTATGCTGGAAAATATTGATTTCCATTGATATAAATCTTGAATAAATTTAACCATAAAATTGAATTACTATTCCGTTAAATCATTGAAATATCACATTCTTTCCCCCTGTTATTTCTGTTTTGCTGGTTAATAATAGCGCTTTTAATTGACGTTAAAGGATAGAAAATATTTAAAGGTCAGTGTTTCAAAATAGCTTTTAGCAGGTTGAGTTTATAATAATAGACTTTGGTGATGTTTCTCCTGGAACATGATAAAATTTTGTGGTTTCTGAATAAATATTTAAATTTGTTTTTATCATATTTGGATAAGCTAGGTACCAAAATAGACAAGTGAATAAATGGAACCAATTATGGGTTACGTTTTGCGGTTGATGACTGGCGCAGCAACTTTAAGCAGGATGAGTACAGATTAAGCTAAATTTAAAGATTTGTTTCTAAATTCTACACTTTACTTGTGGATTAGGATTTTTTGCATTGAGGTTTTCTATATTGAAGTCACTGAAACTACTATAAATATGATAAGAACTTGACAAAATATTGTACACCTGGCTGCTCTTAAAAATGCAGTGCTCAAACCATCCTATGTAATCCAGCGATAAAACCTAAAGAACGTGTTTTCAAATGGTGAAAATTTTACTATATGAAACATATTATATCAGTCGTTGTTATATTGTATATAAATGTGAATTTCTAGAAGTGTACCTACACCTAATTACTAAATTGTGTTTTCTGTCATCTTCTATTACCATCTTCCATGCACTGACAGTTAACAGACACATGGAGTAACTGACCTACTGTACTTAAAGGGGTTTTACAGTCACAACAAATTAGCCTCAAAGGATAGGAGCTGTCTCACTGAGTGATGGGAGTCTCAGTGGTCTGTTTTGCCCCCTCCCCATTGTACCCCACATGAACAGAGTAGCAGGTTGCACATGCACCAAAGCTGTACTAGGTGTGGACCAGAAGATCATTACAGAGCCTTCAGAGTTTTTCTTTCGTGTGGGCCTACACCTTTAATATTCAACCATTTGGCACTTATAGGGTTTCAAAGAGAAAAGAAGATACTAATAAAGTCTACATGCTCAATTA
Organism: Engystomops pustulosus; assembly: GCF_040894005.1. Lineage (NCBI taxonomy): Eukaryota > Metazoa > Chordata > Amphibia > Anura > Leptodactylidae > Engystomops > Engystomops pustulosus. Next base: position 78,360,529 of record NC_092415.1, on the reverse strand, counting down.
ACTTACTTTCTCAGTCTATATACACCCTGCTTTTTACCTATGTCAAATATATACCTGCAGTCTGGGTAAAAATGTATAGCCCTCCCTTGGTCCTCTGTACATGCACCAGGAGGTGGGGTTAGGAGGAAGGCCAGAATGCTTCTTGTATGATGACTTTCTCCAAGGTGGGGACCACATATCCAGTCACTGGACAAGAGCCATCTACAACCCCCCCCCCCCCACCCCAAAGTCGGTACTAGTGAGTGTATCTCCACCTTTCATGATCATTTGCATTGTGCAAGTTTCTAAGTTGAATAAACTGTTCCAATTTGCAATATACCTATGAAAAGTGTAGGTGACTACCATAAAATTGTATGGAATGGAGTGAAATAGTTTACTACGTATAGACTCCTCCTTATTTTGGCTTTGTGTGTTGGACTTTTTGAAGCTAGCTGCTGTATGTTTTCACTGGAATGTCCCTTTGAAACAGCTTATTCCTGATAAGAAAAGAACAAGTTAGCTGTTTTATAGACTCTTATCTAATATTGAATTTCTAATATTGTCATTAACTTAATATTTCACATTAGTGGTTGTAATATAAATCAATTAATGAATCAGCAAAGACTAATGCATTTCTAAGAAATATCCTTGCTGGTAGTACTTTTCTAACAAAATATATTTTTTTTACAGGTATTTCGGTGGTTCATATTAGGATGGTTGCTGATGGCCTCATGACTTCTCATGCATTCAAGAAGATGCTTTGTTTCTTCTGCATTTCAGGAACCTTGGTAAAACTAGGTAAGTGATAGTTATAGAGTTTTCAAGGATTGCACTATTATGGGTTAATGAACCATAATAGTAATATTTGACAATAGATATATTAGGAGAAATCAGTATCTAATAATTTTAGAATTAATTGGTATCCCTTAAAGAACAATGTTAAAAAGCAACCCTGGAAATCTTTGTTTTATCTATGCATGTTGTTAGCAGCAGCAGAACTGTGAAAGTGCATTTATGTTCCAGGATTATAGATGATTAACACGGCACAATTTTTTCTCTTTTCTCTGCTCTGAGTAGGAGCAGTAGCAGGCTTCTGGTTGGATATTACAGCAGAGGGGAGGGGCTTAGAAGAGGTTTGAATGCAGATATCAAAAACTGCAGCTGTGAGAGGAGATTTCTCATTGCTCCAAGTCCAGCTGCAATGCTCTCATATAAATCTACTTTACAGTTTTTCAAAGTCCTCCTTCTACTAACAGCACATACCGAGTTATGGTTACACAGATCTCCAGTGCTTCTATCTAATACTATATTAAAGTTTTATTATATGGTCAAAACTGCTGCTAAACCCCAATTAACAATATCAGAAAGTAAACCCCCTCAATGCTTACAACCAGTCATCATTTTTTTCATAAATCCCAAGGATCAGTAACGGAGTATCGGAACAGTACTAAGATTTATTATGCTTAATAGATTTTTTGAAATACACATATTTTCTGAACATGTCTGAAGTGGTGACAGATTGCATTTAAATAAAATCAGCTATTTTAGCTAATCAGCTAAAAGATATCTGTTTTTGTAAGGGTTAAGAAAGAAAGTTGATTTTGCATCATCCGCCTTAACTTGTTTTTCTTTCCCTCCCAGATCGTGTTTATTTATTTGCAGAACTGTCATATTAAGCTTCCTCATTATGAAGACAATTGTGTGAGATATTAAAAGCTAATTGTCTCTTTGTGACTGGGAAGCTCTGATGAGGCTTGTTTTCTCCTTGCACATCTTGTACTGTAATTTTCATTTTTTGGATTGCGTTTTAGTTTGTGCTGTTTATGCCCTTGTAACCCTCTTTGCTTTGCTTGTGCCAAGTATATTAGCTAATAATAGAAGCAACTTGCCTTCTTTTTTGTCAGAGAGCTGTAATGTATAATTCATGCCAGCATTTTATTTTTGGGCTTTGAAGTTTCGGAAACTTGTTACTAGTAACTGCTTTAATTGAGATGACTGCAAAACCCTCATTGTAAATAATTAATCACTGACACCCTCCCATGTAGATTGATGTTGGTATATGCAACTTAATGGTTATATTACTGTTGTTGAGGAATTACCTTTTTAATATCTACTTACCTCATTTTAAAAGGTTTTAAAAGGAATATATGAGTTCTTATAAGAATTGAGGCAGACCCCCAAAATATCTTTAGAATGCAGGTCTACCACCCCCATAACCTAAAACTACACCTAACCTTTAAAGAGGACCTGTCACCCTAAAAAAGCACTAGGAGCTGCTTACTAAAGTAAGCAGCTCATAGCTCCACCACAGATATAGCAGTGTTAGGCTACATTCACATTAATGTGTGCACGCCATAACGTAGCGCGGCAGGCACACATCGGTGTAAGGGAGAGGAAGAGGGGGTAAGCGCCGCTCATCCCAACCCTCTCCATGGAGAAACATGGGGCACGGTGCCGTATTCCGGGGAAACATAGGACATGTCCTATCTTTTCCCGGGGTGCGGAATGGTATGCTGCCGCACTTGTGCTGTAAGATACCGCTCATTGCTATCTATAGGGGACGGATATCCAAGATATATACGTCGGCCGTATATACGCCCCCATACGGCTGTGTGTATGCAGCCTTAAACTGCTAGCTTTATCAGAACCCTCCGATAAAGCTAGAAAGCACTGTAGCGCCAAACCCTTGGCGGTCCGGTGTATCCATGAGGGGGAGCTCCAAGGAGTCATAAGTGTTTTCCTGGGATTTGCCTTGTATATTGTGAAAGGTAAATTGTGTAATGAAAATCTACATTATTAACTACCACTGCAGGACCAACAGAATTGATCAGATGACAAGAGTGACCAATAAGGTGCTAAGTTCAAATACGATTGATAAGCAAATGCTCACTGTCTCCAAAGACACTCAAGTGGCTAAGAATAGTGATTTTTTTTTTAAGTTTGTCTTTGGGACAAAACTTTAGTGATATGGTTCTAAATACGGTAATGGTGGTAAATGCTAAAATGTTTTAACTTGCATATGGAGAGGCACTTGAAGAGTAGGGGTCTGATAATTCTGTAAGGTTTGGTTAATCTATTTTTAGTGGATTGCCAGAAGTCAAGAGGAGGATGGTTGGAAGATATTAGAATGAAAAATTAATTAATTGCTTATTTTACCTGCAAATAATGTCCATGAATTTCAATGATTACTGGAGGTCCAGCTTTAGGTAATAATGTGGTTACTGGAGTAACATCTAATCTGACAGTCACATTCTTAATTATGAAATCTGCCACTAGACATGCCGTATATACCATGAACATAATACTAGTTTAGTAGCTCTCTTGCTTTATGCAGTTCTACTTCTAATGTTTTCCTATAAAAGTCACACTTAAGCTTTAGACCTAGAGCTGATGCACATGTAGAATGAATATGTCTATATTAACTTATTCTTGGGGTCAGCAGATAAGACATAATTTTAAACTGTGGACTGCATGTATTAAAGCAAATGGCATATGTGAGATTAAAATTCCGAGTTGTGAAGGTCATTGAAGAATTACTGAGAATAGTTTGATCCTCAGAGTGCTGAGATCACAGATATGTAATATGATTTATCTAGTATTCCCTTGGAGCGATATAATTCGTTCCTCTGAGGTACAGGTAGGAGGCACTTTGTCATGTGGTCTAGTAGACAATGCATCAGTGGGAACAATATGTTTACTGACCTCAGGTGTCATAATGTAAAAGATTCTTATTCAATTCAGCATTTATTAAAAATAGAAAGTAATCTGCACTTTCTGGCTGTTGCATCACAGTTTTATTATTGAGTTATTAACAACACAATAAATAAATGCATCAGATAACATGTTACTTTTTTCAACTCAACAACAAAGCCTGATTTGAGTCACTAAAATTTCTTCTTCAACTGCAACACCTTTCTAAAGTGCTGCATCAGAAGTAGATTGTGGATGTAGTGTCCAGCTTGTGCCAGAGAAATAAGATTCTTGGTCTGATGAGATGAAGATTGAACTTTTTGGTATTAATTCAAGGTGATATGTGGGGAGAAAATCTGGCATTGCTGATCACTTGCTAACTACCATCCCAACAGTGAAACATGGTGGTGTCAGCATAATACTTGGGGAGTGTTTTTCAGATGCAGGAACTGGATGACTCTTCCAGAGTGCTCTGGATCTCACACTGGGCCAAAGGTCATCTTTCAAAAAGACAATGACCCTGAGCACGCAGTTAAAATAACAGATCAGTGGCTTCAGAACAACTCTCTGACCATTCTTGACTCGCCCAGTCAGGGTCCTGCCCTAAACCTAATTGAGTATCTTTGGAGTGACTCGTAAATGACTTCCAACAATGTTCACCATCCAACCTGAGGGAACTAGAGAGGATCTGCAAGGAAGAATGGCAGAGGATCCCCAAATCCAGGTTTGGAAAACTTGTTGCATCATTCCCAAGAAGCCTCATGGCTGCACTAGCTCACAAGAACCTTCTACTCAATACTGAGCAAAGGGTCATACTTATGACCATGTTATATTTCAGTTTTTCTTGTTTAATAAATTAGCAAAAATATATACATTACATTTTTTTTCTGTCAAGATGGGGTGCAGAGTGTAGATTAATGAGCAAAAAAAAGGAACTTTTTTGATCTTACCAATTGGCTGCAATAAAACAAAGAGTGAAACATCTAAAGGAGTCTGAATACTTTTTGTACCCACTGTATGTAGCCACTTGATCATGGCTCTGTCGTCCACTTGATTTTGTGCTATGGAAGATAAATGATAAAGTAGAACCCAGAATGATAGTTAGGTGGGCTAACGTTGGTTACAGTGGTCCTCACACAAAACTACAAAAAGCTGGGTATTATGGTAAAGAGGTTATGAGTAGGTAGAAGGTATTGTGATTTGAGGGCTGCTTGGTGTAAATAGCCTCCTACCATCGATAAATCAGGTTGCCTTGGATGATAAATAATGACCAGGAGATGCATGAGTGTCAGTTAAATATGAATGTTTGCTTAATTTATTTGCCAGTTTTACAATTATTACAATTATATCACATTATGAAGGCACAGTTCACATAACTGTACACTATGAAGCAATTATGTCTTACACTGAAAAAAGAAAATGCACTGTGGGATGTTTTGAAGTGCAGTATAATTGTTGCCAAATGGTCCCTCATCTAGCTCTCTCTGACTCTTCTTCAGGCCTTTCAGAGCACAGCGCATATACCAAGAGATTACTGGCACCCTTGTTATGGGGACTTCTGAGCTAGCCACTATATCTCTCCTACAACTTCTGACAGTGGTGCTAATGCATAGATGCATAGATGCTCAATGCAACAGTGAAACTAGGGATTAATGTTCTAGAGTGAATTTTAATTATGACTTACTAATAGGTGCTTGGTGGAAGCCTGATACCTGATACTACTGACCCATTGACTACTACTGACTTTTTTAAATTGCAGATGGGTCTGGAAAGAGACAACTTTTTTCCATATTGTAGCAGCTGTCTCACCAAACCGCAGATGTTACTTTCCTGCATATTAGTTGGTCATCTATGGATAGATCTGCTTTGACCTATAATTTGAAACTGTTAATGCAAAGTGGGGGTAATAAGACCCTCCAACTTAGACTGGGTGAACAAAGCGGGCTTATGTTTCAGGATGCAAACCGGGGGTGGCTTTCGTCCCATTGGAGGTGGAAGGGATAGAGAGCACTCTCTCCACAATGAACATGGTGCATACTGCAAGTCAATTATGACCTAGAGCTGACTGCAGTTTGTGCTGCCAGTTCATGGTCACAATATATGATTATGTGCACTTAGCCTAAAACAGTATTATATGTGGATATGAAGTCCTATCCTAGTCCTAAATGACCCTCCTCACATAAGACATTGGGGCTTATTTACTAAGGGTCCTGTGGCCGTATTTTCGTTGTTTTTTCCAACTTTTCGGGGATCGTGCTGGGGATTGTGTCACAGGCGATCTTTTTGTGTCGCAATCACACAAATCGGGGGGGCGGACTGTCGGACAATTTGCGGGATTTAACATTTAAATTTGTGTTGCAAGACAATGCACTTACATGCACCAGGAAGAAGAAGGTGAACTCCGGCAACCCTGATCGGGGAAGCGACACATGCAGGAAATCAGGTGCACGATCTTCATGAATCGTGGAAGAGTTCATCCTTGTTGGACAGTCTGGATCAGGGATTGCGCAGGGACCGGGTAAGTAAATGTGCCATTTGTGTTGTCCTGCTAGCTTTATTGCCAGTCACATGACAAAACCAGAAAGGAGTGTATAACAAATACAGACACAAATTTAATAGAATAGAACTATTTCAAATGTAGAACATATAACAGGTTAACGTTCTAAATTTCAGTTTTATGATCTTTTAAAAAAATATCTATTTTCTTTCTTGCCAAAATTGTCTAATACTAGTTTGTTCATCATAGTTTCTGCTCTGTAGTATATTGGGAAATCAACTGATTAACATAGAAACAGGAATTTTTATAAATAATTTTAATTATGAATATCAACAAACAGCCTGAAGCTTTATTTAACTTTAATGCTTTAAAGACATTATTATCTAACTAGACATAACCTTTTCTATTAGCAAATTATATAGCTTTGCAGCAGATGTTAAACTTCGCCTGCAGTGTGATACTGTAAAAGGATGTCGCTTAACCATTTATAAATGAGCCAATTTAGTTCTGTAGCTCTTTTAATATTCAAGACTGATTTGCTTACAACTAATGACAGTCTACAAATCCCCTTACACTTATTTCATGGCATAAATACATTTCTCACGATAGCTTAATGTTTTTCGAAAATTGTTCTTTAAGATATTGTCCCAAATATTCATGCCCTTGTTTATCATGCTTAGGATGTTCAAATTTCATATGTAGCTTAATAATTTAGAGGGCTGCTTCAATATGGATGTGAGCTGTGCCAAAGGAGATTGAATCAAATACAAGGTGCCTCCTGCGGTGCAGGACATACTTGAAATGTACTGTGGCACAAACAGAGAAAATGAGTTTTAGTGCTGTACACATCAATTTGTATTACAATTTTTTATTTGATTTTTTTGAAACAGATTCTATCTTATAACTTGAATGAGTGTATTTAAATCACAAAAAAATCGACTGTCTTTTAGTTTCGTAATATAGTTTTGACAATATACAGATTTTGATGTCTCAAAATAAATAATTCCTGCTTACATTTTCTTGATGTAAAAATTATATATCAGAAAATATTTCAAAGTTGTATGTTGTTTTAACACTACGGGGTACATTTTTAAGGGCTTTGTGCCAGTTTTCTGGTGGACTTTGCAGTCTTTGGAGATTCTTTCTTGTGCAAACAGCTTGCACAGGTATTTAAGAAGTGTCTGCACCACAAATGTGTCACACGCAATCCTTTTGTCATGCAGCTGCACTAGGCATCATGCTACACAAATTAGGGGGTGTTATTAGGGCGCTCAGTCGGACTGTGCACCAGCAGATTTAACATGCAAGTCAAACAGAAGTGTGTCACACACCCCATGTTCAAGATAGACCAGAAAAATCTGGCGCACCCTGCATTATACACAGGCAAGCCACACTTAGTGCAGTTTGAAGCGTTCTTAGTAAATGTGACCCTAAATGTTCAATAATGTATGTGACTCTCACCCTATTAAAATAGTGGATACTAATGCAGCCACCCCTAGGAGGAGATAGAAGCATACTGCTTATGACTACAGTAAATTCCAAAGCTCCATTTAGCAGTGGCTGAAGGTGCAATCATTTTTGAGTCACATGGGGAACATTTTTCAAATACTGGCGCTAAATGCTTCAGTGTGTAATAATGTTGCCCCTGCCACCTAGGACATGCGCCGGTTCTATCAGGAGGACATGGCCTCCCATTAAATCGTGGTAGCCACCCAGGGCTCTTCTATGTCAGGTGTGACCTGAATGGGTGTAAGTTAAAGGAAGTGCGCAGGCGTGGGGCAACAACGCCCAATACATTCCACAGCCCGGCACAGCCCTTTCCTCTTCCAATTGGCGTAGAGGGTGGAGAAGTCACAATTCCCAGCTCTGCTATAGGAATCTCCACTAAATCATGGCTTGTATTAGTGTTTTTTGGTGTGCAACCCATTATAAATGTGGCCCTATATATTGTAAAGAAGCCCTTAGTTACAATGATACGTCTACATTGATATGGCAAAACTGTCTACATTTAAGAGTTGAAGACGGGTCTCTCTCTCCCCCTTGTTTGTTACACAGCGGTGAGTGTTAAACCTTTTTGCTCTCTCCCTGGCTGCAGTATCCTATAAGCATTATTTTCAAAGCTGAAAGGGAAGGGGTGAATCCCCACTGCCATAGCTGTTTAACCAAACACATTTCTATGCATTTCTATGGGAGGGAATAGCTTGATATTTTTTTTACAAACTAAGCAGAATTATTTATTGAAGTATATTAAAATAATCTTCACCTCCCCTACCGGACAATATTAAAAATGATCTCAAATGACAGTTACACTTTAACTTTAGTAAAAAAAAGTGTATATTTGATGTTTGTAACTTGCAGCCAATGTGCAGTGCATATGTATAATGCATATTGTATGATGGATTTCTTGTAAGGGGTACACCATGCCACTCGAACAATGTCTTACATAATTACCAAAGTACATCAATTTAAAAACCCATGTTTTGCATCAATGAATGTAGCAAAGAGAAAGATTATAACTTTTAATTTTCTGAAGGTTATAACAGTCACCAACCAGTAGGAAACATACAGGCCTTTACTTTGAATGAATTCAGCACATCTGCAGCCAGATGTGGATTTTGGTCCACTCTTCTTCAAGTCTGTTGTAGGTTTCCTTGCCATAACGTTCTCACTATGGATTTTCCATATGTATTTTTTGGGTTTAGATCACAACTCTAGGCTGGCCATTTTATTGTTTCAATTTTTGCTGTTTTAATGAACTGCTTCACCAGTTTTTTTGTGTGACATTGGGCATTGGGCATTGTCCTTCATTAAAATTGCTGACTGATTGAGTGAAGAAAATAAGGAAGGAACCGTGTGTTGTTGAACAAGGTTCTGAAACTCTGCCATGTACCTGTATGAGAGGTCCAACTCCTGCTGCTAAAATAATTAACCAAACCATGATACTCCCTCTACTTCCTTTCACTGACTTCTTCACACACTTTAGGTTCAGTTTTTCCCCAGTTTGTCAACAAGCATAATGTTTCTCTTCAGATCCAAATAAATTAAACTTGCTTTGAACTTTGGACCATTTATACCCTGTCCAGCTGTCCACACAACATACTCCTCAGCAAAGATAAGTCTAGTCGTTTGATTATTTCTGCTAATGACAGACTGCTTAGTGGGGTTTCAGTCCAAATGCTCTCAAACATTGTGACACTGTATGGTGACACAGATCCGTACCCTGTTCACTGCTAACCAGCTTCAGTGTTGAAACGATTACGCATGGAGATTCTCAGCATTTTTGTGTCCTCTCTTGCATTTGTCTTTTGAGAGAGGCTAGCCTTCTTGGGGGATTTGAGGTTCGAGGTTCTTAGTTACATTTTTCTCAATTTGCATAACTCGTTGTAATGGGTCCCTTTGTTATTAAGTGTGGCATCATACAGCATCCATCGTTGCCACAACACAGTACCAGCAGGGACCAAGACCCAGTTGCCCCCCATCACCCCAACTTCTTTTGGAAAATCTGAAAGGGTAGAGCCTTTGACACCCTGCAGTTGAAAGGTTTGAATCACACCGTTTTTGCAACACCATTTTTGCAGTGCCAGTTAAATTGGGTTTGTCAGATTATTAAGCACCATGTTCCAGATTAACACAAATAACTTTGGGTTTATCTATGTATCTTTTAGGCTCAGTTCACACCAGTGTTTGAAAGGTTCCATTCCCCCTTCCATTATGAAATACTAGAAAAAAATAGCGTTCTGAAGTTTTTTTGCATTTTCTGGGGAGACAACCCTTTATAAGAGGTGTCTGGAAACAGTCTAAAACCTTCAGTAAATTTGTCTCACAGCACTGTTCTGGCATAGATTCATTAATACATCCACCCCTAGAGTCTTCTTGGAGTTTTTCAGAAGAACTACCACTAGACTGATTAGATTGCAGCTCTAAAAAAACCAAATCCTTCACACTTTCAAGAACTTTCCAGTCCTTAGCACTCCAAAATATAAAAATGATACAAAAGGCTCAAAGGTAAAATAGTCATATTTTGTCAAAAAGTGCTTCAATGCAAAACCGGAAGAAAACACTAAAACACATAGGGGCAGATTTACTTACCCGGTCCATTCGCGATTCTCTCTGCAGTGGATTCGGGTCTTCTGGCGATTCAATCCGACGTCCACCAGGTGTCGCTGCTGCGCTGATGTCCGCTGAGTTCACGATCCCATTCCTGTTCCTGGTAAGCGCGTGTCCAGCGACACTTTTTTTTAAAAAATGCGGCGGTTTCTCCGAATCGATCGGGTTTTTGCTCGGCCACGCCCCCTATTTCTGTCGCTTGCACGCCGGCGTGCGCCAAAAACCCAGGGCGATTCAGGGAAAATTGGTGCAAATATTCGGGTAACACGTCGGGAAAACGCGAATCGGCCCCTTAGTAAATGACCCCCATAATCAATACATTCACAACACATGACCAACCTTTAACTATGGCCAGGGCTCCATTACCTAATAGGTTTGTGCAGACTGTAGCTTTCAGACTGGATTTGCACACTATCATTTTAGTGGTTTTACACAATTACAATAAAATGCCAAAATGTTTTATTTGTTTTGCTGGTGATTTTTTAAAACCTACAGCAAAAACGACACAAAGACACCATGAAATAAACTACACACCGAGAACATGTTTTATTTTGTACAACTATTCACTCCCCTAACGAAAAAAAAAAAAAGAAGGAAAGGAAGAAAAAAAAACACAATTGCCACAAACAAAAAAGCTGTGAATATAGTGGATTTTATATTTTACTCTAGATTTTAAGGTAACATTTAGTCACCACATAAATACAAAAGACACTGTCAAATATACCAAGGATAATTGTACAAAAGGCTATGAATCTAACCTTATAGCAAAAGCATTGACTGAAATTACAAAACATTCATAGACTGTGCTGGATTATGTCGGAAAGAGTGCAGTTTTTTTCCAGTTCTTTATATTGCATCTGCACTTTCTAACTCGTTGAACAGTTTTAACAATTAAACAGAATTACAAATAGTTAATAATTACAGCTTTTACCAAATCTGTGTTCGTGCCAAAGTCACTGTGATTTCCTGGATTAGGGTATTCATGTTTCCTATTCAGTACTGTAGGTCCCTAAGTTCCCAAGGTATCCAGTGGTGCAGTTGCTGATATTTCCATGAGCGTCCAATAAGAAATCACAGGGATTGGCAGGTGGCCCACTGGCACATCACTTGAAGTTTATTTTAATTTCCCTGGAGCAAGCGCTGAAATCAGGAAGTACACAAGTGAATATTTCAGGGCTACAGATTTAGAAATGGTGTTGATAAACACCTGAGGAGGGCTACAAGCCATAATATTACCACATAAAGTAGAAATAACCGCACAATAACTACACCTTCCATCATTATTATGAAAAGTTATGGAGAATCCTTTCACTAGGGAAGAACTAATTGAAGATTTTCACACAAGATCAAGATGCTGTTTTTGCTCACGGTAGATGTTAGTCCCTTGTTTAACAAAACACCTGTATTAAGCTGCTGTATCACATGGATTTCCTTTTCTTAAAGTAACTTAACCTTTATAGGCTTTCTGCATAGGGAGATCGATTTTCTCACATACTCTGCCTACTAATTGAGTTCTCAATACTCTTGGAAAGCACAAAAATGTCAGTGTTAATTTGACAAGAACAGCTAAACCCCATTATGATTTATTCAGTACTTCTGAAAGTGCTGCTCCGGTCGAGGTTCTGTTTCTTCAAGGATGCTGGATTTTCTTTTAGTTGTCTTATTGCATTTTTTAACCTGTAACTACTAGAGACTAATTTGTCTTCATTGCAATATTTAGTAGCTAGTATGCCTCACTGAACAGTATAGTCCTCAAGCACTTATATACTGAAGATCCAATTTCACTTCGATCTGAATGAATTGGCGCTTACTTGGTGTTGAAGGAAACTGGGGGTTCACAACGTAGTGAGAATTAAAAATTGGGCAGGATGAAATCAAGTTCTGGAGCAGAGGGTTCCGCCCTACCACATTTCTTTATTGTGTTTTTGGCACATTTATGGCAAAAAAGCCATGCAGTAAGTACACAGCAGCAATCTCTTAATAAGGCTCAAGGACCTCTGATGAAAACATAATTAAAGCACCTTCAAGGCGACTGGTGCAATATTTTGTTTTAAATCAAAATCCCAGGGAAAATCTCTTAGAAACCCATGAAACAGTATGAGCTATACCCCCTGAACAACAACATTAGCTGTAAATGTCCAAAATGTTTGGAATTATAAACTCTGTCTTTTCCAGAACACGCAAACTGTCCCTGCTAGTATGTTTTGGAGTGAAAAAAGAAACCATGCCTCCAGAATACTCCATTCATACTAACTACAAGAACTCAATGCTTTCCATTGGTAAAGTGAAAATAAGCACGAACAAGGCGGTTTTATTGTTAAAACCCCCTGAAAGTAACGACAATAACTGTAGACTTGCCTTAAATTGACCATAGTAAATAACTCTATGGGAACTGAGAACCATGATAGACAGGCTTTGATTATACATACAGGGTATGATATGCTCACTCAGCTAGTGTATATCAATTTTTGTGCCATTATTTAAAAATGGTGAGTGTAACAGTCAATAGTATCCAACCATTTAATGTGGGTAAAGTGGATTGTAAAAGATCATTTTACCAATAGCTATATTTAAAAAAAATTCCTTCCTCCTTGTGCCAGGTGTTTTGAATGGGTGTCTCATGTATCCCTATCCATCTCTATCTCCTGCAAGGAGGGCATGCTTCATTCATTCTGGGAGTTAAATACTTTAAATTCTTTTTTTTTCACGTTGTTATCACCCTTGGTTCGTGCTCTGTGGCTGAGGAGATGCTGATTTTTCTTTGCATGTCATTGTGTATGAACATTGGTTTAACTTACTTCCTGTCCTGTTTCTGTCATGCAGCCTAGCCTGCTCCAGCAGTGTTAACCTTGGTGATTGACAGCTCAACATTTCTCTCAGGTTCTCTGAGCTCCGTCCCAATCACCCTGAGACCACATATTATTACTACTCACCGTTAGTTCAGTACTGGTTATATTATGGCCTAGTTTCATTCTTTGCTTGAGACTCGGTTTTCTGACTTTGTCTCTTTTTAGATTATTCTTCTGCATCTGCAATTTTGGTACTTCTTATCTATCGGAGTGTCCTGACACTGTTTTTCTCTTAGTTCTCTTCATTGGGATGCTGCAGCTTATCCCAGGCAGTCCGTTCATCTTCTTCCACTCTCCCCCCTTTCTGTGTCCTCCGGGGGCAGGTAGCGGTGAGTACTGTAGTGAAAAATGGAGCCGTCATTTCCATCCTTCCCTACACATAGCAGGAGACACTGTGCGAGAGATACAGTTTATTGACATCAACGTGTCTCTTGCCACCCACCAACAAGAAGAGAAGAAGCAGGAAGAAAGGAAGGTGAGTATTAGGTTTTAATTCACAGTGTAGGCACATTGAGGGTATTTAAGTATATGCGGGTTGCTTGTGGGGGACATCAATTGCTGGGAGCACTGGGGGGAGACATCAATTGATTGGGGTTTGAGGGGCATCAATTGCTGGGGAGCTATGGGAAATATTAATTTCTTGGGGGCTGTGGGGGACATCCATTAATCAATGGGAGGCATAAATTGCTGGGGAGCTAATGGGAACATTAATTTCATGTGGCACATCCATACAGCCCCTTTAGTTGGATTTGGTGGAAGCTCAATTGAGGGGGTTATGTACAGGAATGGTCACTACTGAAAATTCAATACATATGCATTGGAGCCCATACCCCACATATTTTACGACCCAAGCAATGCCCCTGGCTTTGATGGTGCTCTCCCAGGGCACTTAAAAATATTAATTAAAGGATCCTAGAATTTTAAGACATTTGTTTTGCTGCTACTAAGAGCATATTTGTCTTTAAAGAAATTTTTTTCTATAACATTTCTCCATAAAGTTTTGCTGTTTCGACTGCATCTCTTCTATTGCATTTAGTGGTCATTGCACTTATAAACTACTTTGCTTTATAGCTGCCAGGCAAAGTCTATTTAGAAGAATTCAGAAAATGTGTGGCCTTTTAATGTTCAAATTGACCACCATTCCCCAGACCGCACACTGTGAGAGTTAATATTTTTAGAAGCTCAGATCAAGTGAGCTTGGGCTGTATGCAGTCCTTAACTATTATTACTGTTTTTACATAGATAATTGTAAGACAAAACGTAGACAGGTCATAACACTGGTATGTAAAAAATAATGCATTTTGCAAACTGGCGAGTATCTTTGCTGACAGTTTGATTCTTGTTTTACATATATTTTCAGACAGCAACAGTGCCTCAACCCTGCTGAGGATCAAGTGAGGGCTGTAAAAGGAAATTATCTCCCCTACAGAGCACTTTCAGTTGAAAATATCAAAAGTTCTGTCAAAGTATTGAAACTTTTACATAAATCTATTTTTGAACTTTACTGAGTCGCTCAGCTAAGATGCATTTATAGCAGGATTATTAACTTCTACGGTTCACTGAAATGTTTTTCTTTCTTTTAACATTTGTTTATGCATCAAACCTATCATGATGCTTCATGCTTTAGACATTTGTACTATTTCCATTCTCTGTGTAATGGCAGAAATGTAATTAGAAAATGACAGATTGCAGCATCTTCTTTTTATTGTTGTATTCTTGTATATTCAAATAATTCAATCATATATAATAACATTGCAGCACATAATGTATAATCCTTATATTAGCAAAGATTTTACTGTCTTCATTTTCTTTGCAGGGAAATGCTGCATTCAGAGTATCCAGAGTAGGGCTATTCCATTTCTTTATTCAAATTGACTTTAAAGGGCACTATACATTTTCACCTATGGTTACTGTTAGACCAGTAAAAAAAACTCTGTCATAATTCTATTTAAAAACCCAATAAAAATGTATGTTTAAAAAAAGGTCAATTATATGGCACTACTCAGAAAGTGTGCACCTCTAACATACAGCATGCAACACAATTCTGTTGAGTCGCTCTGTTGTAGCAAACTCTGACTATGCACTAACATGCCCCACGAGGTGCACATTTTTCTGTCTTGTTGGACACACTGCAGCCAAGACACAACACTGGGACAGACACTTCTTATATATGTGTGTAAGCTCTAAAGATGTTCCTTAAAGTGCAAAGTCAGACAGAAAACTGGAACAGCCAGTGTAATAGATCTGGCCCACTATGTATGAGAGTCCTTTCACAGATTTTGGCACTAGGAGCTGCTTATTACTAAGGAATACACTCGAGCGCTTACAGTGAGGTCCGGCCATTCTATTGTACAGCACTGCGGTGTCTGCCAGCGTTATCGGAGGTGTACGATAACGCTAGCAGTGATGCACTGCTTCACCTGTTGTAGCACTAGGAACTTCTTACTTTAGTAAGCAGCTACTAGTGCCTTTTATATGGATGACAGGTCCTCTTTAAAGACTAAAGCATGGAAACAAAAAGGCAGACAGCACTCGTAAAGAATACAATGTACCTAGTTAGATTAGAGAGGCACAAATTTGGTTCAGCTTTAAGTCCCATAAAGTCAGTATGGGGCAGTGCATCATATAGCTGGTTCAAAGTCCTTATCCTGGGACGAGGCTTTCATCCAGAGTAGACAGGGCTTCTTTACTGTAAGAACTGTGGATCTGTGGAATAGCCTGCCTTTAAGAGGAAAATAAGAGTAATGTTTGTATTATAATATATAATTATTTTCCTTTGCATACCATCCACATTTAATTCCTTTCCTATAACTATGTAATCCAGTTGAATATAACGTATTGGTTTTAACAAAAATCTAGACAGATAGACGCCAACAATCGTCTATAGCAGATAGCAGCAAGATTAATCTTCTTTACTATAGAAAGGAAAAAAATATTATTGGCTTCTTAAGATACCTGGTATTGGGTAGTCAACAAATCTTAGGAAGAGTATAGAATGATGGAATTAGAGTAAGAATCAAGTATTGAAGACAACTAAACACTACAAGTGTAAATCAAGAAAACCATCTCAATGCACAACAAATTCTTAGGTAATCTTGATATATGTAAGTCCATAAGTGTTTATATACAGAAGTACAGTATAGTGTCATATCTGGCACTTGAAAAATGGGGGAACAGGAGAAGGATATCAAACTAACTTAGTGTGGCTGCACATTACTGTAATATGTATGTCAGTGGAATCCATTGATCTTGTTATATTTGTCTGAAATCCAAAGTATCTAGTGGTATTCTGTCTATCGCTAAAGGATAGAAGTGGCAGCCGTGTTGGATTTCATTATTTCCATCCTTTTTTTTCAGGGACATAGAAGCGTCTGTCAGCAGCTGGACATTTAGTTGAGCATAAATAGGACAGCGCAGTGTATTAGCAGTTAGCTAAAAAACATTAGGAAGAAAGTGGTCCGAAACTTATGGGCAGACAAAAAGCTAGGGAGCAGTTACTGATCATAAATCAAACTAAAAACAGCCAGTGTCTAAGAAAATAAATAAGGCTGCAAGAAAAGCACTAAATAGGAACTTCAGGATCGGATAATGGGCCACCAGCGCTGCAATGGAGAGTCCAGATGAGTTTAGTTATTTTATTACAAAGGTACATTCAAGCAACTTTGTAAATAAACTTAAAGGGAAACTACCACCACGAATCTACCTATAAAGGTAGATCGGGTGGTAGGTGGATGTAAGGGACGTGAGGAGAGCTCTTTTTAGAGCTAATCCTCACGTCCCCGCTAACTTTTGGGAAACTTTATTAAACCCAATATGTAAATTTGTTATGTGGCTACTGGGGCGTGGAGTAGCCGGCACGAGGCTACACAGCGCGGCTACTCCACGCCCCGGTAGCCACATTACTCCTCCTACCCTGTTGTGTGCAGCGCGCAGCTCCTCGTAGCTGCACGCCCTCGTCTGACAAGCCGGCTACTGCGCATGCGCAGTAGCTCCGGCCTCGGAGCTGGGACTGCTCAGCCGGCGTTTTGCGCATGCACAGAACGCCATCATATCGCTCCTCGTAGCTGCGCGCCGCACACAACAGGGTAGGAGGAGTAATGTGGCTACCGGGGCGTGGAGTAGCCGCGCTGTGTAGCCTCGTGCCGGCTACTCCACGCCCCAGTAGCCGCATAACTAAATTTACATATTAGGTTAATAAAGTTTCCCAAAAGTTAGCGGGGACGTGAGGATTAGCTCTAAAAAGAGCTCTCCTCACGTCCCTTACATCCACCTACCACCCGATCTACCTTTATAGGTAGATTCGTGGTGGTAGGTTCTCTTTAAAGCTCTAACAAAAAATAACCTTAATATGACTAATTAGCAATAGAGAACCCATTCATTATGATTCGTAATACTTTTCTATTACTACTTCTTTGGCACAGCATAAATGTTTGCATCTCCTTTGCAGTTATTACATAATTGTGACTCAATACATCAAGCTCTTGGTTGATGACTTTTGAGGTGCGACTTTGGAGTCTGTGGTTTGGATAGAACAGCGGATGGTAACCCTTTGTGATAGGAAGTAACAGTGGTTAGACTAAATATCATGGGAACATATATGTATGTCACTATTCAGTATGTACGCTGCAGATGAACTATGCATCTTACTTATTCAGAATTTAATTGGAATTTAATAACCATAAGTTAACATACGAAATGTAAACACAGACAATAACATGGCTATCCTTCAGCCTCGATAGGGTACAATACATAAATAAAAGAAAGAGTTTAAATAAAAGCTATTAGAACTAAATTTAAGAATTTATTGTACACAACTGTTCTTCTTTTTTATTATATCTTTTGGTTTGATACTGTGAATAATATTCTTTTACTTCTTTCCTACTTTATCATTACATTGTGACATATGATAACACATTAAGTACAGACATAACACGACATTAGATCATGTTGTTTGCTTGTCTTTGAGCCACATTGAATTTGCAGTGCTGAAGATCTGCTCTGTCTAACCTCCTTAAGTGTTCACCAATCTCTGGCATTTGTGAGATTGTTTTTACGTGCGTGGCCTCCACAACAAGTTCACACATTTGTTTCATCTCACTATGTCGCACCATTTGCCTGGAGACATTTCACAACTCCTGACATCATCACTGCTAAGTGTAATTGATGTCATGTCATACAGTATATTCCCAAGCATTCACAACTGACTGGCAGTGCGGATTAAGAAATGGTTCAACTGTTTGCTCTTGTTTAGAGACTTGCCCTGTTTCTTCAACGTAAAGGAAACAAAACATGAAGTTACAATGGCATTAAAAAATCCCATCAAATATGGACTTCTATGGTTCTACTAAATCAACTCTACAAGGTTTTGCCCCTTACATGTTTATCATTATGAAGACTGAAACGTTAATAGTATTAGAAAATGGTTACCACGTGTATTTAATATGCAGGAACCCAAAGGAAATCTACCATCTATTATCAGAAGTAGATGTGATGGTAGATTCCTCCTGGCTGCCTCTGCCCTCCTCTATAATTTAATAATCCTGAACCCTAACTTGTTTAAAAGTTTATTTTAGTAATTAGGAAATTACTTACAGAGGCTCCTAGGGCGTGTACTAGCCTGGCTGGGCACTGGGAGCTAAGGCTGCACCACGCCCCAGTAGCCTCTGCAGTTAAAGGGGTTTTCCCATGAAGGCAAGTTAGTTGAAAGGCCTTCTCCCCCTTTAGTCTGAGGAGTGGTGAGGGGTCGGTCGGACCCCTCGTTCTCACAATCTGCGGCGGTCTCAGCACTGGGACCCCCACTGATCAGAAAGTTAGGCCCTATCACGTGGATATCACCCATATTGCATTTATTGGAAAACCCCTTTAATTTACATATTTCTAAAATAAAGTTTTTAACAAGTTGGGTTATATTCCAGGATTATTAAATTACAGATAAGGGCAGAGGCAGGCAGGAGGAATCTACCATCAGATCTGCTTCTGATAGTAGATTACTCATGGTAGATTTCCTTCAAGAACATATTCTTCACAGTCACAATCAATTTAGCTGTTATAGACCCTTTAAAGCTGGGCACATAAGTGCAGGCTAGTCATGTAAATTCTACAAAGGTTCACCTAGGGAACAAATAAGTGTCAAAATCTTTAATCCATTGAAAAATAAAACTTTTTCATATATTGTTACATATATTGGGAAAATATGCATATGTTGCGTACGTTCTAAGCCTTTTTCAATGCAAGGTAGCAACATGGGCACATGAATCATGAACTGTCCAGTGTCCTATTTCACAGACTGACCACAGTGCTGAGGACAGGACTCCTCCCTTGTGATAAAGGATGAAATAAGTGCCTGCTTACGAGCTGTAACCATCAGTTTAGTGCTGCTGTTCCTTCAGAGTCCCATCATCTGCACCTTTTCACGTTAGGCTGTGAAAGCCCACCAGCACCCGGTCCTTTATGGACCAACCACATGTGCCGCTGGCCTTTGCATAATTCTTCTGTTTAGCCAGCAGCAAATAACCATAAATATGGTAAATTGGTTATATGTGTTTGAAATGGCCTGTCGCCTTGCCGTATGTCAGCGTCCTGTATCGTCTGTGTTTCTACTAAATACATTTTGAAGAGTTCCTGGGTGAGTGCCGCTTCATCTCTTAACTTGTCTACATGTGACAATGCCCTCTATATGTTCACATAAAATAGTCAATCAATTTGTGTGGACATCATAAACAGGATTCTTACTATTTCTTCTATGAGTCCTACATGGATATATTGACATGAGTTCATGAGTTTGTAGTTGAGTGGCCCAATCAGAATGTTACTCTGATATCTGCCAGTGAAAGTCCATCACCATAATAGTACAAATGCTATAATAGTACAAATACATAATAGTGAATGCTTACTTTTCATTTCCATCCCGGCACCTCTGTTTGGACAAACTGGATGAGATAATGATGCCCGCAAATGTTGATGACAAGTATCTGCCTCAGGCCAATGTTTGCAGCAGCCTAAA
This sequence comes from Engystomops pustulosus, assembly GCF_040894005.1. NCBI lineage: Eukaryota > Metazoa > Chordata > Amphibia > Anura > Leptodactylidae > Engystomops > Engystomops pustulosus. The sequence continues at coordinate 78,340,404 of NC_092415.1, read as the reverse complement.
ACCTCTGAGTCCAGTCATAGGCCGTCAACTTTATGTCAGAGAGACCAGTGGTCAGCCTGTAGTCACCATTCTAGACCAGATGAGAAAGGTAAATATAGGTCCTTTTGTTTGTTTTTTTTGGCCTTTCATGCTAATCCCTAATAATTTGCTAAACCCGGGCAACTCCTTGTAACTCCAATGTAGAGACTTCTGTACAATTGTCTCTTAACATTGCAGTAATTGTTGGAAGCTGGTGTAGGTTATAATAAATGGAAAAGTTATTTTGATGTACAGTAATAGTATTAGTAAACTTTTCCCGCTGTTGTCACTGCTGTTTCAGTAAAGATGGACTTCAAATGGGTTGTAAATGAACTTTGATATGATTACATATTCTCTAGGAAGTCTATCTCTCACCTAGCAGAGTTAAAGCTTAAAGTGAAATTGACAAAATAATCGTCATCCCAGCATGCTGTATAGCCTTTCATAGCTATCTCTTCATGAACATGGTATAATTCAGCACCGAGATACGCCGGCAGATCAATACATGAATACCTCCCACACTTACAGGGAAGTGACACAATCCTCCTGCCTGTAGACTCGAAATGTACTTATCTTTTCCGCCACTTACAGCAATTCCTTGTCAACAAGAAACATGTTTTCTACAATTTTTCTCAAACCATGAACTTCTTGATTTCCAGTCCACTTAGTGACGGAAGTGGTCTAAAAATTGTTCAAGCTAATGCATCATTATTTCCTTCATTAGGGTCTGGGAGGCTGAGATAAATTATAAAAAAAAAAATCAATGTCTGCATGTTTGCCGTGGCGTTCTGATTCATTGCACCACGCATTGGATACATTTCTACATTTTCTTTGTTGTTTTCTATGAGAAAGTTATTTTTGCATGCTGGCACTGCCAAGCACAACAGTATTGAAATTCACCGTACAAGTGAAATAGACTAAAATGAAAGAGATTTAGCTATCGATCATCCGAGGCATCATTGAATGAATATGTATTAAAATATGCATTGTGTTTGTACAGTCTGCAGGTTACCAGCTAAGCAGATTTCGTTTGCCTATTACATCAACTTTGAAGTTGTGAATTCAATCTCTGGTAGCAAGCCGTATTGTATGACAGTGCTTTCATTTTACAATGCAAGTTGTGTCAAAGAGACTCTAATGTTGAGCATGCCTCTTTCTTTTAAAGGGTCTTCTAGATTTTTCATTTTCCTACATGTTGGCACATCAGTCCGTTGGAATTAACCATTTTAAACAATGGAGGCTCTTTGTTCAATATTTATTCCCTACTTTTGCTACAACATATTCTAAGGCACTGTACAGAGATGGGCATTACTTATTATTTATCAGTCCACTTTCCCAGATTTCTCCATAACTTACTGTACTATTCAGTCTGTACCATACTATACACTCTACGTAATTTACTGCACCATACTGTCTGTACCACACCATACTTTCTCCATAACTTACTGTACCATGCAATACTCTCTCGACAACTTACTGTACAATACTCTCTATGCCATACTCTCTCCATAACGTACAGTACCATGCAATACTCTCTCGACAACTAACTGTACAATACTCTCTATACCATACTCTCTCCATAATGTACAGTACCATACCACACTTTCTCCATAGCTTACACTTACTGTACAATACTCTCTGTATTGCCATATTCTTTCCATAACTTATACTATACCTTAAAGCAGGGTGGTTTAGTGGTTGGCATTACAGTCTTGCATCGCTGAGAACCTGGGTTCAAGTCCCAGGGTCAGCATCTGCAAAAAGTTTGTATGCTCTCTCCGTGTTTGCTTGGGTTTTCTCCGGGTCCTCTGGTTTCCTCCCACACTCCAAAACATACTGATAGGTTGATTAGATTGTGAGCCCCATTGGGGACAGGAACTGATTTGGCAAGTTCTGTGTAGCGCTGTGCAATCTGTGTGCGCTATATAAATAAAGAAATTATTATTATCTCTACCATACCACTCATACCATACTCTCTCCATAACCTATACCATTGGTGGCGAACCTATGGCACAGGTGACAGAGGTGGCACTCAGAGCTCTCTCTATGGGCACCCAAGTCTTCAACCAAGTGCTGAGTCCGCCAAACAGGACTCAAGGCCTTTTTTAGTCCCGGGAAGCCCAGGACCCTGGAAGGAAGCTACAATGATAATCCGAACTTCTCCTTTCTACCGTTTTGGTGTCCTCAGGTGCCTATAAGATTTAAACCTGTGACAGAGCAGGGAGTCATAAGTTACTGCCTAAATTGTCGCATTGGCACTTTGCAAAAAATATGTGGGTTTTGGTTGTAGTTTGGGCACTCGGTGTCTAAAAGGTCTGCCATCACTGACCTATACTATACCACACTCTATTCATACCTAATACTGTGCCATACCTTACTCTCCCCATAACTTACTGTACCACCCTCTCTCCAAAACTCACAGTGCCATACTCTCTCCACAGCTTTCAGTATCATGCACTCTGTACCATTCTATAACATAATCTCTACATAACTTACTGTAACAAACCCTCTGTACCATTCCAAACTCATTCTACAACTTACCGTACCATGCACTTTTTACCATACCATATCCTCTCCATTATTTACAGCAGTGATTTTCAACCTGTGTGCCGTGGCACACTAGTGTGCCGCGTAACATGGTCGGGTGTGCCGCGGGAAAAGTTCCCCAAACTATGGTGCCCCCTGTGTTTTGTTTCCCGGCAATGTGCAGCGATGCGCAGTCAAGGCTTCTTACAATGTAGGAGACGTGTACAATAACACATGTGCAAGCTTTGAACCTCGTGCGACAAAATGACGTCACCGAGGCCCGCGCATCATCCTGAGAGCGGAGAGACTGTCGCATTTGCCCACCGCCAAGGTAATGCCCACCAATAATGCTGACTATATGAGCTTTTGCCTGAGTATATGAACTGTTGGCAGAATACTCAGCATATGAGCTGGTACCTTTAGTACTCCAGCAGTATACTGCATATAACAATGAGAAATGTAAAATGAGAAATACTATAGTCATGAGGCTGGAGTACTACAAGTACCAGCTCATATGCTGAGTATATAAGCCTCATGGCCATAGTACTTCTCATTGTACCCCTTTATTTTGCAGTATATGAGCCAAATAATAATCAGCACCATATACTAAAAACAGGGAGAAACTGAGAACTGTTGAGGAAGAGCTTCGTGTGCTTCTTTCCACCATTTCTGCCAGGATACCCCTTTTGTGTTTATCGAAACAGGCCCAGGTTTCACACTGAGTGAGTAAAATAAATTTAGAATCTATATTATTAACTATATGTATAAAATGACTGTTTTAGTGTCATTTTGTGCTATTTTGGTAGGTGGTGTGCCCCAGGATTTTCTAAGTATAAAAAGTGTGCCGCGGCTCAAAAAAGGTTGAAAATCACTGATTTACAGTATATGATTTTCTCTGCACCGTAACATACTCTCTCCATAACTTACTGTACCATACTATCTGTACCATATCATACCATTTTCTCTCCATAACTTTCGATAGGTTACCTAGGTTTCCATATTTTTCTTTCACACACATTTACAACAACTCACATTTACATCATGACACCCATGCATTTTTACATATTTCTTCAGGTGGCAGCAGTTGTACGTGGTATATTTATCTAACATGTGTTTTCCCTGTGTTCATAGAGTCATACTGTAGTAAAAAAAATATAGCATTTACCATAAAGGTAAACATATAAGGTGTAAAATACCCAGATAAATCATTCCCTATTGCCTTACAGATACCATGTTTCCCCGAAAATAAGACAGCGTCCTAAAGACACATTGGGGCTCATTTACTTACCTGGTCCAGTCGCGATCCAGCGGCGTGTTCTCGAGGATTCGGGTTCTGCCAGGATTCACAAAGGTCCGTGCGCCCGATGTCCTCCAGGTGTCGCTTCTGCGCCAAAGTCCGCCGGAGTTCACCTTCTTCTCCTCGGTGCATGTAAGTGCTGATCTTGCGACACAAATTATTTTTAAAATTCTGCGGTTTTTCCGAATCCGTCAGGTTGTCCGATGGACACGGCCCCCGATTTATGTCACTTTAAAGCCATCGCCGATGCGCCAAAATCCTGGGTCAATTCACGGCAAAACGAAAATCGACGGGAAACCTGACGAAAGTGCGCGATTCGGACCCTTAGTAAATGAGCCCCCTTAGGTCTTATTTTCAGGGCACGTCTTATTTTTCTGTGAACGAAAATTATAATTTATCATTGAACAAAAATGATACATTTCTTAAGATACTGTAATGATGTTATCACATACATCAGCATAACCATCTGAATACAGTTTCGTGACTCCATTTGTATGTACAACAATCTATGGTACATTTTTAAACAAAAAGCAACATTTTTTATTAAAAGACCATTATGTCAACAACTTTTCTAATACCCGTACAAACTCTGAATTGCATGAAGATTTTCTACTTCTATAGGAATCATTAGCCCCAATCTCTCATGTTGTGCACTTTCCTTCAATGAGCACTTCTTGACCGAGTAGCTGCTGATATCGCATTTTCACCACAACTGTCAGTGATTTTATCCCATTAATTCTTCACCCAGGTCACAATTAGCAGTATCTACTAATGATAATGTATGGCGTGGGGGAAGCTGTAGCAATGGCTGCCACTAGGTCTTATTTTCAGGGGAGGCCTTATATATTTCTAAATTTTAAGAAATTATACTAGGTCTTTCGGGGAAACAGGGTAACATCAAGTATATTCTTGTTCAACACTGTTGAAGCCACAAAGAACCCTTTTAAAACAACCAAAACAACCATTTGTAATGTCTTCATATAGTTTGTATCTTTTAAGATTATGAGCAAAATCATCTCAGATATGACTTGACATTGGCATCTCTGAAAAAACACAAATACAGCTCTTACATTTGTACAGTATAGAGAAAATTGCAGAAACTGCAGCTACTGTAATTCTGCTTAAAAGTAATCAGATTTGACTACCTCATGAAAAAAGTGATAAAGTAACTAGCCCAAGGTTTAAAACATAGGTGTCTTAACGTTCCATCGCTTTAGTTATCCCCTCTGACATTTTAATTCTTGCAGGGCAGATACTGGGAAAGTATAATTTATTACCGCGTAGACACAAATCTTTTATAACGTTCCAGAGGGCTCAGGTAAAGCTGCAGGCTACATTTGTTCTATTGCATATCATTTCCAACAACTCGGGCTCAGTTAATAGATTTTCTCATATATACTGTACATTACGAGATGCTAAACATTGCTGAAAAACATGTTTATTTTATGACTGCGTAAAGGTATTTATACTAGATAACTGCCTGCTTGCCATTAGCGAAGCTAAAGACGGATGGACGAAGAGTAGATATATGGATTTAATTAAGCGATTTTATCGTAAAGCATTTGCTAATGTTAAACCTGAATGTTTGTGTATTATAGGCTTGGCTGAAGTATACGAGATACAAGGGGGGTGCTCTTCCAAATCACCAGAGCTAGAAAGGAACAAGATGCTTCACACGGTTATCCATGCTGGAGAACGCCACTGAACATCAGTAAGTCGGAAAGTCTTGGCGTTGCTTGTTTGTAAACACTCCAGCTAACATGGTGCAATTCTTCATATCTCTGAGCGTTACATAAAATATGTATTAAATATTAAAGGAAATAAAACATACACTGACAATAGCTGCAGTGTATCAGAGAATCCATCTGAATAGCCATTATGAAGTACTGTTATTTTATTCATCAGTGGTCTTTTACTTATGTCAAGCCACTGCTGTTTCTCAGAGTCATTGGATTTTTTGAAGAGTTTTTATAATATGATTAGTTGTGACACTATTGATTTGTTATTAAAGATATGTAGTAAGGGCTTTTTATTTCTTACACATTTACAAAAAAATAAACCACATACAAAGGCAGCCAGCTACCAATGGCATTGCTCTAAGTCTTTTGTAATTGGGAAATCTGGACTGCTGTAAACCAGAACCAATTTCTTTGGATGTGTGGGTCACATTCAGAGATGTTGCTGTCTTACTTTTTCCCGGCTTCTTCCTTGGTCACAATACTTCATTGTTCATTTGTGCATTTTTTTATCAACCACTCCTCGACTTACTTATTTGCACTTTAATCTTTATGTGCTTTGATCTACCACATTTTCCTCTAATGTGTGAAATCTGTAGTATGTGAACTATATTTTCTCCCTAAAGGCTTGTGAATGTCACATGCAATTTGTCATTTTGTGGTTCAAGAATAACGACATAATGTATATTAGTTTGGTGATCAGCCACATTAGAAAAACATTTATTTTCACACTTACTTGCCTACACGTTATAGCTCTCAGGAAGGGCACCCTTAAAACTTACCTTTTTCTAGGTTCTTGCACATTTCTTTTAATATTGCATGCAGACAATTAAACAGGTTGCAGTACAAACAACAAGCCCACAGGTCCAGCTGTTTTCTAATGTGGGATAAGGAAAACTTTGCCTCAAAGACACGTTGAAGGAAACCCTCTTTAACATCGAGCATGACTTTTTCTTAAATCTAATCACATGATTTCGGATAATAACTAAACCAGTATATCTATTCCATAAGGAACAGTTTCGCAACTGTAGACAGCACTGTTTTGACATGAGTGCATCTCTTCAGTACAGTGTAGGGAACTGGTGCAGCTAGGAGAGAGTACATAGACTCAGGTTAGGGCAGAAACTATTCTCCTTGTGGAGAGTTAACCATTAAAGGTCACCACTGAAGGTATACAGAGACTTGGGGGGTTGCTGCCTGCCAAACATTTCCCCAGCTGGAAACAGTGCTTGGGAAGAGTCCATGACTCCACTGGCAATCTACAAGGTTAGTGCTTTTAGCTAGAGTCGATAAAGGGTGTATATTAAAATCTTAGACTTTGTCTCGACTGCTGCATATGAAACAGATTTCAGTGCAAAACCCCTTTAAGAATATGCACTGTCCAGGAGATTTATCTTTGCTTCCGTGGAAGTTTTTGGAGTAGAAGCACTGAAATGATCGCAAGTTCTTGCGCACTACAAGACAGTAGTGTTGGCGCATATGGAGTGTGCCTGTGTACTTTTTAAAAACACGTTTGTACATGAAACTATGCCAGGTCAGCCAAGCCACCCAACACATACATCAAGAGGTCTAAGCCTCTTGTTGTACCTGGTAGGACACTAGGGGAGTGGTCTTTATCATATTGCAACATTGTACTCCACTCACACAAAGAATTTTACCTTAATTCTTGTTCAACCCTACCAATCAGACAGTTGTATCCTACCTATGAGTTGGTGATAACTTTAACATTTGGGCTAGCTCCTTCAAGGCATCAGTAAAGCAAAGTGTTCCTGGGTAAACTCTTAACATAAGTGTCATGACTTCCACCTGCACCATAGTAATTCTATAATCAGTCAACAGATATGGAACAAGATCCTTATTCTAAAGGATTATCCTGTCAATAGCTTCCTTGAATGTGTTGTCCATACAGAGAAACTAATTGCATTACAACTACATGGGGAGAGCATGATTTTTAGTCCTAATCACTGGGAGTTCCAGGATTTGAGCTCCCATCGATCTGTAACTTATTTCCTACTCAATAGATAGGGAATAGGTTACAGTTGTGGAAAAAGCGATTAAAGTCTTCTGCATATGATGTTTCTTTCTAAACGTTATGTATGTCAGACCTATTTTTTAGTTAACAAATGCTTATACAAGGTTGCTGTGCAAAGTTCACAAAATTAAAGCAGCCCTCTACTGTGATTAGTTTAACATGTAAAAGTGACCATAGGCAGCAATGTAATTGGCTGCTGTGGGCTCCAGCATAATTATTCTGTTCCCAGCATTAAAGTGTTGCTGAGGACAAGCAGGTTTTTGTTTGGTAACACGTGCAGTTAATTATGTTAAGAACTATTTATAGGAAGGCTGAACTCAGCTACAATTTGGTTTGCATTTCCATTTCATTCTTTAGTTTCATTTCTAATTATTATAAAATAGTAACTGCAAATTAAACCATTCTTTTATAATCTTAAACATAGAGTATCAAATAAAATCCATTCTTTAGTTTTTTATGAGAGGAACAGATTTATTTTGGTTCTTGCTTATATATTATGATGTCACAGGGTAACAGTTCATTTCCAAGCATTATGGTAATTTTTTAAAGCTGTTTGTTTCTTAGATCCTTAGCGCATTCATATATTTTTTCCTTGTACTAATTTTAGTTTTATCACTAAGACAAAACTTAAAACTCATGATCCAGAGTAGTTTGCTGCACATCGACCTTAGTTACATGTTACCTAAACACTTGTTTGCTTAAAACTAGAGAAGGGCGAATCGATTCGAACGAGGTAGAATTTGATACGAATTTCACTGAATATTTGATTCGTTACAAATCCGAAGTTTTCGCTGATTTGTGGAAACAAAGTTTTTTTCCCTGCTTTTTTAGCCGCGAGCACAACTTGTTACATGGGGCAGAGAACTCTGGGGGAGAAAGGAACACCCTCTATGACATCTGCAGACCTGTAAGCCAATCAACGACCAGCAGGCTTATGTGATATCACACAGCCCTATAAAAACCATCCATTTTCAATCTCAGCACTTCACACTGCATGTGCTGTCTGTAGTGTCTAGCTGCTATTACTATACTGTGCTATAGCGATTTCTGCTCCAATCCCAGGGTGTGCATTTAGAGGGATCTTTATACTCCAAATAGAAGTTCTTTTTACTGAAGCCACTAGGAAGTCATATCCGCACAGCTGCTGTAGTGATTTCTGCTCCTCTCCCAGGGTGTGCGTTTTGGGGCATCTTTATAGCGATAATTCCCATACTTTTGTGTTGCTAAGGTTGAGAGCTGGAAATATGTGTCAAATCCACATAGTTTATTAACCACTACATCACAGCAGGGGTGACTCTGTGAGACCAGAAATGCTGTTGTTATCTAGCGGCAGTGTGCTGCTCCACAACCCAAAGGTTGTTGATTGGTTGACTAGATTCCAATTCCTCAAATATAACATCTAACAACCCCAGCCCAAGAGCCCAAGAGCAGGTCAGCGACTCTCACCTGTCCTCAACCAGCCTCTGTCCTGTTCCTTTCCCAGAGAGCTACTGGGTGGTCTGGGCTCAGCGCCACTATACAGTGAGGACAAAGTGTTTGAGGACAGTCAGCAGCTGCTTGGTAGTGAAGAGGTGGGGCAGACATCTGCTGCTTCGTGCAGTAGGAAGGCTGTGCATATTGACATCGTTGAGGAGAATAGCAGTGACAGGGAAACGCAAATTGACAATGATGTAGCCAATCACACTTGTAGCAAGGGATTCATCATCGTTGGGCGAAGAGAGTGTCAGCTTGTGCGTCAGGCAGCAAGTCGCTGTGGCCGTGAGTCAGCAGGGTGGCATCAGTGCGAGGACGGGAGCCAAAAGGCCACGGGGTACAAACAATTCAGAGGTCCAAGTGAGCAGTGGTACGGGGGGTCATCAAGGTAGCGGCGTTAGTAGTCACTCAGTGCTATTGGCAGTAAAATCACCACCTCAGTGGTGTGGCAGTTTTTTGATAAGACACCAGAGGAGCCGAGAATCAGAATTGTTTATATAGAATCAGAAATTGAAGCGTGACCAGGGAGCAACAGCAGCAGTACCTAGTGGCACACATGCCATTTCAGCCAGTCAAGGCTCCACCACCTCTACCGAAAGGAGTTGCTTGTCTTTGACATCATCTCCAGATGTTACGCATGCATGTATGCGTCCAGCCATCCTAAGGTGCAGAAGCTGACCATGCTCTTGTCCAAGTTGTTGGTACTGCAGTAACCTCCCTTTCCAAGTCGTCGACTCTGCATCCTTCAGAGAACTAATGGCTCATGCCGAAACGAGGTGGAGATTTCCAAGACGCAATTTTTTTCCAAAAAGGCAGTGCCAGCCCTTCACAAATATGTAGACCAGAAGGTGGGCTAGTCTTTAAGCTTATCAGTTTCTTCTAAGGTGCACGGCAGTGCAGACGTGTGGAGCTGTAACTACGGTCAGGGCCAGTACATGTCCTTTATGGCCCAATGGGTGAATGTACTTCCCGTCCAGCCACAACAACCTTAACAAGAGACGCCGCTTTCTCCTCCACGACCAAAGTTACATAGGGGAGGAACTGCTCCGCGTCATGCAACAAAAAATCAATCTGTGGCTTTCTCCACAACAACTGAAAATCGAAACCATGGTGACAGACAATAGGAGGAACATGGTGTCCGCGCTGCACCGAGGAGGAATGGCCCAATGCGCCCTGCATGGCACACATTTTCAATCTGGTAGTCAACAGGTTCCTCAAGTCTTCCACCCATCTGCAAGACATTCTAAAAATGCCCAGGAAACTGTGTATGCACTTCAGCCATTCTTACAAAGCCTAGCACATCCTCATCGAGTTGCAGCGTTAGAACAGCCTCCCCCAACATAGTCTTATATGTGATGTTTCCACCTGTTGAAATTCCAGCCCCCATATGTTAGACCACCTGTATGAACAGAGAAAAGCCATGAATGATTTTTGATATCGCAAGCGGATCCGAGTACTATCCTGGTAACTTTGATGTCAGTCACTGGCAGCTCATGCGTAATACCTGCCTTTGGTCAGGCCCTTTGAAGAGGTCACATTATTTGTCAGTCACCAGGACTGCGGGATGAATAACGTAATTCCAGTGCTTCATGTCCTGGAACTCATGCTGCAAAATCTTTCTGGTCAGGCCACATGAGTCCGGTGGGGGCTGAACTGGAGGAGGAGGACATTGGAGCAGAAGCAGAGTCTGGTTTTTCCACTAAGTTGACAAGAGAGGAGGAGCAGGAGCATCTGGAGGAGGTAGAAGATGAGGCAGATGACCCAGAAGCACCGTGGCAGTATACCGTGGAGATGGAGGACAGGAGTCCCTCAGAGTCACTTGTGCAGATGGCCTGCAGCATGCTGCTTTGCATAACTAGTGACAGCCGAATAGTCAACATCTGGCACAGGGATGAGTTTTGGCTCTCCACCCTCTTGGACCCTCACTACCGGTCAAAAATGGGGGACTTTTTCCCAGCTGTCGAGAGGGAGGAACAACTGGCGTACTATAGAGAAATACTAAAAACACAGTTGGTCACTGCCTTTGTGTGCCATTGTCCGTCCTCTGTCAGGTCTGACCAAGGGATTGCTGGCAGTGATCGCTCACGTACTACTGCCGTGGCTGCTGTGGGGAGATGGGGGGAGGAGCAGTATCAGCTCCATCAGCAGCAGCTGAAGTCTGGAGTCCTTATTGAGCAACTTCCTCCACCCAACTAGTGAGGAGGGTAGCCGCCACCAACAGCCGCCGAAGGACATGGAGCCGACTCTGCACCAGCAGGTGGTGGCCTACTTGGACAGCACTTTAACACCCCAGGTAAAGGATCCCCTGGACTACTGCACAGCCAAACTTGGTGCGTGGGAACAACTTGCAGAGTTTGCAGTAGAGAAGCTGTCCTGCCCGGCCAGTAGTGTGGCGTCAGAGCGGGTGTTCAGTGCAACAGGGGCCATCGCTACCCCAAGGAGAACCCGCTTGTTCACCCATAATGTGGAGAGAACTGTTAAGAGAACTGAATCAGGCTTGGATCGGCCTAGATTTCAATTCATCAATGCCTAATGCATCAGATTAGAGCAGCCATGATGCCTCCCCCAAATGGTGAGAAATGAGTCTGGATTCTAACTACCTGCCTCTGCCACACATCTGCTGCCAGTTGCTCCATCTGCCTCCTACCATCTTTACCAGGGACTGGAATTGTCCGCCACCTACACAATCTGTCATTGTGCCACTATGTGGCTTTCCATGTTGCTGCCACCTCCACACTCTGTCATTATGACACTGTGGGCTCCTGCTGCTTCTGACGCCACCTCCACGCTCTATCATTGTGCCACTCTGTGGCTTACCAGGTTGCCGCCACCTCCACAATCTATCATTGTACCACTCTGTGGCCTATCAGGTTGCCGCCACCTCTACACTCTATAATTGAGCCACTCTGTGGGCTCCTGCTGCTGCTGCCACCTCCACACTCTTTCATTGTGCCACTCTGTGGCCTACCAGGTTGCTGCCATCTCCACACTCTATAATTGAGCCACTCTGTGGGCTCCTGCTGCTGCCACCTCCACACTCTATCATTGTGCCACTCTATGGCTTTCCATATTGCTGCCACCTGTGAGCTCCTGCTTCTGCTGCTACCACCTCCACACTCTTATCATTGTGCCACTCTGTGGGCTCTTGCTACTGCCAACGCCACCTCCACACTCTATCATTGTGCCACTCTGTGGCCTACCAGGTTGCTGCTATATCCACACTGTCATTGTGCCACTCTGTGGCCAGACATTACCCTGTCAGGCTGCGTTCCCGATTCACTTATTTGGTCTCTGTAAATTCGCATGGAATTGAAGCGATTCTAAGAGTGGCGGCTGTCAAGTGCATGTCATACTAAAACACAGTATTGTTTGCAGACCAAACCACGCTCCCTATGCATATTTAAGCACGGCACAATGTTCTACAACACCCTACAGGCTCTCTGATTCCTCATTTGTCATGAATTGATTCGGGTCGAATCAAATTTTTTTCAAAAAGTTCGGCGAATCAGGTGCAACTGAATTTCAACAAATTCGCCCAATCTTCTAGATCAAACCCAAGGACCTTGGCTTGAATTCGACCAATCACCTAATTTTTTGTTGCCCATTAGAGTTGTTGCCTGATTAAAATACTAAAACTCATGAAGGTTTGAGATCAATGAAAGTACATATAAATATTACAAAATATAATTTAGAGAATCTTGGGGTTACCCATGAGGGGCAATGATATTAGGGATCTTCTGTAAATACAGGCAGTCCACTACTTAAGGATACCTGATTTACAAACGACCCCTAGTAACTCACCAACCCCTCTGCCCACTGTAACCTCTGATGAAGCTTTTTGGATGCTTTACTTTAGTCCCAATGATCAATGATTAGCGGTAAGATGTCTGTAATGATGCTTTATTGATAATCTTTAAAGAAAGATGAGAACTGAAAACTTTTCATATTCTTACCGTGACAAGAATGGGCACAGTCAAAAGATGGAAATCCCACATCTTACCATCTATATCTGAAATTGTTTGGAGAGTAATTGTGTCATGGAGCAACCAACAGCCACTACAACTTACTTTCTACTTACCTACGACCACAAATGGACCAAATGGCATTTGTTTAAAACCAGAAACCAAAACTCTTAAATAATCTATCAGGCCTCCTTTACCCCTCCTTTGTCTTCTGAAACAGTGGTGCAACAAGTTTTGACTATCGCCTAACTTGACTTAACTATGCCAGTCAATAAAATTTTGTGTTTGTGTATGCAGGTTTTATCTATGTTCACTATATTCATATAACATTGTACACTCTCTTTTTACCCACCTTGTTCTATACCAGTGATGGCGAACCTTTTAGGGACCGAGTGCCCAAATTGCAACCCCAAACCCCCCTTATTTATGGCGAGATGCCAACCAAAAATTAAAGCAGTAACTTATTGCTCCCTGTTTTTCAACAACTTTCGATCATACTGGCCTCCTGAGGACAAGATGGAAAATTTGCATCGTTATAGCTTCTTTCCAGTGTCCAGCAGAAGGTCCTCCAAAGATAATTCGGCTATGTCTCCTGTCTCATTCTCTTTCTTCCTAAAGTCTTAAGTAGCGAAGTAAGTATCACTTTAAAATATGTTCTGTCTGGTGTGCTTTGGCGATGGCCTGGGTGCCCACAGAAAAGGCTCTGAGTGCCACCTCTGGCACCTGTGCCATAGGTTCGTCACCACTGTTCTATACTATACTAGCTTGTACTTTATTGCAGAAAATCTCTTCAGTATCTTGGTGTCCTCTCCCTTTCTGTTTTGTATTCTATAAAATGTTAAAACCCAATAAAATTGTAGGCCATCCACCATTCATGATCCAAAGGGAATCTATGGGAGAAACATGCATGCAGCTGACATAGAAAAGGAAGCTCTGTAACATTGTGTTACTGTCTGCTGTAACAAGGATAGTTTCAAAGTGCACATCGGTATTGTATACTTAGGGGCAAATTGATTTTAAAAAAGTTGCTAATTTAGGCACAAATCCACTACAATCCCTCAGTTTCTGCATTTTTTAAAAACTTTCTAAGCCACTATAATAAATTTGATGTGCACATATACCAAAAGTGATCCAAAGCCACTCCTAATGATAAATGTTGTCAATTACCTTATCTGATTCTCTCGCATTGACTAGTAGTCCAACTGACCATGACATGACTGTTATTGACCTTGACCTCTGACACATGCTGCTGTTCCTTTTAGCCTATCCTTGACCTATCCCATTATATTTTACACATTTTTCTTTATATTAAGCAGCAAGGGAAAATAAATTCCCAAAGAAGCCAAGCCATGTGTTGTAATTTGATATAGAAGTTTCCAGGATATTACAATTCATCATTTCCTGTTTTACACTGTAGAAAGAAGGGGAAATAGTTGAGAATGTTACAATAAATAATTACAGGCAGTCCCGTACTTAAGAATACTCGACTTACATATGACCCTTAGTTACAAACGAACCTCTGGATATTGGTAATTTATTGTACTTTAGTCCTAGGCTACAATAAACAGCTATAACAGTTATCAAATATTTCTGTAATGAAGCTTTAGTGTTAATATTGATTCTTATGACAAGCCAACATTTTTAAAATCAAAAAAGTTTTGTCTGGGATTACAATGATAAAATATACAGTTCCGACTTACATACAAATTCAACTTAAGAACAAACCTACAGACCCTATCTTGTATGTAACCCGGGGACTGCCTGTATTTATATATAATGGCCTTAATATTCAGCTCTGTACACATCATAAAGTACACAAAGAAACAAAATAAGACATTACAGAGAAATAACATGGTCAGATGAAACAAAACCCTCCTCAAAAGGGGTGGACAGTCTCTGAGGAGGAGAGGGCAGTAGGCGACAGTGCTTGTACACTGGTCTGGTCATTTTTTGTAAAGTATAAGAATAAATAAATCAATTAAATAAAATGATAAATTTGCATGAGCCATTCACCAGCCACCATCTTTATGTACCTCAACCAGGGTGCGTGCACCCACAGAGTTACCTGTTTAATGGTATTTAGTGCTGAGGAATTACTTAGAGCAGAGGAGTGAAACATGGGGGCTGTTTTAAAGAGAGACAAGTTGTATGCACTCGTGGGCCCACATTTATCAAATGAGTGAAAACTGAACTATGTACACCTTGCCGGTAGAGTGTGCAGACTGCACTTCATTAATCTGGTGCCCCGTGCACTGCTCGGGAAGTGTGCACCATTTTTTTGGGGCACTTTGTTCATACTGCAGAATTGTGGCGCATGACAGTAATAAATTTGGCGCAAACACCAACTAAGCACTTACGCGCCCCTTTTGTTGCACTTTTTTCTGTCTTGTTGGACACAGTGCAGACGCGACACAAAACTGCAGACACTTTATGAATACATGTGCAGGCAGTTTGCACGTTCTTCTCAGAGCAAAGTCAGACAGAAAACAGGCGCAAACGTTTTAATAAATGTGGACCATGGAGTGTGAAAAGGCTCTCTAAAGAGATGGGATTTCACTGTGTGTTTGATACTTTGAAAGTCGCTTTTTAGTCTGATAGTACAGAGTAGGGCATTCCAGAAAACCGGTGCATCTCGGGGGAAGTCCTGAAGATGCAAGTGGGAAGTTTGGATTAAAGAATAGAATACTATAGACCTATAGCATAGGTCTATATCGAAGCAACAATTAAGATTTTATAGGTGGAAGTAAGTGGCATATGATTAAATACACGGTGTAAAGTAGTCAGAGGCAAGCACTACCCCAAAATAGTGAGTCTGCTGCCTATGAGTTATGGTGAGGCCACAAATGGAAATGGAGATATAAATAAATGTGAGAAATTCCACATATCGATATTACACATTTGTTATTTAGGCCTTTCACTTACCGATAAAGAAAGGGACATGCACAATTCCTTGCATCCTCCCATCAATCCTCCCTTGAACAATACTTTGTAAAACCTACAATATTACTTGAGTTGATGACTCCTACAATACTTTAGAGAAGGGTCCAATGAGAACCATGACATTTTTGTCTAATATTCCCATGTACGTTTATTTGTAAGTGGGTGGTTACGCTCTAATTAATTCTTTATAACAGTGTACTATTTTTACACGGGAAATCTGCCCAAAGGTCTTTTGGCTTCTTTGAACTGGACTCATTCCAGTGATATATTTTCTCACTGTGCATTGAAAATACGATTTATTTTTACACATCTAAGAATTGCGAGGATGAGAAATGTACACAAAGGCAAAGGAAGAATGAAGCGTATTATTTAGGAATACAGTAAACATGGCTATTGGCTATGTTCAGTTAGACGGTATATGTAATAAAGTGCGGCTGCTATGATTTCATCATGAATTTCCATGCAGCAGTGCACAGTCAGGTTATTGCTTGCAATTTTCTCACGGGTCAACTAACTGACTAAACTGTGGGAGGATCATGAAAGAGCTTTGGCTCAATCCCCAGTAAAAAAAAGTTGGCTGAGTGTAGACAATCAGTCTAGTGAAACTCCTAGCATTCTCAGGCAGTTCATACTAGTGGAGGAGGAAGGAGATAGAATAACCTTGGCCTGTCTCTGTGAGAAGAGAATAGAAGCCAGCACCTCCGATGGCCTGAGGCTTTTAGCATTACACTCTAAATGGCATTGAAATTAAAATAAATATTTATTGTTAGAATTTACTTTTGCAATGAATTGTTTTATATGTGTGTGACAACATTGCCATGTGCATAGGCTGACATGGGACAGTGCACTTCGTTCAGCTATTGTACCCCATGTTCTTTCCAGGTAGAATTGATCTATGTCACAAGATATTTATTTTAAACTGTTGGAATTGAGTAGAGAAAAGTATTTTGATTCCATTTATTTAATTTTATTTTCCTGCCATTTTAATTTTAGATGATTTTTTTTTTATTCCTACATAGTTCTTTTGCTGTAAATACCAAATTCTGGTACTGCAACTCAGGGAACCTGTCATCAGAAAATGTCCTAATAAAAAGCTGAGCAGCTTCTAGATCATATTTCTTCCATGGCCTAGCTTGGTGGCTTCATCCTGAAAATCTATTTTGGCACAAGATGTTAATTGGTTGTATAAAGTCAGGTAGGCGGAGAGTTTAACTCTGGAACTCTTTCCACCTCTGAACTACTCCTCCCCAGTGATTGCCATTATGCACCAGACTTAAAGGGGTATTCTCATCTGGGCATTTACATTTAATTAAATTCATTTGCCTTATAAAAACATTTCTTCAATTGAATGTTAATTAAAAAAATGTTCCTGTGTGAAGATAATTTCTCATAAATGTAGTCATATGGTCCCTTAGAAACAAGATAGCTTCCTTGGATACGACCACGTCACACTCTGGCAGCGGTGGCCAGACATGCGCTATAGAGTCCTGCCGGACCCCCAGGATTCAGGGATCATTAGCACAGGACGGCTGTGGGACATGCAGTAACTCCCGGACATTTTATATACAATAACCTTTTGTTTCTTTGTGCAATCCCTCCAGCAGAGGGGGCCGTATCCGAGGAAGCTATCTCGTTTCTAAGGACCATAGGACTACATTTATGAGAAATTATCTTCACACAGGAAATTTTTTTTAAATAACATCCAATTGAAGAAATGTTTATATTTGGCAGATTAATGAAACTGAATGTGAATGCCCAGACGAGAATACCCCTTTAAGGAAATCTGGCCAATGATGTCTTTGGATGAAGGACCGTCAATTACAGTGAAAGGCACATTCTAAGACAAAGAAAGCTTGACTTCAGTGTTAAATTTTCTGCCTGCTTGACTTCATAAAACCAATCTAGATCTCAATTCAAAGTTGATTTTCTAGATAATGCCACTACACCAGAACATCACCAGCAGCAACACTGCTGGCAGCTTCAAAAGATGGCACCGCTTTTTCCCATAATTTTGATAAACAAGTTTTGTTTAATTCTTTTTAATTGTATAAACCCCCAGATTGTTAGTATCTTGTCCCACCGTAAGCGATCTGCATTACAAAAGGTGTAAAGGTATTGCAGAACTGATGATACTTCTTTCTTCCATAGCAGCCCGTCTTAATTGTTTATACAGTACATATGCATGTTTCTAATCAGTGTAATTGGATAATTATGGTTCAGAACATTTGGTTAGGTGTTTGATTGATCTTGTTTGTGGCTCTCAGCGTTTCAATTATAAAACTATAGTACTAATCGTTTCCTGTACTAAAATTGTATTCCTTAATATTGCATTCATTAATTGAATTTCATCTTATAATATCTTCACAATTGATTAATGATTAGCATTGTGTAACTTTTATTGACAATGTAAAAGCCATCTTAATAAGCCTTTATAAAAATTACATTCCCTTAGGGAAAAACTTGTTTGCAAGCCAAGATGAATGTATTATGGTATCGTGTCCACCATCTATGTAGACAAATGGTAGCATGAAACGTACGGTTTTATATGCATGGTAGAGCCATGCACAAGCTATAATTGGGCCCCACCTATATTGTGCCATTTTGGATACTGTTTTTTTCTTATGGCAATTCCCAAATCTACTCCCTTGGGGCGATGTATTCCGATGGTTTATCACCACTACCATATTAGTGCCATTGTGCACCATATTTACTATGTTGCACACATTGAAATAAACTATAATTGGGATCCCATGCATAAAGCGAACCTACCTGAACACGACTATTACACTACCCAGCATTCAGATCAGACGTGAATTGATACACCCAGAAACCTTTTCTCCCCATCTTGAATTAATATTACCTCAGAATGACTCCTTCTACTGGTACAATTAACATTACCCTGACTAGAAAACAATGTTTGACTTATGCATCATACAGAGACACATATTTCTCATATGTCTCTGCTGCCCTTAGGCACTGTCCATCTGTGGCTAATGATAGCACTAAGTCTGAAGATATGAAAGTATATGAGAAATGCATTCTATTTAAAGCTTAAACCACATAATCTGTTAGATTCCTCTACCATCCAGCTTTATAATGTAATAGCTGAGTACAAGCCACTGTAGTGATTCTAAAAATGTGCATAGTAGATGTTTTCCTACATTCACTTCCCTGTGAATGTATTTTTCATTGTTTTGTTTCAAAGAGACCTTCACTAAACTCTTGTCTCAGTCTTTGCTTTTAAACATTTAACTTGGTCAGGATGGGCAATGGCTAAAGAGGTCAAAGTACACAGGGCTGTATTTGCCTTTATCCACTTAAAGTCCTGTGTCTAGGATGTCCAGCTCTTTAGAGGATGTCCTGTTATTTCTTTTTGGCTTAAAAAGTACAAAAGTTGCTTAAATTGTGATGGAAAGGATACTAATAGGTGTTGTGAAGATAAACAAAACTGTGTAACGAGGCATCCAGAGTATTATGCAACTTGAGCCAGGATTAGAATATCCACCCAAGAACGGTAACTAGTTACAATTTAGGTGCAATATCTCAATGATCTTTTGGCCCAATTTGAATGCAAAGGCACCCAGTATAAATAGATACATAAATAAAACTCTTAACTTTGACTATAGATAACTTTTCGCAAAACATTTGCATTCACAATTTTTAAACCACTCACTCAGTTTTGAAAAGTGTCTGGGAAAGTGGACATGGTTATTTTATATGTGTGTGACAACATTGCCATGTGCATAGGCTGACATGGGACAGTGCACTTCGTTCAGCTATTGTACCCCATGTTCTTTCCAGGTAGAATTGATCTATGTCACAAGATATGTATTTTAAACTGGTGGAATTCAGTAGAGAAAAGTATTTTGATTCCATTTATTTAATTTTATTTTCCTGCCATTTTAATTTTTGATGATTTTTTTTTATTCCTACTTCTTTCCCATAGGCTGGCGGTGACTGGCGGGCTTTAAACTGCAGTCACCTCCTGTAAGCCGGGTCCGGCATTCACAACACTATGTACTGCAGTGTTTGCTACTTTTATCGGAAGGTTCCAATAAATCTAGCAGTTTAAAACTGCTACATCTGGGGTAGCTATAGGAGCTGCTTACTTTCGTAAGGCTTATACAGGGTGACAGGTCCTCTTCAAGGAAGGGAATATTGGCTGAATCTGATGATCTTTTAATCCAAGAAGGTCTCCAGCAAAACTGTCTTAAAAGACCCCCAATGTCTTCTAGCATGGTCACATTAACAGTATTTTTCAAGATACATACGGGGTTACAGTAGCCTATAAGGTTACATTATATAAATACAATATGGTCACTGATAAGATACAGAAATGTAGATGAACCTGTGAAAAAGCTCTCTTAATTTGGTGTACAGTACTACGTCTCTTATTCCAGTTAATTTCTTGCTGTAACACTATTTAATACCTTCTAATTAGTTTTTATAAATGTCTCATTAAGTTTAAGTTGTTTTCCTGTTTTTGTTTTCTGAGACGTAACTCGATAGAATGAAAAGCTATAAAATCCAGAGGATCTGCCTTGCCTCAGGACTGAATTAATGGACACAGACATGCATTTACATAAATAATTTGATAAGCAGATTTCATGTGAATTCATGCTCTGACAAAAAGGCAAAACTTGGTTTGACGCCAATATTTATAAAGAATTAAAATAAAATTTAACTAGCTTCATTAATAATCCTAAAGAAAAGCTGAAATACGACTTACATCTAATATTGTGACCAATAGCAATGATCAAAAAGAGCCCACCTGGACACAAAGAGCCTGAGTGCTTTTACCCAGTGACCTACATTTTCCATCATCTTGTAAACAATGCGGAGGGCAATCCTTAGGGTGCTCAGTGCAATACTGCTGTGATGGTCACTGAAGCAATAATAAAAGCAGAAACCTAGGATTGGTAACAGTGTCACCTCAGTGATCTAAAATTTTTAGCAGAATACACAAGATCCACAAATTTCTTCTCTTTCTTTCCCTCAATACTGGTGCTTTGTATTATTACGCTTACCAGACATTTTGTCCCTTTGGACTGCTTCAAATTTGACTCTGGTCTCTCCATTAGAATTATTTGAACTAAAGATGGTAAGTAGACAAAGGTTGTATTTGCAATTGTTCACTTGAGGTCCTGTGTCTAGAGTGTCTGGTTCTGGAGAAGGGGTTCTCAGAAGCAGAAATAGTTTTTTCTCCTTTTTAATATCATGTCTGTCCAGATCTCTGCAATACTGATACTGTATAATCAACTATAGGTGAAACAGTCCAGGGAATCATAGCATGTAAGTGGGTCACGGTACATACAAGTAGGGACACAAGTCATAAGTTCATAAACAGTTGAAACCAGAAGTTTGCGTATACTAAAAAAGAAAACACATATGAATATTTTTCTCATCCGAAATGACATCAGAAAAAAAATAAAACTCCTGTTTGAGGTCAACTAGTATTACCAATATTTTGTATATTTCCCAGAATACAGAGATCATTTTTAAAGCATTTCTATTACTTTCTGCAAAGTCAAACATCTACATACAATAAGATTACTATGCCTCTAAACAATTTGGAACAGCCCATATAATGATGTCATCTCTTTGGAAGCTTCTGATTTAAGCTCAGTGGTATCATATAAATTAATTAGAGACACAACTGTGGATGTATTTTTAGGCATACCTGAAACACACTGCTACTTTGTGTAAAATCATGGAAAAGTCTACATAAATCATCCAAAATATCAGGAGAATTGTGGACTTGCACAAGTCTGTTTCATGTCAGATAGTGGGAAAAACATGTATGTGTGTCTATGTAAACATTTCGTTTCACTGTAAGAGTGGGAAAAGTGGTTATAGTATATATCAGTGGGGCACATGGGGGCTGTATAGCATTGATATATGCAATTTTGTTCAAAGTTTAGCTACACAGACAATGAACAAATATATGACATATATATGACAAAATACGATGATCTAGACAATAAATTGTTTGCCTCAACCAAGCCCACCCATCCCCCCGACCCGCCATTAACCACTGTGAACCGATGTGAACCTGCGAACTGCTGTGATCAATGCTAGAACCAACCACTTGAGTTAACTCTTAAAATGCCGCTGCATGGCAGTGGGGCTGGCCGCCGCTATTCTGGGAAGGATCGCCTCTCAATGTATTTTTACGGGTCCACTCATCACTGTTGATGTACATGCTCATTGGTTAGTTAAAGGGATGACTGGTGGTAGGATGGCTGTGAACACCTTTTGTACAAGTAAAGACTGAACTTTAGTAAATTAGTAGTTGGAGAAACCTTTTTTCTTTAAGACCACACAAAATTACTTTGCACATAGAGCTACAATGAAAGATACTGTACATGTTAACAGATCTTGACATTACAGGAAGGAATACAGACACTGCTACTCATAGATGACTGCTACTTTTGTCTTCCCCTAGAATGGTCAATTTCCTTGCTGCAGTCTTGGGTTGATTTATGAGTAGTACAAAAGAGCACCAGACATACTAAAAAAAAAACATGAAGTGTCAAGAGGGGTTATTGTCTGTTTTATCTTCAGCCCCAAAGCTATCACAGTCTATGGCCTTAGTAGATTCTTTATCAGCAACATTAATATAACAAAATGTATGTAACACATAATTTCCCTCTAAGAGAACTTGGAGATAGCAACATCACTGTTAAACACTTTGAGGTTCTGCACAAATATAGTTGATGATGTCACTACAACTAGATATTATATCAGTAACTTCATATGTGTATATCATAAAATTGACAGTTTGTAAAACAATCTTTAGTAATAATACCCAGTTTATTATATGGATGCATAGATCGAATGAGATTTTGCACAGTACCTAATTGCACCAGTCATGCTGTGCATGGGGTTGGCTGGTCTACTCTGACGAAGGAGCCTCCATTGGCACTATGTCATACTTAAGGAGTCACCTTCTGCTTTTGGGCTAGTACTAGACTGTTGTCACATGTAGAAGACAATCCACAAGCATCAAACATTGTGATAATGTCAGTGTGCCTTACTGCATATCTACTTTTATTCTGTATGCCAGAAAACATTATGCATTCCAAATTCATTTAAAAATAGTATGTGAGCATCCACTGTAATTTTTATTTTTGTACAAAACTTCACTTTTAAAGTTTCTGCAAAACTCACCTGAAGCCAAGAGAATGAGCTTACGCCTCTTTAATTACCATCAGTTTCTGCCCTAGACTGTGGTTTCTAGGAAGCATGTCAGTGCACAGCATAAATCTATATCTTCAAGCGTACATTCAGACTGTCATCCATTATTTTTTCTTGGAAAAATGCCAAGTTAGTTTGTATCTAGTAGTTATGTAATATTGATGTTCCAATTTATACAATTGTTGGCAGAAAAAATAATTTAAAGTCTTGCTGAATTGTAAATTGTGCATCATACGTTCTGCTTCTTACATTGTACTATATCTTTAGCAGTGGATTTAGAGATTCATTTTTTTTTAGCTATCTACCGTTATCTGTTTGCCTTATTTTTATAACTGTATATAATATAGTATCTACTTTCTTTGGTGTCTGATAATATGTACTGTGATGTCTGATGATCTGGAACAGACCTGCAGAACAGAATTTCGATATGAAATTTCCCAAGATCAAAAGTTTGTGTAAAGTTAAGTAACCAGGTAGAAAATTGCTGTAACTGGTAAATTGAACATTATGCAACATCTACATCATACAACAAAAGTTTTAGGAAACCTACACATTAAACATAAAAGGGGAGATTCATTATGGATTCTCTGACAGTTTCGAACCCCCCCCCCCCCCTGCCAGTTTTTGGCTTTCTCCGACCAGCTCGTCACTATGGGCATGTTGGGGTGGAGAGTGAGCGGGGCTGGTGGAGAGTTGGCCAGGGTGTGAATATCCGGCCCGTGACATTTACTATAGTTTGTGCTGGAAAACTGATGGAGAATATAGCAAAAAAGTATAGAAAACTATAGCAAAGTTTGCCCCTGTATTCCCTAAGATGCCGGAACCTCTAAGTAAATAAGATAGCAGGGCTACCAGCGGGGAAATTATAAGACTGGCATTTGAAATGCCAGTCTTAATGAACTACCCCCAAAGTAGCTTTTATGGCATCCCATTAAAATTCCATAGAGATAATATTAATCCATTATCCCCTGTTTACAGCTAAATAGGTTCTGGGAAGATTCTCTACAACAGTGATGGCGAACCTTTTAGAGACTGAGTGCCCAAACTACAACCAAAATCTACTTATTTACCATGAAGCGCCAATGTGGCATTTTAAGCAGTAACTTATTGCTACCTGTTCTTCCACATCTTTCAATTGTATCCGCAGCCTAAGGCTACCAATACAGTTGAAAGAAAGAGGAAAGATAGCTTCTCTCCAGGGTCTCTCAGTACAGGAAGAATGGGGGGTCCAGCAGGAGGACCACAAAAGAGAATGCAGTTCTGTCAACACCTTCTCATTTTTCCTTCAGTTCCAAACAGCCAATGAAGTGTCACTTTAAAATAGCGCTGAGAGCAGCATCTCTTAAGTTGCCTGAGACTACAGGAAGATTTGTTGGATTTGGTCCTGTTTGGTGAACTCTGTCCTGCAGTGATGGCCTGAGTGCCCACAGAAAGGGCTCTGAGTGCCACCTCTGGCACCCGTGCCATAGGTTCGCCACCACTGCTCTACAATATGGGTTGTGTCTGTGGGAATTTTTACATTTTTATGAGATCAGACACTGGTGTTAGATGAAAGGGTCTGGCTCATAATCTCCATTCTACTTTATCCTAAAGGTGTTGGATGTGGTGGAGGTCATCAGTCTATAACCAATGAAGTTCCCAGCAAAAGAAGTTTTGTTACTCCACAAAAACCATAAAAGCTACAAAAAATGTCCACCAGTGAGTTCTTCAGAATGGGCCACTCTTATAGAAATGTAAGTGCTGGACTTGGCAATGGGACTATTTGAAACATCTAAAGTAAATTATTTAGGTGTTATGTCCCACAACTTTACTGTATGAAGTCTAAGTGTATGTTTATCTATGTCTATCTGCAATGGATTAGATTTACAGTAGATCATTTTTTACATTCTGTTTACATGGAGTTTTCTTAGGAGAATATAAAAACAATATCCGCTGACAGCACAGGAGATAATGAGCCTGAGCACATTATTATGTATCATCTGACATAAGCTACTTGTAAACAGTTTTAATCAATTGTGAGAAATACTTCCCTATCCGCATGAGGTTAATTCTCTTTCATAGTATGGAGCCTATGGGACTCCAAGTCAGGTTTTGATTACTTTTTTAATTCCCTACTGTGATGAGACATGACCATCTCATCTCAAAATGCATTTTCTGAATTCCAAATTTTTTTCACATACAGTAGAAAACAAATACACAGCAAACTTTTTAACAAGCTGCAACGAAAGAGAAACACACACCATCACTGCGACTTTCAGTGTCAGGGAAAAATCATAAACTATTGATTGTGGTGTGGGTTTTGCCCTTCATTTGTGACACAAAATTGACTTAGTATCTATATATTTCAGTCCAACAGGCAAAACTCACTTGCTCTCCAATATCAAAGATGATCTTTTGCTCCTTGGCTTTGATTATAGTCTTAGATCTTGAAGTGGAAGAGAAAGGCCACTCTTAACGTGTTGATGCTTCATACTTGATCGATGGCAAGCTGAACACTGCATTAAACCTAATCAGAGATTTTACAAAGGTTATTGTAACTCAGGAATTGCTGTGGAAAAGACAGTTAATTACCAACAGAATTATGGAGCACGCAGACTCGATTTAGACGCTGCGTACATATAGGAGATTGTAAGAGACTGGTAGATTTATCATTTTTATTGCAATTTAGTGACTGTGCAAACATGTCTATTGTATCAGAGACTATGTTTCAGAGACAATGAATACATTGTATGAACAATAGTTGTATAGTTTAATAAAAGATAATAAGGAATCATATGCCTTTACTGCAGTTTGGTAACAATGAAATAAAATATGGCATAAGACCTTCAACTTGATAGAAAAGTATAAAAAAGGTGTAACAGTTGTTACAATAAGGAATGCTCCAATCTTAGACAATATTATTGGCTCAATTTCTTTCATCTTGCTGCATCACAGAGCTCGGGGTGGAGTTGAAGTGATGGATGGCCAAACCAGCTGCTGATGTCCAGGCTCTTCATCTAAACTCACCTGTGACTTCATTTACTGTTTGTTAGCTTTTGAGATTTTGCTGTGCTTTTGGAGTTATACTGACATTTTGCCTGTTCCTAGACATTTCTTTTGCTTCATGATTTTGTACCTTGCTGCCATCTTGGTTTAGATCCAGTATTTCTGACGTTCCCTAGTTGTTTATCTTGTGTCTCTTTATCTGTCTTTTGGAAGTGCTGAGCTTGCAAGCCTTCCCTGTTTTCACAGTCGTGTAGTGGTGTAGTATTCAGAAGGAAAGTCCAGAGCTGTAAGTTTATAGAGCAATTGGAAACTAAATCTGAGGCATCTCTTATCTCATGTTTGTGTCTAATGTAATATTTATGTTGTCAGTATAACCATTTAACTTATATCTATTTTAGTCGGGTATCACTTCACATACATACAGTAATGGTCTTTCCACTTGTACCCAATTTTAAATATAGTCCTCATATCAATGGAAGTCCCAAGTGATAAATCACAATGATAAGTGTCCTTTAATTGGTCAAATGCAAATGCTATGAGAATAGAGCTATTCTTTTGACTAAATTCTCTTGATTTTTCTGCTTGCAAGTACACAATTTTTCAGATATACGGAGAGGCTCCAGATGAATTCTGCTATAACCTGCACCAGGGCATCCACTTCCCGCCCTATGCAATTGGCATGGAGCTGATGTAAGGGGAAAAAAGTAGTGCACAAGATATGATAAATGACCCTCTCTATGTTAACTCCAAAGATGGAGATAGTTGAAGCATTTGTCTGGTGGGGATTGCACAATATGTTGCAGTCAAAACAATATATATGCAGGACCTCTCTAGGAGCCCTAAGGTCATTGTAGAATCACTATGTCTGAATAGTGCCCTAAAAAATAATAAGTAATTTAACTTGATGCTGACAGCTGGCCATTCGTTGCAGAGTCTGATTATGAAGGGACCTAAATCCTCTGGTCATTATGGGATTATTAGAAACTGTCACACTCTACATATATGTTAAATAATTGTAACCTTAAAGTAACATTTAAATAGCAAAGCATAGTGTTTGTGTGAGTATTGGTGTGCAAAAGTTTACATTTCAGCTTATAAGACAGTCAATAAGTCCACTGCCAACAAGATAATGATTAGAGCTAGTCAATAAAAACTGATCATTAGGATAAATTTGGACCTCATTACATCCTGAATCATTAGACCTCTAAATCCCACTAAATCCACTGAATTGTTAAAGGTCTTGCTTGATTTTAATGTTAAAATATTATCATTTAAAATGACACTCAAATGATTTTCAGGTCTAAGATTGGAAATTTGCAGTCGATTCATAACAGTAAAAGTTTGTTGCATTGATCTTTAAATTAATGCAGAAATAATCAGAGTGTGTTTTGCTGTTTTTGTTCTATGTGCCATGTATTTCTGTTTTCTTTAAGGTCGTAGTTACTTCCATAAATTAGTTCTGTATTTTATTCTCACAAATTTTCCTTTGAGAAAACAAAATTAGCATTTTATTTTAAAAAAATCCAGTCCTTAGGCTATAAATATATATTTTGATGTAGTGCTGATAGACACTGATCTTGGTTTATTGGCGTTTCAAAAAACAAAACTGCCCATTTTTTCATCTTCTTCCCTTCAACAGCAAGGGGTCTCCTAGACTCCCAGTGACATACGGTAAATCATAGCTAATCCCTCTCATAACTTTGTGATAATGTGAGATGCCACCATTCCGAAACCAAAATCACCCACACCCAAATTTATAACATTTGTGAAATTTAAGACACAACAGAGACAAAATATAAAATCTAATCTTTGTTGCTCTTTTATCTCGATCCACGAATCCCCACGTACTTGTCTCGTTTATATACATGCTACCATGTTGGTTCCTCAACCAATATAATACCATTACGGACCGGACTTATATTAAACGAGAACCGGTGGTGGCTCCATTAGTTTGATAAGATTCTGTCTCACTGAGGCTAGTGAGAGGGATCTTATAGCCATTCAGGGCTGTGATTTATTCTGCCATATCTGGGAGTTGTGTGGACAACTTTAAATTACTTCCTGTGCCTCTCAGAACCCGTGCATTCTGTGAGTGCTTATAAAAGGATAACAAAGTGACCTTGCGTACCCTTCAGTCGTCCGGAACGTTGCGGTTTCCTTCACAGCCTAACTTGCTGATCAGAACACAAAAATGAAGAGTCTGTCGGACCCCTCGTCGTTCCATCAGCTCCATAGAAATTAATGGAGCAGAACGTCCATGTGTGGCCATCTGCTCCATTAGTCTGACGGAGCTGCATTCAGCTGTTATGAAGTGATATTTTCATGCTGCAGAGCGTTAAGGTAGGCCCTAAAGCTAGTTCCCCCCAGTTGTCCCTACCTAATTCCCCCTCAAACCTAAGCAGTTGGTGACAACAGGTTGACGTTTCCTTCCTGCATCAAATAATAATAATAATCTTTATTTGTATAGCGCCATCAAATTCATAGGGGACATATACAAATATAATATTACATTAGAGTACAAACATTCATATGGAACAATAGGAGTGAGGGCCCTGCTCGCAAGAGCTTACATTCTATGAGGATGAACGGGTTGACTCAAGAGGTAAAAAATATTTTATAATGGTCCAGCCATTCTTTTTAAGTGTTCCCTTAAAAAGAAAGGCTGGACCATTATAAAATCTTTTTGTCTCTTGATTCTGTACTGCAATGGTGCCTGGGTTTTGACCTGTACTTGTGCATCTATTCTTGTGCATTTGTTTTAACTGTGTTTGCAGTCACTTTCACCTTGGACCTTGTAAATAAGATGGCGGCTAATGGCTGGTTCAAGCAGCAGAATATTTATTAAATTATTTATTAAACTATTTTATATTGTTCCATATAAAATTGTTTAATAAATAATTTAATAAATATTCTGCTGCTTGAACCAGCCATTAGCCGCCATCTTATTTACAAGGTCCAAGGTGAAAGTGACTGCAAACACAGATAAAACAAATGCACAAGAATAGATGCACAAGTACAGGTCAAAACCCAGGCACCATTGCAGTACAGAATCAAGAGACAAAACAGTGGGTCAAACAATCCAAAATATGGAAGTCCAGAAAACACTAGCAAGCTCCAAGGAAGACTCTGGAAGACTCTGGAAGATGCATTTGTCCATCACAGCTAGCTTAACTGTCTAAAGCCCAGAACAAAGGTAACAGAAGGCAAACAGGTGTGATGGAAATTAATTAAGACAGCCAGGAGTTGAAAAAGGCAGAATACAGTGATAAGTGCAGTATAGAATGTAAACTAAGTACAAATTACAGTCAGCAGTACGTATTCTGCTGCACTTTACAGGCAGAGGAGGACGCTGAAGCCTATATAAATAGATGCTAGAGGTATCTGTTTCAGAGTAAGCTGGTGGATCCGGTCACTGATCACGGGATAGGGCCTAACTTGCTGTTCTGCGGGGGTCTCAGTGATAAGACCCCCGCAGAACACATAAATGAGGGGTCCATTAGACCCCTTGTTGCTCCATCAAACTAGTGGAGCAGACGGTGTGCATGATCGCTCTGCTCCATTAATCTCTATAGGAGCTGATGCAGCGACAAGGGAGTCTGACGGACCCCTCGTTTTCGTGATCTGTGGGGGTCTCATTAAATTCCATACTGCACTTGTCTGTATTCTGCCTTATTCCACTCCCGGCTGGCTTAATTGATTTCCATTACACCTGTCTGCCTTCTGTTGCCTTTGTTCTGGGCTTCAGACAGTTAAGCTAACTGTGATGGACAAATGCATCTTACAGAGTCTTCCTTGGAGCTTGCTAGTGTTTTCTGGACTTTCATTTTTTGGATTGTTTGACCCACTGCCTGTTTTCTGACCATCTATTTGTGTCTCGATTCTGTACTGTATTGCCTGATGAGTTTTGACCCACACTTGTGGTTCTACTCTTGTGTGTTTGTTTTGTGTGTGTTTGAGACAGGAAGGAAACGTCAACCAGCTGTCACCAAGTGCTTAGGTTTGAGGGGGAATTAGGTAGGGACAACTGGGAGGGGAACTAGCTTTTAGGCTCACCCTAATGCTCTGCTGCATTGCAATATCACTTCAAAACAGCTGAGCACAATATTAAATTGATGGAATAGGACACCTTAAAGTTTTATATTTACAAGTGATATATTTTAGAGTGAAATATGGGGATTTAGTGTTTGGTTATGCACAACAAACAGCATTGCAGAATCTTTAAAAACTGTAAAGATTTGTCTGATATTTTAGGGCCAAATTAGGAGAACATTGCCTAAGCTTAAATTTACCTTTCTTATTTTCTTTGATGAAATATACCAAAAAGCAAGCATGGGAAAAAAGAGTAACTCAGCATTGTTACACAGTAAGTAGTAACACATGGTCCAGGTTGCCTCTCTGTCATTACGTTCGCATCAGATTTCCTAATCAGCTGAGCCAGTTATGTGCTCGCTATTACTAATCATCCTGCATTTGTTGAGTCATTATTAAGTAATCTCATTACAGTACACAACGCTTTGTAAAATGATTTCAGAACAATGTCATTATGGGAGAGTTATCCGTTCCCATCCTGATACATCTTGTCAATGTTCTGCAAAATACAGGATGTGTCTAAGGGATTTCTGGGAACATGATGACCACGCTGTCATTACACTGAGAATGGTTCAGACGTGCATGGTAGTGTTGCACAGCCTCACTTGGAGGAAAGGAAATGTGGTAACATATATTAACCTTGTGCTGTATCCAGAAAATCCAGAGCTCATAACATTCTATGTCTAATAATGGAAACTTGTACTGGTGTTTTGCATTTCATATTAATCTCTTCTTCTCTAATTATAGTTTATGGTTTTTCTTTTGTGGCTGGTAATTTTTTTTTCTTTAATAAGTTCCATATGTAAGATAACTGGAAATACCACCCATTAGAGTTGCTTTTGTTGCTGCTCCCCAGTCTAAGAAAACGTAAAACTCATTAAAGTATGGCCTCATTTATACTGTATCCTCCTACTACTTTATATCCCGAGTAGCATGAGGGTGGTTGGAAAGACAAAGTGTAAAAGAAAGCCTCTCGCTGGGTGGCCAGAAGCAGTGTAAAAACTTGAAAAGTAACAAAGGAAGCAGTTTGGTTTCCTCTTTATGAAGATTTAATGCATTGAGGGAAATGAATGGATTCAGGCATCTTTCTAAAATGTTGTGTTCAAAACCGAAGCAGCATAATAATTGTCACTTTTTTTTGTTATAGACTCTTAACAATCTTTGTGTGGGAGAAGCAGTTGACAAAAGAAACAATTATTTTTAATAAGGTAATAACACATTTAATATACAGGCGGTCCCCTACTTAAGGACACCCGACTTACAGACAACCCATAGTTACAGACGGACCCCTCTGCCCACTGTGACCTCTGGTGAAGCTCTCTGGATGCTTTAAAATAGTCCCAGATTGCAATAATCAGCTTAAAATTGTCTGCAATGAAGCTTTATTGATAATTCTTGGTCCTATTACAGCAAAAAAATTTGAAACTCCAATTGTCACTGGGGCAAAAAAAAATAATTGTCGGGAACTACAATGATAAAGTATACAGTTTCGACTTACATACAAATTCAACTTAAGAACAAACCTACAGTCCCTATCTTGTATGTAACCCGGGGACTGCCTGTATTACAAATAATTATAAAGCACATCAGGAGAAATTATTTTGGTATGTAAATATGTAACAATACTGTATGTACGATGGGGATATGCGTTCATCTATCAAGTTTTACATTGTAGGATAAAAAAACTATTGTATTTAACATTTATAAGCAGAGATTTGGGTCAAATGAGTGCTTGATTCAGCCAATTCAGTGAAATCTTGAACTTTGTTGAAAATATATTTTATTTTGTTCAAAAAACCGTTTTATTGGTCATATTGTTACAGAAGTGCTTATATAATGGGGCACATTTACTGAGGGTCCGCACAACTAATTTCCTTCAGGTTTCCCGACTATTTCCGATTTGCGGTGCATTTAACAGGGGCTTTTGGCGCACACGCAAATGGATTTTGGAGCAATCGCGACGACTTTCATGCAACAGAAATAGGGGGGGGGGGGTTGGCCGGCGGACAACCCGACTGATTCAGACTAAGCACGGGATTTAACATTCAAATTGTGTCGCAAGACATGCACTCACATACACTGGGAAGAAGAAGGTGAACTCCAGCGGACCTCAGCGGGGAAGCGACACATGCAGGATATTGTGTGCATGATCTTAGTGCATTGCGCTGGACTTCATCCTCGTTGGACAACGCACCTTGGGGATCGTGACATGACAGGGTGAGTAAATGTGCCCCAATGTGTAGCTTTTCTTTTTCTTTTTTTACTTGATGTGTGGATTGAAGTATACAATGGCAGCCTATTAGACCCTGCATCTGTAGGGGGGACCTATTAGGCTATCCTACATAGCAGACCTTGATGCTAAGAATTTAGCTATTATAATAATGATTCTTTAACCCCTTACCGACATGTGATGTAATACTATGTCACATGCCGGGTGCGGGTGCATGGAGAGGGCTCACGGGCTGAGCCCTCTCTATAGCCGGTAAGTCTTTGCTGCATATTGCAGCAAAGGCTTACCGGTAAAACCGCAATCGGTGCCAGCATGGGCGCCGTCATCTTTCCGAGGATCGTCGCTCCCTGTGACATCATATGGGAGCGGCGATCTGTCTCTATGGTAGCCTCAGGTCTTATGAAGACCCAAGGCTACTTCCTGTTAACCTATTCATTACAATGTGCTATCAGCACATTGTAATGAATGAGGAGTAAAATCCCCATATACTGCCATACTTTAGTATGATAGGATCATACAGACAACCTAGGGTTAAAGTACCCTAGGGAGTCTGAAAAATAGTAAAAATAAAAATAAAAAAAAGTTTTAAAAAAAGAATTATAATGAAAAACCTAAAAACACAAATCACACCCCTTTCCCTAGAACTGATATAAATATAAATAAACAGTAAAAATCATAAACACATTAGGTATCGCCGCGTCCGAAAATGCCCGATCTATCAAAATATAATAACGGTTTCTCACTGTGTTTAACCCCGTAACGGAAAATCACGCCCAAAGTCTTTTTTGCCATTTAAAAAAAAAAAAAAATTCTATAAAAATTCATCAAAATCCTCAAAAAACGGCACCTTCCAAAGCTTCGTACACCGAAGTATAAAAAACTTATTAGCGCTAGAAGGCTAGAAGGCAAAATCCCAAAAAAATTTTGTACAGGAGGTTTTAATGTTTTTTAAATGTATGAAAACATTATAAAACCTATACAAATTTGGCATCCCCGTAATCGTACCGACCCAAAGATTAAAGTAGACATGTCATTTGGAGCATACAGTGAAATCTGTAAAATCCAGGCCCACAAGAATACGGCACAAATGCGGTTTTTAAATCAATTTCACTGCATTTCAGTGGCGTAACAACAGGCGTAGCAGCCTTAGCGGTTGCTACGGGGCCCGTGCTGCACCAGGGGCCCGGAATGGACGACAAAACCACACCTACATCCTCCTTCCCGCCCACCCGCCAGCATGTCCTCCTATCCACTTGCCCACACGTCCCTCTACCCTCCCTCAGACACGTCCTTCTGCGCGCCTGTCTCCCTGCCAGCCCACCGGCACGTCCCACTGCCCGCCCGCCGGCATGTACCCCTACGCTCCTGCCGTCACGTCACCCTGCCCGCCTGCCGCCATGCCACCCTGCCTGTCTGCTGCCACGTGCCAATGTCAGTATGTACCCTTACCCTCTTGCCAGCACGTCCCCCTACCCTCCTGCGGTTACGT